>NW_011499854.1:490755-531578 GCF_000495115.2 Populus euphratica | reverse complement strand
AAAAAGTAACACCTCATATTGCGCGCGAGGTTCTAGCCCCGCGGTGGGAGGGGCTTGTCCCCTTCTTCTGCACTTGGGTTTGAGTCTTACTGCGCATGCTTGTCACCCCCGCTGTGTCTTATCTGCTCACTGGACTTGCAGGATGTTTAGTAGACCGTGAGGATTAGTCATGATATGCATAAGCTGGCCCGAATATCCCACGTAAAAAAAAAAAAAGGCAGCATTTAACACATCGACCTCTACCACCATGAAAAAAAGAAGGCAGCGAAGGTTGGCAATTCCAAACTTTCTTTTCATCACGCAATTGACTTTCCAAGTGTGAAATATAAATTTGTAGCTCCCTTTCTCCCACTTTAACTCAATTTTCACTCTTTATTTTATTTTATTTTTATCATTTCAACACCTTCCAACTTCCTGTTGCTTATAATGCGGCTGCGCCAAAGGAGGATCTCTACCAGATACAACTTTTCAACATTGATCGACCTTGCCATGACACCAGCTTCTTCCACTACAACAAGTGATACTGTACTCATAAATGCCACATTAATAAAATATAGATGGCTTCAATGTGATTATTATATTTAAAAGCATGATTATGATTATTTTTAAAAATATTTTTATATTAAAATAATTTTTTTTATTTTTTTAAAATTAATTTTGAAAACAGCATATTAAAATGATCTAAAATATAAAAAATATTTTTTAACAAAAAAATAAATATTTTTTAAAAACATGGGTTGGTTTACATCTCCAAACACTCCATAAGTTTATTTCCCCTCTTATAAGTATAAACATATAGCCTGTAATTGATATATATATATATATATATATAACTTGTAATAACTAAATCAACATAGCATGTAATAATAAATTATAACCCTTCATAAAAAAAAAAATGTAACACATGAGTTTCTTTGATGCATCCAATGATAATTTCGAAAAGTGTTTCGGTGCTCTCTACCAATATTTTCAATAAATTCACTAATCACACTAAATGTTTGAGTAATATTTGACCATGTACAGATCATGGCGTACACAGGGCTTCTCACTTAGGAGGTATATAGTACTAAGACATTTTTATCCTTTATTCTTCATTTCTAAAACTCATTCTTAAGGACAATTTATAATTGATACAGTGCGTAAAAATCTTATAATCTTGCTCGTTTTACTGATAGATTTTTCTAAGATAATTCTTTTGAGAAATCTAAATATTCTTATCTTTTATATATTAATGAATTTGCATCCTTAAAAAAATAAAATTGTTAAATTTATAATCTGAATTATAGAATTAATAGGTTAAGTTATCAGGTCTAGGAATTATAGAATTAATAGGTTAAGTTATCAAGTTTAGATTAATATAATATATCATCATTTTAATATTAAAAAACTAAATGTTATCTTAATTTTTTATTTAAAGTTAAAATATATTTTTTACAGGTTGTTTATGTTATATTTGGACCCGTAAAATTAATTAAATCATGTTAAAACGACTTTCATATTATTTAATTTAAAATTCTATTTAGATAAGGAATCAAGTCAATAATTTTTAAAATTCACCCGCTAATTAAATTTAATAACAATATCAAAACATTCCTTAAAAACTAATTTTTTTTAGGTTCAATTTTTCTTATCTAATCCATAACATAGGGCACACTAAAAAACTAGTAACTCTTGCTTTATGTTTATCAATGAAGTGTTTAGCAGTTAAAACATTGTCATATCTCTATAAAAATAAAAAATATAAATTTAATTTAATATATTTATTGAAAAAGATAGTCACAAACCACGAACAAAACTAATTATATCATTTAAAAAAATATAAAAATATCCGAGTAAACAAAAAAAACTATGCTAACTCTTTCTTATTAAAACAAGTCTAGACAAATAAAAAAAATTCAAGGAGAGGGATTTTATTGTGAAATTTTATGAAACTCATGGAATAGTCACCTTATAAAACCACTCTTTAAAAAAAATAGTTATAAGTATAAAAGAAAAATTATAAGTGACAATATTTTTATTAGTTTTCAAAGATGATAAATTTTATTTTCTATTCTTTGCACATCTGTCTCAATTTTAAACAAATTAATAGAATGCCAGTACACTTACCTTCAAAATAAAACCAGCTGTGACAGCTCATTACGCAACAAACTATTAATAAAAAAAAACATCTGACGCGCTGACTTCTGCCACCGCCAAGAAAGGCAAAGAAGGCTGGCTACAGTGCAAGCTTCCTCTGCCCCCCCGGGCATGTGACTTTTGAAGCGTACAATCCGAGTTTCCAGCTCATATTTAATAAAAAGAAATCTATAGTTTCCGTGTAAACAAAAAACACGGCTGAAAATCAATGGACACCATATACTTTCAATTTTTAGTCACGCTCACGTCTCCGAGGCTATACCAAAAACATGGCGCTGTCTATTTATTATTAAAAAAAAAGTCATCAAGAGGAAAATTATTTCTTCGCAAATTTCATTTGGAATTATCAAATTGATGAGGTTAAATCTATTATTATTTTTTGCACAATAAAAATATTAGGTTATTATTAAAAAAATAAAAAGAAAAAAAAAGCTTTGCATGCAGGGTTGCTTGGTATGAAAAAAAAAGCTTTGCATGCAGGGTTGCTCGGTATTTTTAATTTTTTTAAAATAATAAAATAACTAAATTGCTCTGGATAGCAAAGAAATACTAAATTCATTATTGGCGCTATATTATCTTTTTATTATGATTATTATTATTATTATTGCGTAGGTTTGATAATTTAATAAATTTACAAGTTTTGGACGGCTACATTGACTAACCACCAGATTCTAGAGCAACGTTGGAAAGTGATGGCCATCCCCTCAAGTTAGAAAAATCTATGAAATCAGTTAATTATGTCCTAGTCCCTGTATTTTACTGTAACAAGTTAAATAATCCCTGTGCTATTAAAAATCATCAAATAGTTTTCTGGCCGATGTTGACCTACGTAATTTTTTTTTTGTTTTAATTTAATTTGTTTTGAAAACAAGAACCGGAGCTTTTTTTTCTTTACATCTTTAATTTTAAATATATTTTTTTAATCATAAATGGACACATGTTAATCATTTATTTGACTAATTTTACCGGCCAACGATCAACTTGGTTGGAGAACCATACTGCAGGCATTGCATAACGTACAAGGAATTAATTAGTTATTTTATTAATGAACAAAGAGTAAAGAAAGATATATAACTATTTATTTGAATTTTTTAATTTGAATTTTATTATTTAATATTAAATTTATTAAAAATTAAATTAAATAATTATTTTATTTTATTTTTATAAAGTTATATCAAACTTAAATTCAAAATTATAAATTTAAGAAGTTAATTCAAGTTAATTAATTTTTTAATTTTATTTTTTATTATTAGATTAATAAAAAACTAAATGTCATAATTTATTTTAATCTATTTTTTTATAACATGAAAAACCTTTAACAATTAATCCCAATTGAGTTAAGTAATTTTTTTATATATCTTTTAAAAATAAATTAACTCACTAATAATATTATTAAAAAATTACCTACACTTTTATTATTTCTTTAACATTTTTAAAAATATTATTCCAACTCACGACTAGAGCGTGAGACCAGTCAAAACTAAAACAGAATAGAGGATAAGACAATTCAAAGAGCACGTGAATGAATTGCGGGTAAAACCCAAAATTATTTTCATTGAATGAGACACAGATCGTTTCGGACGATCCATACAGAATTTGACAAGTACACATGTGAAAACAATAAAGTCCCGACCCTTCCCTTCCGAAGAAACCTTGCGGTGTCAGTTTCATTTCATGATCAAGGAAAGGGATCGCTGGGACCGTCAGCACAGGGAATCTGATCTCCATCTTCAGTTTCTGGCATCTTTCGAAGAGCAAGTCCCATGAATCTAAAATTATTTCATCAACAATTGTCTGATGTAATTGAGGACTTCATCCACATTAACAGTCCAAGCAACTGCAACAGGAGAATACCCTGACCAGGGGTTGCTCGAGTTCCATCTATAACAAATTTTACCGTCATGATTATAAGAATCAAAATACAATAAGAAAATGATAGCACACTTGTCTGAGCATACCTCTTGAGTCCTTGGTCCATCAGCGTATGCCCAGCACAGATGCCCTGCGTCTCAACCCTCACGACCCCGTTCTTGTATGTGAAGAGATCGGGCCGAACTAGAGCTACAAGGCTCACAGGGTCGTGGAGAAAAATGCCTGGAAACAAATATCAAAAAGTCAAGACATTGATCAATACACACAACAGTCGACCAAATCGACAATAAACTGGAGGACAACTGATGCAAAAAAGGAAAACGATCACAAAAAGAGTGGAAAATCACCATAGACACCATCGGACTTCACATGCCAATCTCTATAGAATTTGCACATGTCACTTAGTATTTTAGCATACTTCCCTTTGGATTGCCTCAATTCAAGAAGGTCCCCATCTACAATTTAAAACGACTGTTAGAGAAAAAATGGTTCCATATCAACGTGAAAAATACAGGGAAAGATTGACTAGGAAGTAAGTCCATTCCACCTGTGAATTGAACTTGGGTTGTAATATTTATTCCAACCACAGCGATGTTGGCCCCGGAGGTAAACACCATGTCTGCTGCCTCTGGGTCCCCATGGATCTGCAAATCAAAATATTTGCCTGGATGACATTTAATAGGTAAAAGGGTTTTTCAACTAATTGAAAACTTCGCTAGTTGCAGCTAAAGGAAAAATATTTTAGTGAAATAAAGACCTCAAATGCTTTCGAATATCCTTTCTTCTGCAATGACAATACTATTCCATCAACATAATAACACTAGCTATTCCATATAGAGTATTTACTGGCAAACAAGTTGGACTGTTATATTATGCCTGAAGAGGCAGATAGACAAGGAAATATGTTTCTAATTATGGCACGAGTAGGGGGAAAAAAGAAGCAGCAAAAATCAAAGAGATCACAATCCAGCACCAGAACTTACATTTGCCTCGGCAGCAGGGTTTACATTTCCCAGTGCAAAGAATGCACCTCCAAGGACAACAATTCTTTTTACCTTGCTAGCAAAGGAGGAGTCCCTTTTAATCGCCTGACATCATAATATGATAGTTATGAAATTGCAAACTAGGGAATTACCATCTGCGAGGGAAGGGGTGGAAAGGATGGTGAAAGAATGCTCACCAAAGCTAGGTTAGTTAGTGGTCCTAGTGCTAGTATAGATACTTCACCAGGATACTCAGAGACTTTATCCACTAAAAATTCGGAAGCACTCTTGTCAATTTTCTTTGCTTTTGGAGGAGAAAGAAATGTGTTCCCCAATCCATCAGAACCATGAACAAAGTCAGCTACACGTGGGATTCCACCCTAATGAATCATTAGGAAAAATGAAAACAAATTTAAGTTTTTTTAAAAAAAAGACTAGGCAAAACTACAAGATCCAAAACTGAATACCTTGGGCAAGATAACAACGAGACAGAGAAGTGAAGAATCATAATCCAATAATTCTAAATGTACTCGCACAAGAACTCAGATTCCCGCATAAGAAAAACAAAAATCCAATTTGACATGGGAATAGAGAAAATATAAATCCATTAGGAAATGGATCGTGTATCAAGTAAAGGACAGTTTTTCAGGAGAAAAAAAAAAAGTTAAGAAGAAAGGATTGAATTGCCCTTGAGAGGTAGAAAGTTACCTTGAGAGGCTCTGGACTGCCCTCAGCGACAGGAACATCTGGACGCCCTGCGATCTCACACTATCCTTTTACACATTAAAAACGAAAAAGAAAGAGAAAAACATGGTGGATAATCGATCATGAATACATTCACAGAAAGAAAAATGAAAGGTGGAATTGCTAATTGATTAGTTAACGTACCAAAATTAAAGCATTTCGAGTGGCATCTTCTGTGGAGACATTACCAAATATCGTGGTCAATCCCAAGACCTCCAACTCAGGAGATTGAAAAGCCATCAAGATCGCCATGGTATCATCTATTAATTGACGGATACACACACACACACACACATATATAAAAAGATTTTTGTTTGAGAGCTTAAAATAAAAAAGATTCAACTTCTTTTTATTTATTTATCTAATGGAAGGGGAAAAGGAAAAAAAAACTCACCTATCCCAGGATCAGTATCGATAATTAGTTTTTCAGGCTTAGCAGTGGAGCCACCCAACACGCCGTCCCTTTCTCCGTGAAAAATGTTCACCGTCCCGTCCATAATAACGTGGCTTTCCGTCTCCGAACCCAAAACGCCGTCCATCACACTCTCTCTGGGAATCTCAGACAGGCAATGAAATAAGAAATAAAACCGGATGAGACCCAGAACACCGACCCCAAAACTCAAAACTATTTTATGAGGGAGAGGGAGAGGGAGAGGGAGAGCGAGAGTATACCTTGGAATTATAGGAGTATTTATTTAATAAGCAATAAAAGAAACGGAAGATGATAGAATCGATGATGCTAAGCTGAGCTGCTCACCAGACACTGTTTTTGGATTGATTTGAAGCTCTTTTCCTTTGGGTTTGGTAGGTAGCAAATGAGGCACTCGCCGTCCTATAACGTAAATATAGCAAAGGAAGAGAAGTCTTCACGAAAAAAACAAAAAAAGGAAAACTTTTTGGATAGCTGGACACGACTGCGTTCGTTTCCGCTAGTTTTTACGTTACTGATGAAATAAATACAGTAACATGTTTGCTAATAAAAGGGAATTGTGTTTTATACAATGATATGACTAAAAATTGAGTTTGAAATGGAATTTTTATGCAGTAATTTTTATATATTTTTAATTAAATTTTATAAAAAAATTGAAATTATTTTTTTATGTGTTTTAAAAGTATTTAAAAAAAATATAATTCTTTTTATTTTTTATTTGCTTTAAATTAATATTTTTAATATTTTTAGATCATTTAATATATTGATATCAAAAATAATTTTTTTAAATAAATATTATTTGGATATATTTTTAAGTAAAAAATATTTTCAAATTCAACTGCAATCACACTTTCAAACACAATTATCAAATATTTTATTCATATTTTTGGCTATACAAAAATCTCAATCATAATTTTTATTAAACAAATATCTAAATTCAACTAATCACAATCAACCATATTTTTTAAAACTTATATCTTTCAAATTACGATAACAAAATTTATCTAAAAAACAAACATACTCATAAAGCTAGCAATGATGGTTTGGTAACTTTATTGTGTTGAATCAAGGAGTGTTTTGGGAATAAGATAATAATTATTTTTTAAAGTATTTTTTATTTTAAAAAATTAATATTAACACATTAAAATAATTTTAAAATATAAAAAAATAATTTGAAATAAAAAATAAATTTTTTAAATTTTTTTCAAAAGTATTTTTAAAATGTTAAAACAAATGGATTTTTTTCTTAAATATTCTGAGTTTTTGTATATTTGAAATCTATTTTTATTCAATTATATTATAACACAAATAATTATGTATAAAAAACAATGATTAAGATTTAAAATACATGTATATATTTTTTAACTTAAAATTATATTTTTTTTATTTATGCATTTTTTGATAATAACATGTCTTTTAAAAATAAGAATCAATGGTAACTTAAAAATATGAATAGAAATTACAATAATGTGAATTAAAGAGGAAAAACATATATTTTTAATGAAAACTCCTTTTTATTGTCCATGTATTTTTATTGTCCATGTATTTTCCTTTTGTTTTGACAAAAATATATTTTTCATTGAAAATCTGTTTTTTAATTGTTATCGAAAAGGAAAAATACATGTCTTTAGTACAATTCTTTTTTTTTTCTCTTTTACTTTTTTTTTTCGGCCTTTTTTTTCACACGTCCCATTATTATTGGCTTAAGAATTGTGAAAACTAATTTTAGTGAACTAACAAACTAATTTTAATTAAAATTACCATACTTTTAAGTATTTAAAGTTATAACGAACATGTAATTAAGTTACGAGAAATCAATATTAAACTATATTTACTCATCATGGACATTTCATATATAAATAAATAGTATTTTACAAGAATAGGAAGAGATTATATGGTTGTTACACGTTACTATATTAGAGGGATGTTTTTTTAAAGTGTAAAGATATAAGTTTCAAGTGATCAAGCTTTCTTGTTTTAATTTTTGCATTGCCTTATAAAAATATCTAGATGTATTGAATAACAATCATGATACTCAATTCTCTTATTGAAAGACATCACAAGAATCGTGTATATTAGACACATTTATAAGAGTCATAAGACTCTAGTTAGGTAGGGAAACTTTGAAATAAATCAAGTTTTGATTGAAAAAAAATCAAAAATAAATTGAATAATAAAAGAATCAACCCATTAATATTGCAAAACAAAGTGATAGCCTTGCCATTTAAGCTATCCTAAATGGCGCGAATTTCTTGCTATCCAGGATAGATTAGATGATAGGGTCAATATTTGTTCAAGACAACATATCCAACTTTGTCTTTTTAGACCTTCAACAATGGGCTTCGTCCTAACCACTATACCATTAGATCTAATCTCATACAAGTTATTAAAAAGTATATTGATTGGTATACACCATAAGATAGTGTTATTACCTCCTATACAAGTTCTTAAGAAGTACATTAATTAGTATACACTATAAGATAGTGTTACTATCTCCAAGAAATCAATGTGATGCCTATACTCTCATATGTTTACTTATGAATTATTAGTGTAATACTACCTTTCTTACTAATAATTATCTCCCTTAACCTTTCTCCTGAAATGACATTTATTTTCTCGGATGGTTATCTCCTACTCATTTGTTTTCTTATAGGGTGCTAGCTTTTCATACCAATCACCCTCGAGCATAAACCTTTCATGCTAATAGTACAATAAGTTATAGTAACCAGCAACAATTATTCTCTGTTTCTACTTCATTTTAATCAATATAATTTCATGCGATCCAAAAGTATAAATATATTCGATCCCCAAATAAACATAAAAGACAAAACATAACTCCATATAACAACCATACATTTTTAACTTTCCTATACATTATTTTTATCCCACAGTTTACCAATTTAATAAAGAATCCCCTATTATGATATGTGACTTATTTTGCATGGAATACCAAACTCGTAGATAAAGTCTATATTCAAGCATATGTACTTCAACTCAAGACACGATTGTGGAAAGCCTAAATCTAATAAGAAGTTTTTACAACTTCAGCAATAATGCTTTTTATAAAAAACTAATAAAAGCTAGTTTATTCTTATTTTATTTTTTGACAAACAGTTTTTTCTATGAATGATGACTGAGAAATGCTAGGTCATGTAAAAGTAACCAATATTTCCATCGTAGGTACTCTAGCTCCTCTAAATCACCAACAAATTACCCATCAAGTAGATATGTTAAATAACATTGTTCTAACTTACAACATCAACTTTACACTTTTTCATTCCATTAACAATAAACATGAAACCTAACTTTATTGCATGCACCATTAAATATATAAAAACCACTCAAGGAGGCATAAAATCACTTATATTACAACCATTTGAATGAGATGCTTTATTATAAATATCACTTATCAACAAGTCCTAGCCATAAAAGTGGACATCATTATTTATCTCTTTTTGAATCTCACTTTCTCACTTCTTGATAAAAATACCCTAAGATTGAGAAAGCCAATAATAGAGTCATGTTTTAGGTTATGATATCATACCCACATAAATCCAAAATATTATTGTTGAAATAACTTTACATATAATATAATTGTTTGGGTTAAAGTACATGATATTATGTCCATACATAATATTAGTTGTCATCCAAGAAAAAGAATTTATGCGATATCCACATCATATGAAGAGTGGTGTGAATAAAACAAATCAATAAATTTTATTTTTTTCATCATGACAATAAACATAATATTAAGAATTGTCATATCCTAAAAAAGGATATACAAAAATTAATTGCCAGGAGTTACCACAAGCAGTTTATAAAAATATAAATGCAACTTGAACAAAAAAGGAAAGAGATAAACGTGTTTTATGATGCATTGTATAAGATCAGATAGGTTTTAGGAATTATATCTTTATTTGCATGATAAAATCTTTTAAGACTTTTAATAAACAAATCAATATTGTCTCTCCAAGTAATTCTCATACTTTTTTTTCACAATGTTTCTTATCATAATATTTTCAATGAAATCTCTATATCTCCTACAAAAATCTTTATATCTCTAACAAAAATCTTTATATATTCAAATGAAATCTCAATGTTTTAAAAAAATCTTCATGTCCCCATATAATGATTTTTTATTATTCACGTTAAAATATTCTTCGTTATAAGCAAGGCAAATAATCTAACCTTTAAGAAATATGATATGCCTAAAACAATAATGTTTTATTTTCTTTTCTATTTCTACTAATTAGTCTTTTGAATATGAATGTTTAAAAGACCAAGGGTTAAATGATAGCACAAAAAGAAATAAAAGCCTCATAGTTTAAATTAAACAACAAAACTCTTTTATCATTTAGAGTATAACTTCTCCCACTATCTAAGCAATCCCAAATAATAAGAAAGATTAAAAAAGACAAGATTTCTTGTTATTTGGAACAACCTAAATGGCAAAGTGGTTGTTATTTTAGGATAGCCTATTAAACCCTATCTTTTTAAACCCTTAATAATAGGTTGCATCCTAACCACCCTAAACACATATCTATTCCTATGCAAATTCTCAAGAAATTCAACGATTGACACATATCACAAAATAAAGCTATTATCTTCAACAAAGTTATTATAATGTTATATTTTTATATGTTTATATATAAATAGTTAATACAACACTCATTTCTTATCAATAGTTATCTCTCTCAATCTGTCTCCTCAAATAACAACTATTTTTTTACTGGCTATCTCCCATTAACCTATCTTTTTAGAGGGTACCAACCTTTTGACTAAGGTTGCTTGCAAGGAAAAATAAATTATTCATTATTATTACTTCATCCTCCATAAGATGAATTTATATAACTGAGATGTATAAATACCTTAATTTATCAGGTAAGCACACGAGATAAAATATAAAAATAACCATATTTTTTTACTTTTTTTTATATTATATCCCTTATAATTTACAAATTTAAGCATTAGATGATATTTTATTTTAATAAAGAACTTGTTTTATAGGGAATATAAAGCCTATAAAAAAACCCACATTTAAGTTAAACACTTCAGCCTAAGATGTAATTGTGAAAAGCCTAAATCAATTTCATATTTTTTTTTCATGAATTCATATCTAGCCTAGTTATGTTTTAACTCAATCCTATTTATTTTGTAAAGATTTTATACAATAACTACTTCCATATATGGAGTAATGACTGGTTTATTAAATTCTTTATAAATGCCATTTATTTCTACACTTTTTAGACATAAGAAAGAAAAGAGAAACACTTGTATATTCATTGCATCTTTCTTAAGAGCTTGATTAGTTGAACTTTTTATATTGTGTTATTATGCTTAACTTTCATTGATTTGCTCTCTTTTTAATGATCATTTGGGTTTTATTGTTTCTTAGTAAAATACATATTATTAAGGTGAGGGTGACATCATATCAAAACTTGAATCAAAGATATGTAAAAAGTTGTAAAATGTTTGTTTTTTTTTTTGTTCATGCAAGTATAAACATACATCAAATTGAGAAATCCAAAATTATATTTTGAGGTTGGACGTTGACATGATCAAATCAAGATATATTATTGTATATGATGTATCCATCTTTGCTTTATTGTATTATACTTATATCTCACAGGTTCATTACTTTTGTATATTGCTTATATATTGTTTGTTATCTTAAGTTTTACATTTTTCTTTAAGATTTTATTTTGGTTCTATAAAGATTTATTCATCCCTCTTTATATTTAACTTTTGATCTAACGGTCCTAACAATTTTGGAATGCAATAATAAAATAATAACTTATCAAGATAGAGTAAAAAGATATGGATGGAGTAATCTTGCACCTCAATTTGCACTCGTAAAATTAGACTTATTTTTAAAAGATTTAGAAAAAAATGAATATTATTTCTCTTTAATTTAACTTTTAATATCATCATACAATTAAACTACCATAGTTGCTTTTACATAAACTAAACGAAGCCATGCTAAATCAACTAAAAGAAGAGTCAAAGTGTGTTGTGGAATTATTGTTCCTGCATTATGAAATGTGTTGTGTTTTTAATCATCATAGATTGTAACAATGTTTTCTTTTTCTTTTTTTCATCTTTTTTGGTTATTATTTTTTTCTTTCGATTCCATTATTCAATGTTGTTTTAATTAGAGATTGTGATTGATAGTTTATTTTGATTTGTTTTCTAATAGATTGTTAAAGTGTTAAAAGAACATAACATTGGTTTAATACTTGATTTTGTAGGAAAAAAAACTAATTTTATTATTTGCAAAACGAAGGGGACTAAAATTGAATATGGGTGAAAAACAAAGCCTTCTTAACCCAACATTTGGCTTTTTTAGTTTCATAATTATACAATTTGGTTTAGAACTTATTGTTTGATGTTTTAGTCCTTTAGTTTATGAGAGGAGATCGAGAATTGGATAACAGAGAGAAAGTTATTGGTTTTCCAAATTTCGACACCATAAAAACTATTTTTTTAGGATTAATAAGTTCTATTTGAAAGGGAGAGCTTCATTGAAGAGTATTTTTACCCTTCATTTTGCTGGAAAAAACATATTAGGATTGAAAGACAAAAGAAAATCTATTATATTTTGTAATCTTGAATTGATTTTAAAGGTGTTTTGGGTTATGAGATTGGTTTGTTAGGGTTATAAAGTTGTTTTTAGGTGTTTTCAAGTAAAAATGGGTTGAAATGAGTTTTTAGACAATAAAATACTCTAAGTTTAATTTATTAGCAACCTCTTTGATTGTCGGAATCTACACAACAAATATTAATATTGTCTATGTTGTTTTTATAGAGAAAAAATAAATAAGGTATCATCCACTCTTTAACATAACAAAAAAAATAAAGAGGTTTAACGTGTAGGCCATACCTTTTTCTTTATAGGCTAAGTGTTTAGGTCCATGTACTTGGCCTTTTTTGTTTTTTTTATAAATTTTAAATTTTAATTCCTTAAAATAGATTAGTTAATTTTTTTTAATTAAATATCATTAAATTTTCAATTTATGTTTACTAAGATGATGATTTTTTTATTAATATATTGGCTTATGCTCTTTTTATATAACTTTTTAAGATGTTTTTTTTTATACTAATGTTATTTTTTTATATTGTTTGATTAAACAATGCTCATTTCTTTCATTTGTTTTTGAAAAAGGTTATAGCATTTTTTCTTAAACTAGCAAACATTTTTTCTTTGTATCCTCTCATGATGAATTTTTTTTCTTGAATTTACTCAGTGAATTTTCTATGCATGTTGATTTGTATTATTATATAGTTAGATAAAAAAAATAAATTTTTAAAAAATAAGCTATTAAATCAACTTGTTTCCATGACTTGGGTCAGGGGTTTGTTGGGTGGATCCAAAACTTCATCACTTTAACATATTAAAAAAAAAAGAGTTAAAATAATCCAAATCAAATTAAAAATTATTTTCAATATCATTTTTCTTCATTTTTCATAACTGACTTTAACATATTAAAAAAAAAAGAGTTAAAATAATCCAAATCAAATTGAAAATTATTTTCAATATCATTTTTCTTCATTTTTTATATTCAGTTAGAGAGAGAGAGAGAGAGAGAGATTCCATCCTCTTTGATTTTTTTTCCTATAGAGTTTGATCATCATTACTTTTATTTCTATTTTTTGCTTTGGTAACCTTTTAGATTGATTTTATTTTTTAATTGTTGATATTAAATTAATTAGAAATTGATCTTTTTGATTCAATCTTAGTCTAAGATTTTATATGTTATGATTTTGAAAAATTAATCTGGGTTTATAAAATTTGTTTGAATTTACTTGTTTTTTAATATTATTAAATTAAAATTGTTTTTTTATATTATTAAATTAACTGAACTTATTAGACACAATCAACTCAATATCCAAGTCTTGAATTTCTTTTACTTCTTTAGAAATCCTAACATTGCCTTAACTTTCTTCTTCTTACATCCAAAAAAAATTGAATGGTCATAGCCTTGCGCTATTCACCGATATAAATTTACTCGAATTATTTTTTTAATTATTTTTATTTTTTTATTTTTAGCTTTTAATATTTTGTTAATTATATTTAAGCTCTTTAATTTATTTCAATGTGAGTTTCATGGTTTTATTACTATCTCACACCTCATATCACAAGTTTCATAAATTAACTATTATTAACTTAGGTCAATCTGATATATTACTATTTTAATTTTTTTAATATATAACTTAATATGTCACAATTTAAATATTTTAAAAGTATTTCAGTATATAGTTTTTTTAACTTTCTAATGTTTTGATACCCTTTTCAAGTTAAAAAAACCCTACCTGTATATATAGTATAGCATGAACCAAAATGCTAGTTTAGATACCAAATTATGTTACAATGAGTTTTTTTTTCCCTTCTATATGAAAATGAATCTACACTTTTTTTCACTTAAAGAAAATAGCATGCATCCAGGTTTTATGGCATTAAAAATTACAAGAAACTAAAATATCTCTTGATTTTACTATGTTTATTTATTGTATACCTATATTTACTATCATTATAGATTAAAATAATAAAATTATAATTTTTACTTGTAAATATAACATAATTGGCTTTAGCAAGATAAATATATCTTTTTATTATTTTGTGTACAGTAAAATATCTTATATGCTTTAGAGAGAGAGAAAAAAAAGTAAGTTGGCAAAAAGAGGTATTATTGGTTTTTTCATTTCAAATACACAATAACTTTATCAAAATGCTATGGAATTAAATTTCTCATTGCCTTATGTCAATAAGTTTTAATGTTTTTTTCATTCATTTTTTTGTGTTATTATAAAATCTGAACATGAGCAACTAAATATTTTGACATATATAAAATATCAATTAATTCTAATATAAATCACATATGAAGCACATGAATGACGTTTTATTTCATAATAGTGTATATAATATTATAACGTCACTCAAATATCAAAATACATCTTTCACAATGACGTTTTATTTCACAATAATGTATATAATATTATTTGTTGATCAAAATTTATTTTTTACATTAACATATTTAAAATATTAAAAAATATTGAAGCAATTTGTTTTTGAATTTTAGTAAATCTTTATTTAGACTGCATTTCCAAATAAAAGTTAAGATAGTGTTTATTATGTAGTTAGACCATATTTTTCAATTTTTTTGAATTTTAAATATTTTTAAATATATTAATATTAATATTAAAAATTAAAATATATTACTTTAATATACTTCTAAATAAAAATATATATTTTTTTAATTTTTTATTACAATTCTAAACGCTTACCTTGTCTAATTTATCAAGCATTTTATATTTCTTAATAATATTTTATTTGCTAAAATTAATAATTATATAAATTTTTAATAATTTAAAAAAATTAAATTTATAATTATTAAAAAAATAAATTTAAAATATGGTAGGGATGTTTGTTTAGATTCAAGGTGCGGTCATGAGGGCCTCCTGCCTGGATTCGAAAGCTATTGAGAATGCCTCCGTAGCCTAATCCAGCAGTCTCATAAATACGTCACCATCCTGTCCAGTGTTTCCACCGATAACATCATTTTTCTTCATGGACCGACCAGCCCCCACCACCACCTCAACCTCCACCTCCACCTCCACCTCCACTCCCCCCATAATTAAGCAACCTACGGAACCACCACCATCTCAACCACAACCGCAACCACAACCACAACCATCCTCCTCCACGGCCTCTCCAAACCCTAATCTTAACCCCAACCCACCCCCAAAACCTTCAATATCAGCAGCAACAACAATCACCACCACCCCCAGCATCACAAGGCCTCAGACAGTGCATAGGCCATGGCAGCACCCCCACCCCCACTCCCAACTCCCGTCTGTTTCTTCGGGCCCTCCTATACCATCCTCCTCCTCCACGACCCCTTCTATTTCTTCGCCACGCGGTGTTGCCCTAGGTGTTCCCGCGCCTTCTCCCGCGTCCTTTTCTTCTTCATTTGGTCACCAGTTTGTTGGATTGAACCGCGCTCCGGTTAACGTGCCTGAATCCGTAGCCAACACCAACAACTCGCAGGTGATAATTTTTTTATTTCAATTTTTGCTTTTAGAAAAGGAAAAGAATTAATGTGGTTATTCTATTCATACTCTTGTTGTTGTTTGAGAGATGTACAGGTGAGGCAAGGGGTGATGGCTTCAATGGCGTCGAATTCTCAAATGCGACCACATCAACAGAGACCTGTTCAATCATCTCTTCGACCAGCCACCTCTTCCTCAAATACCCAAGTCAGTACTGGCTTTCCAAATATTTCATCCTGTCTCTTTAAACTTGCTTTCTCCCTTTTTTCGTTGGTTTGGTGGATGGGATTTTGATAGCAAATATTAGCAAGTGAAAGAATAGCGTTGATTTAGTGCGGTTGCCTTTGATCTTGAAAAAGGCTCCGAAAATTGAGGGAGATATTGTGTTATTATGTTAGTGAATTGCTGCGACTTTTTCGTATAAGTTTGCCATATAGCCCTAAGTTTTGGAATTACTACTGTGAATTATTTTTATCTTATGTAGCTATTTCTCATACACCCTCATGTTGGCCCTAATTTGAAACAGAGATTGCAAAGTTGCTTGGAAATTGTATTTTCCAATTAGAAGTTATGTGCTATATAAAGTTTTTGAGATTTTTTTGGATCATTTTAAAACCATCAGCATTTCCTCTATTGGTTTAATTGACTCGTGATGGTGATACATGATTTCTATTTGTTGATTCCATGTTCCTGTGACAATTTAACTAGTTCTTAATTGTGCTTTGCTGGATGGTTTTGGTGAAGTTAGGTTTTCCTCTCATTTTAGTTATTTTTGCTAATTTGTTTAGTTTTTTGTAGAATTTCTCAGGGCATGTATTTATAAGATCCACACCAGCAGGTGCAGCAGGTTCTCCAGTGCCAAATGCATCGCAAAGCACATCGCAAAGTTTGCAGTCCTCCAGTCAGCTGTGGTTGTCATCTGCATCTCAAGGGAAGCCTCCATTGCCTTCCCCTTCATATAGACCTCAGATGAACTCTCCGTCACTGCAACAAAGGTCACACATTCCACCACAGCATCATTCCCCACCGACAACTTCGCAGCAACAGCACATGTCACCTGCACAACCTCAACAACTTTTACAATCCCATCAACAACCAGAGCATTATGGCCAGCAATTTCCACCATCAAGAGTCCAACAGTCCTTATCCCCTCTGCAACAAGTTTCAAGGGTTCAAGGTTCAGTAAATCATAAGCCATCTTCCCTAGCAATGTCACATCCTAACACAGTACAACCATTGCCGCAGAATAGTATAGCTAATGCAGAAAGTGATGAATCTGGTAACCGGATTCTTAGCAAAAGAAGCATTCATGAGCTAGTTAGTCAGGTGCCATACCTTTCTCCTTTTAGTGCTAGGCCTCTATTTAAAAATCTGTATTTAACCATCATTAGTTTAATTTATGAATATATATACCAAGACGAAGGAAGAATGTGGTTCCATTTTAAATGCTTTGACTCAAGTATTCATTTTTTGTTTTTAGCATCTCCCTTTTCATTTTAGTCATTCTTAATAAAAGACCTTTAGTCATTTATTATGTTCATGCTACTCCAGAATAATTCACCAAGTGAGGTGAGGGAAATATTTTTTTTTTAATTGTTTATTGTAGTGGTTGTCAGAGTTGCAGATATGCAAGTCCTGGACAAGTTTTTGATGAAGCAAAAGCATCCAAGTATTTATTTTATGTTGAAATTAGCTTGTGAAATTATGTTTTGAATCATGGTTGTGGTTCCGTGGACTCCGCTACAGCCATGTTGTCATTGGCTGTCTTTGTGTTAGCTAATGATGGATATAGCCTGGTGTTTCTTATTTTGTAGTGGATTGTTCCAGTGTTCAAAAATTATAACCACATTGCCTTGTTGAAATTTAATTTTTAGCCTGCATTTTCATGTGGTTCGATACAACTATTTTGGACATTATGCTTGAATTCTTTAAATGGTGTAAGACAGTCTGTGACTTGACTTTTGTGTCAGCAGATGAATTTATGGGTTGGTTGTTTTAAAGCATGATATCTTTCGCCTGGAGATTGCCTAGTTCATATCTTGTCTAAAAGAGGCATCAAAATGACTTTGGTCTCTCCTCACAATTTGACTCCAATGTTGTGTTATTACGTAGATCAGACCCCAGCTAGTTTGAAACTGACGCTTTTTTTTTTTTCTGTTGTTTTGTTATCATGTAGAGTTTTTCTGCAGTTTTTTTTTTTTTGTAATTTCTTTCCTTATTGTGAGTTTTCCTGCTTCCTGTACAGATTGATCCATCAGAGAAGTTCAATCCTGAAGTTGTAGAGATTCTAGCAGATATAGCAGATGAATTTCTTGTGTCTGTGAGTAGTTGAACCTACCCAAGGACTATTATGCTTTATAAATAGATGATTTTGTTTGATTGTAATCTTGATTTGTTCCAAATTTTTTAAGACCACATGGGAATGCATAAGCGGAATTTTTCTTCACTAAATGTAACTTTATAGGAGCTAAGCTGTGCTCATTCACCAAAACAGTAGGTTGATTGATTAAATGAATTGGATTCAGATTCACCATACAAATCTTGAAAATTCATTTCTTTTGAAGGGCAGTAAACAAAGTCATCATCTGAATATTAGGAAAACAATTGTGTTTGAAAGAAAATACTAAAATAGTCCATTTGGAGATTGAAAGAATTGCAATTGATTAGTGAACCTGAATTTATTAAAGCCATGTACGTTGCAAAGGTGCTCAAGGTTCTCTTCTCCTTGAATTGTAGAACAAAATTCATAAAAAAATTTCAACTACAATTTTGATGGTAATATATTCAGATTAGTTTTGTTACTCGGAGCTTGGGTTTCAATGGTCTGAACTTTTTTGTCTGAGAGTATTATACTCTACACTCTTTTAGTGATCTTCATTTTGTCAAGTTGTTTTCTTCTTCTTTTTGCAGAGCCATTCCAAATTTATTTGTATTTTTTTTCTTGGTGCAGGTCACAACATTTGGTTGCTCATTGGCCAAGCATCGAAAATCAGATACATTGGAAGCAAAAGACATACTTCTACATCTTGGTTAGTTCTGCTGGATTAGCCATCCAAGGCTTGCATTGTCATTTGTTTTGTATCTCATGCTAAATCCTAAGTTTTCTCTATGTTTTTTGTGCAGACAGAAACTGGAATATGACACTGCCAGGGTTCTGTGGCGATGAGATTAAGAGCTACAGAAAACAAGTAAGCATTTTCACTTGCTTTCACTGACTTGTGGAGTTGAGGTCTGGCACGAGTCACTATTTGGTGCAACCTTTTCTTTCCATCCTTTTCTCTTTGTTGATTTTGCATTGTGAATTTGCAGATAACAAATGATATCCACAAGGAGCGCCTTGCGGCGGTGAGTTTTGGCCAAAAATCTTCCCATCCAATAGGCATGCATGTCTTGACATATATTTATAACAGCATACATGTCTACATGCGTGTAGGTTTTCAATTACCTATTTTGTTGCTTCCGATATAAATTAATAATGTTGTCTTTGATTGCAAGTTAGATAAAGAGGATCCTATAATTTAGCAGTTTTGAAACAGAAATCATTTCATGATAACTTTTTCCCCTTCTGTCTTCCTTATATATACATACACACACACATAAACATACATATTTTCTGTTCTTGGTTATGCCAGATAAAGAAGTCAATATTGGCATCTGAGATGGCAAATGCTAAGAACACCGTGGGACAAGCTGCTGGAAATGCGAAGAGTAGCACGACAAAGACCTTGTCAAATCCCATTGTCTCCCCTAACCTGAAAGTTACATGAGGTGTTTATTGTACTAGCTTTGGCAGCTAAAGGTAAGGCCAATAGTTTTCAACTTAACAATACATATATCTTCTCCGCTTGGATCATGCATTCAGTTGAAAATGCTTGATGAACATTTGGGATTGCTTGTAGTGAGACTTGCTTGTTTTATAAATCATGTCACTTATCAATGGTTGCATTGCTTGGAGTCCTGGTGGTGGATAAGACATTATAATGAATATTTTTGCTAACCTAGGTGACTTGAAAAGTCATGAAGTTTAGTCATAACTTTATGTTGGATCCATGTAGAAATAAGTTGAATGCTTTCTATCTTACATTGCTTTGAGATAGATCAATGCTTAACTTTCTTCTCTCATGTTGCTTTGCGTCTGTGTTTCAAGTTTATACTCTTTATCTAATTATTCCATTGTTATAGATTGTTTTGGCATGGTTTATTGTTTCAAGCCAAACTTGTCATTTGGTTTGATATCAATAAATCTAGGTGAAGTTTTGGTAGCACAACACATGATATGGCAAGTTGGCAATTGTATAGAGTGCCTTGTTGGGCGAGGAATGTTCAATCCCATGGGATGGCCTGAGCCCGGGTGATATTTGGTAGGCTTGGGCATGGTCTTTCAGCTTGGGTGATGTTGGGCGGGCATTGGGCTAGCTTGACCATTTAATTTTAAGAATCACTACTTGCAAGGAATTAATATGGAGTTTTATAGTTTGGTAAAACTCCTGTTTTTCTTTTTTCGATTGCCCCCTTTTTATTTCAATTTTGTCCCCTTGTTTTCTATCAAATTCATTCTCAAACTTTTTTAAATAGTTGTCTGGGTGGTTTTTGAATCGTCCAAGTTGACTTGATCATTTTAAGGCAACTCCCAAGCAGTTTAGCTTTAAACTTGGGCTAAGTTAAGAGCTGAGCTGGAAGGGTTTTTTTTCCTATTAATTTCATTATTGTTTCTCAATTTCATCCTCACACTTATTATACCGGTTGTCTAGGTTGTTTTTGGACTGACCAAGTCAATTGGGTTGCGTCAAGACAACTTATACACAGTTTAATTTTAAACCCGATCTAGGCAAAAAGTTGGGTCAATAGGTTTTTCATGTCAATTTCATCATTGTTTTCTTAATTTCATCATTGAACTTTTTTTACTGGTTGGCCAGGATGTTTTTGAATCAACCAAGTCAACTGAGTTACATTGGAGTAACTCCCAAATGGTTTAATTTTAAACCTAGACTAGACAGAGTTGGATTAGGAGGTTTCAAGGTTGATCCACTAGGTTGGGTTTAATAAAAATGTCAAAAGGTTAATATTTTTTATTACATAAAAATAACAAAATTGTTCTTGCCCACAACGAAGTGGGGAACTATAAACTAGTTTCATCTATACACATGTATATGACACCCAAAACCCTAACACTCTTGGACTGCAACCACCTTATCCTTGCTGATTATACAATGAAATATTTCATGCTTTAATTTCTGTCTCCATCTTTTACAATTAGTCATCATCTTCTTTAGTTCTTTCATGTACATTTTTTTTAAAGAAAAAAACTTTGAATAGATCATTGTTGGATATGGGTAAACCTGTTCTTATTGTTTTTTTTTTTTTCTTTCATGGTGGTGATGGTGGGACATATGCACAGTGGTTCTGTGATTTGAGAAGATGACAGGTTGTAAGCTTATCTTTAGCAAATAATAGTAATATAAAATTTTTATATAAAATCTACTTTTTTGGGACTAAAATGTGCCTAGCCAATTACTCAATGCCAATAGTCCTTGAACAAAATTGGGAATTTAATCAGGTCCGTTATTAACTAAACCTAGGTTTCCATCCAATTGATGTCGACTCTAAACATGTGGTATAGGTTTCCATCCAATTGATGTGAGATGTACTAAACCTAGGTTTCCATCCAATTGATGTGAGATGCATCATGTGCAAGTTCTCTAACCCTTATGTAGCGAGCATTGATTGGAAGAATTATGGGTCAACTTTGATTGGTCACCAAAAATTTTTGAGGGTTTTTTGGTCAATAAATATAATTAACATTTTAATTAAATGAATTTATTAGATTTTAAATCATAAATTTTATGGTGTTTGGGAGTAATTGGTAACATTCTATTATTTACTTTCTAGGATCTACTTTGAATAAAGAGATAGATACAAGGAGATATAAATCCTAGTTTGAGATATTTTTATCACTTTTAGTGAATTTTGGATTTTATTCTTTCTCCTACATGTCTTACTTTCTTCAAAGTGGATAAAATGTAGTAATTAATAGGATGCTACTAGTTACTCTCTATGTATCATAATTTTTTTCAATTTTAAATTGTCATTAACTTTCTTATTGTCAAATAAATAATTAGAAATTAGAAAATACAAGAAAATCAAAACATAAGCTGAAAGTAGTAATTTTAAATGGTAAATGTTAAATAAAGTTACTAGTAGTAGTTAGATACAAATAAAAAAGTACATACAAATAAGAACCTAACTGCATATATTATCTCTGCTGAGAACGATCAATTGTGAAAAAAAGAAAGAAATTCAAGCGCACACAAAAGTAGTGATCGGTAAAATTTGATCCCTCTCTAAAACCTATTCCACAAATCCCGTATCCTGTGATGTGTATCTCCCATGAACAGTACCTCCTCTCTTTTTACTGTCCCTGCTCTCTTCCTCTTTCTTCTCTTTTGTCCATGTATAATAGGTGATTTGTGTTTTTAAATCGCCATGATTGCAACAAGAACACCTTGGAAGATGTTGATTGGAGGGCTAACCACTAACCAAAGTCCCAATAATTATTTGTTAGTGACAAATTGTGTTGAATTTTTTTTTCTCCTGTTATTCTGAATTTTTGATGGAGATTAAGAGAGATTTGTAGTTATTAATAGACATGGTTTTTGGTAGCAAATTCAGTGGATCTAGAGAGGAATGATTTTCTCGTGGAGGTAATGGGTTCAAAGGGAGCTTTCTGATCATCAACAGTTGAAAGGGAAGTGAGAGAGGATGGAGGGGAGATTGTGTTGGCTTTATGGTTTTTGAAATGAATTAATATTTTTGGACTTTTAATGTACATATGAAACAAAACAGGGTTAAGGTGGCTAGGGGCATTCAAGTAAAATCATAAATGCAAACTTGTATCTTTTGTGATGAAGGCAGAATCGGATCATATGATATATCAGAGCCACAATAAAAAGATATGGATCTGCCTTTCTTTTTACCCGTGACATGCAGAGTTGACAACGATTCTCTTTCTGCAGGTCTAGTTATGGGAAAGATGGATGACAATCACCAAAATCATCCCTCCCTTTATTCAAACAATGCATGTGGAATCCATTCACAGATGGACATGAATAGGGACACCACAAGTCCAAGAAAATAAAAAATTACCCAGATTGACGACTCAGACAACTGATTCCAAGTTATTGTGGAAGTGGAAGTTGTATTGCATCCGATAACACAGTGTAGAGTTTGTGGTATGGAGGTGCTTGCGCAGCTAATGCTAACCAGGTTTCTTTCCATTATCGTTTTGTGCAGTACATTAGGTAACAAAGAATCAAAAGCTGTTCCTTTCTTTTGTCCGTTGGAATTGTAGGAAGACAATTGAAGTGGTTTCATGATTCCAAGTTTGGGAAGCGTAAACGCTATTGCTCCTACAAATAATTGTGTTAATGGACTTGTATAAAAAGCTTTGAGCTGAATTCTGTAAAAGACATATGATTGAACCTAAACTTGCATGCATGGAAGTATGTTTTAGGCTGAATCATGTCCAGGGTACTGCTTCCCTCCAAATTCATGCTCCTCCATTTTCCTTGAGTGGTTGGCTAGATGTGTGACGCCTCAATTAAAATAAACTTCAATACGATATATAACATTTAGCTTCTCAGCCAACTACTTGAATTTTGAAATTACCCTAAAGAATGAAAATTCTCAAGCAAATCTGTTTTTGGAGATGACCAACATATTGGTTCATTGCTGTGAAATTAACTGAAGGCTGTGTTGGAATTGATTTGGATGCACTTGTGTTTTGATGTTTTTTCTACATCTTCGATCCATTCTTCGGACCAGTTGTAATTGCATTGGTGGCCTGGGTCGCCAATAATCATGAATGATTTTGGCATGGTCGTAGGAAATCTCGTACTAGGTTATTTCTAATTCATTCTTGGTTTCTTTAAACTCTGGCCTTGTTCGTTCAACTTATTTGCGACAGTCTCAACAGCACCATGAAAACGATCTGTCTCGTGCTAGTCGAAGGTTCGTCTGCATGGCTGTCGGAAAAGAAATATGGAGGCCAGCCCGCAATTAATGAGCACTTAATCTTGTCTGCGGGCTCATTATTCTTTGTTATTCCATTTCTTTTTTGTGCTTGTTAAGTTCTCTGATTTATTATGCCTCAAGTGCTGAAGCGTAGTGAAGGTACTCCATTCGATATTAGCAAGTTGGCCTTGGGGCAACGCCTGTGTTCCTCCAAAGTCCAAACATGCAATGCTGCTCTCCCTAGGAAACCGAAAGCCTCCGTGTTGCTTAGGCTGGGGACACACCACGGCATCCTGCTTCTGTATGCACCGTTGAGGTTCAAAAGCGATATCTGAATGCAGCCACGACCAATAAATCCAACGTCTTAAACAACGAGCATGACGAATATTACAGAGAATAATAATAAAAAAAAAAACCCTACAATTTTTATGGATTTCTTGCAGCATGCATGCATGATAAAAGGTCAGCACGCACTCATCTCTTCACCTCCTTCAATTCTAGTTTCTACGAGAAAACAATTGCAGGCTGCTGGCAAAAAAAAACAAAAATAGCAGCAATATTACATGTAAAGAGAAATACTTGTGGAAGAATACGCCTAGAGTTCTATAAATTTGATGGAGTTTCTTGGGGCACCAAGCTGCTAATCAATTATCCGTGGGACTTCCTTCTCGAGCATAGATGTTCCCTTGAAAATCGTCAGCTGAAATTCCCTTGTATACTTCAACAGCTGAACAGAAAGATGTTTTATAGTTGTTACTATTCCTGCAACAATAGTTCTCATCTAAACAAAGATCATCCAATGCCAAAAAGTCCAACCAAAGTTCCATTGCTTCTATTTATTTGACAAAATCTATACTGCAAATTAGAGTTTTGTGGCTGAACTTCCGTTGATCTACGGTAATGTCTTTCTAAAATAAAATACCCAAGGACTTCGTGCAGAGGGGACAAAAACAAAAATAGCTTGAACAATGTTTTGTAAGACAGACACACACCACCCTCTCGGGAGATGATGCCTGCACTTGCCCTAAGTTATAACAGCACACCCGCCTCCATTTTTCTCCAAATAACACTATCCTCACAAAAAAGTACTGGTTGTTATTTCTTTTAAATATATATATTGCTCTTTTTGAGAGAAAACGTTAAGAACCATCTCCGTATCACTTTCATCTTTTCATTTCTGAGCATTTTGCGACTGAGTTTCAACTTCCAAATATTCTAAAATAACTATATTAATGGAAGACCTGGATAACGTAGAAGAAAATTTTAGAATGAAAAGAATCTATAATAGTGGGTATACAAGTGAATTTGATTAAATTTTCCCAATTAATCACACAGCTCATCGCAAAATCCCCAAAGACCCACTTTCTCTCAAACTCTCTTCTCCCTCACACTATTTTTTTCCCATCCAAAGTCGTTGCTGCTTGAGCATACTGGAGATCATAGCTCAAAGAACTGCAACCTAAAAACAGAACTTTTATCTATGGCACTAATAGTCAGATTCATGGTGGGGAAAATTGTTTATTTTGCCGAAGTAGTTGCAACCGGCTTCACAATGGTTGGGCTTTTTGGAGTCTCGCTGTCAGACTATGATTTGTGAGTAAGGAGAAGACTAGAGTTTGACTCGGTTTTGGGTTTTCTAGATGTTTTTGCGAGAGTGGAGTTCAAGTGTAAGGGGAAAAGAATGTTTCACAGCTTGTATTTTGGAAGAATAATGTTTTTGGCGTCACGCAGTTTTTGGAAGAATAATTTGTTTTCAAACAGGGAAATTAAGACAGTAAATAGAAAGATCAGCTAGAATTTCAACAAGGAAAAAATCATCAATTTGAAAAATAATGGATAGTGGGAGGGCCTTTATAACATGAAAGGAGGGCAGATATCACCTCCACACCCCATTCTCTTCCTTCTTCCTCTTCTTTATAAATTTATCCATTGCATTTCATGCACAAACAATTTATTCTGTTATGACCAAAACAAGGAAGCTCGCTATTTTCTCAATTTTTATGAGCATTTCATCGCTTTATTGATTCATAAAAAGAACTATAAATTTGACCATCATTAAAGAATAAAAGACAAAACTTACTTGTCCCTCACTCATCTTTCTGAAGCCAAATCTTCTTGTCCAGATTGATTCCGCTTCCTCAGCTGCTGGGAGCACCAGTTGTTCCACATTCAGGGAGCACAATAACCTCTCAATGCATGAGAATAATGCTTGGAAATAACCCTAAAAGAGATTTACAAAATTAAGTTAGAAGGTTATTCATCAGAAGGCTGAACCTTATAAAAAAAAAAGATGCACGAGGAAGTAAATATTAAAAGCTGAACTCCAGCATCCCATTCAAATTCCAACAATAGACACTCACATTCCCTTGATGCTCTCTGTTTGTAGCCACTAAAGGAAGCTCAGCAACCTCCCTGCCGAAAATCCTAAGAAGACCAGCAGACACAACAACATGCCTGTGGATGCATCAAACCGCAACAATTACATTAAAAAAAAAAATCACCAATGAATTGAAAAGGAAGTTAAAAGCTGAAAAAAACCAACATTTCATGAAATGCAATGTACCTTACAGTCAAAAGCACACAATACATGCCCCCAAATTCCTGGCCAGATATATTTCTCCTGCATAAAGTTAAAGAGAGAATTTTAAAGTTCTGAAAGTCCTGAGAAATTACAGAAATTAGAGACAGAAAACCAGAACCAGCAATTGATGCAGCTAAACTAAGCATGTAAATTCTCTTCAGAATGTTCTCATCTCTTAATACTCTAGTTGGTTGAAAGGAAAGAGATTGAGAAGTAAAGACAGAAGGATAGAACATCAGTCTTCTACCAGTGTAACATGGGAACAATTGAAAATAAGAATCCTTTGTTCCAATCCCTTCATTATCATGAATCAAAATTTAGGGGCCACAAAGAAGGGAGAGAATTTATCATTTCTCTTGTTCGCCAAACTTTCATCCAACCATTGTAACCCAAAATGCGATAGCACATGTCAAGTGAGAATAACTTTCACTCTCTAGAGCGCCTACTTTCTGGCAATTGGCATATGTGTGCTTTAAAGGAGACAGACCAGCAGAAGGATAAATCAAGTGCACCTTCATAATTCAAAACCATAAACATTTCCAAAAATGATATAGAAGATAAATTAAATTCTTAGCAAAGAAGAAAATTAATAATTAACCTTCAATGTTGATGAGAAAGAATTATAATGTTTTGAAAAGCATGACTGATTAATTTCACACTTAAGATGATAATTCATACCACATTCATACCACACAACATAAGTGAAAAACAAAGTGTTAATGTTAAGATGCAAAATTAAGTTTATTAATTTCCATCCAATTGGTAGAAATCACCTATTAGGCTTTTTCCCATAGGACAAGGCTCAAAGTCAGAGAGTGCAAATAAGTTAGTCCACATCAAATATGCTTAAAGCAAAAGGATTAAAGGGAATGCGGATCCATATCCATACAGCCACATGTTTTGGTTTCATATGAAACATGCGAATCAAATTGAGGTGTGAAACAAAAGCATGGCTACTTTTACCGCATACAATCTGAATGCAGGAGCAAAAACAGAATTGTTAAGACTAAAATGTACAGGCAGCAAAAAGGCACAACATACCCATAGACCATAACAGGAATAAGATCACGGCCAGTTTTTGCAACAATTGGATCAAAACACTCCTGTTGAAAGGAAAAGTTAGCATAATCAGTAACACTACACACATCTACTAAGACTACTCATGGATGTTCATTCTTACACATAGCACCCAAAGAAGAAAAGCTTTAACTTGCATAAGGCATCAGGTGACAAACCCAACTCAATGGCTTAAAAATATTTGTTTACCCTCGAGCATTTGAAGTAACAACATGAACATTTACTTCATGAACATCAAAACCGTACCAGGCCCTTACCCCACTTTGACCTCAGCTAATTCCTAACAAACACAATTCCTATCCTTTTACAGGTAAGGACCTATCTAATTGTCCTATCATCTTCATCATCCTTCACATTGCAAGATTTAAATTATTAGTTTTTCTCAAGGTGGACAGCATTAGTTCCTCTTCTTTTCCCTTTTTCTATTGATGGTGGAGAGGTAATGATTCGCATGAGCTTTGAAAGGAGTTTCATTAGGTAACATTCAGCATTTTCTAAATGCTCTTTTGTTTGATATTATTTTTATTTAGAAAGTTCCTTGTCCATTTTGTAATTGACTCAGTGCTCGATTCAACTCATCTAGACCAAGTCTCAGTTCCAAACTAGCTAGGGCAGGCTTCAAGGATCCACCCCCCCTTTCCTCCATTTTGTTCTGTTACGAGCTAAACACTTGATAAAATGAATTGGACTCTCCCCGTGAATTAAATGAAGACAACACATTTTTCTTCCTCTGTAGAAGTGAAAAATATGCAGATTTCTTTTTCTCTTTTGCAGAGAAGAGAAAAGGAAATAAATAGTAAAACACAACTTATTTTCACTTCCCAAACTAAAATTTCTCACACCTCAACCTCCAGTTTTTATCATTTCAGTAAATGTACCCAAGAAAAAAGACATCCAAAAAATTCTATTGAAAATGAAAAAAGAATAAATTAAAGGCAAATTCACCCAGTTCTCTGCATAATAGCTGCTTGTGTTGGTGGGAAAAGGAAGCAGAAATCCAAGAAGGCACAAAAGAACTTACTCGAAAAATTGCAGCAGCCCCCGAAAGCAATGAAAGATCTTCTCGGTTGCGACTCTTTCCCATCAGAATTTGCCACTGCACATCATATGCAGCTTCATCAACTAGTCCTTTCTCGACATGCTTTCTATTTATGATATTTAACAGCGAAGCAGGAATTTTCTGCACTCCAGTAGAAACAGAATTCCGGAGAGCTACATAGATATTATTGCAGTCTTGACAGCAGAACCAATTATCTTTGGGGATTTCCTATGGTGAAATATTCAAGAAAAAATAGTCAATACTCCTGGAAGATCATAAGCACAAGCGGTTTTGAGATAATGGACTTACTTTTAGATCACATAGTCCACTTTCCCGCAAGCAACCAACATGAAACTCCTTTTCGCACTGAAAGAGAGCATAACAGTAAGACATCTATAGTAAGAAATACGAAAATTAAATATATGAAGTGAATCCTCGCCCAAGGGCTAGGATAAAAGAAAAAATCAAGCATACTTGGTCACAAAGGATAACTGTTCGGTCATCAAATGTATCGCCACTAAAATCATGGGCCCTGATAAACATAAGAAAAGCACATATAAAGATTATAGGAACCAAAAGCAAAATTTGATGAATGACTAAATTGAACTAAACAAGCAAAGATCAAGGAAAACTCAAAAACAAATCTGTGTTCATTGACCGGTAGGAAACCCTTCTACAAAAGGAACTTGGGGCTTGGAGCTCTTGGTTGCTAGGAATTCTATATTAATGGAAGTATTAACTAATGTATTACTCTACAAAAGTTCTGTAATCCTTAATAACTAATGAATTCCATCTCTGCTAATTGGCTGCTATTGTGAATTTCTTATTTCATCAGTAACTCATTGCCCTCTCCTCGTAAAGTTGCTGCAATGATCCAATGAAAGGTATAATCAACCATATAACTTAACGCTCAGTAATCTTGACTTAGTGTATGAAAATTTAAGCAAGGACATTCTGAGCTCATAAAATACAGACCTTACAAAGACCACGATGCATTTTAAAAGTTAAAAAATTACAACCTTGGTGATATAATCATAGGAGTGACAAAAAGGTCATTGGCCAATTTTATAATAACATCAAGTACTTCTCCTAAAAAAAATGACTTCCTACTATTTGCTAGGGTAAAATCTATTAGAAATTCCAAGAGATTTAACCTGCAAACAGCACAACCACCAACATCATATTCTGGAGTTTTAACAACTCGAGTCAGCCGGATGACAATAGGTCTTGCAAAATTGCCTCCGTGGCCAAGTTTATTGCAATTTGGACAATGCCAGGCACCTTCAGGAGTATCATGTAAATCCAAACATGCTGCAGCACAAACAAATAAAAGATGAAATGGACAAGTATTCATAAAAAAGAAGAAGGTAAACTTCAATAATCATAAATCACAATGCACTCTATTTAAATTGGGAAACCACTGATATAGGATCAAGAGAGTTATCTTTTTTTTTTTTCTACCAACGAATATTCAAGAGCAGAAAAAACAGTTTGTCTGTCATATGGAAATTGAGAAAAAAATGCACCAGCAGAAAGAGATATGGGTTGAGACAGTATGACAAGTAAAAGCAGCCCAACCCACCTAGCATGGAGAAGAAATTCTTATATTATGACAATCTAAGCATGTAGAATGAATTTGAAGGTAGTATTTCAGAAGATGGAAAATACAGGGGAAAGAAATAACAAGAAACAAGTCTTGAGAGTAGAAGCAAATGAAATGTTTATAAACTATACAACTGAAAACAAGTAGAAAACAAAGCTCTGAGTAGTGAAGAGAACATTCACCTGCATGAAAAGCACGAGGGCAACTCTGACAAAACCTTAGATCCCCTCCATCTCCACATTCTGCACACATATCATCACCAATCCCTGTGGTAATGTTTTGTCCATTTGCCAACGAAATTGCTATATCATGAAGCGTCAGTCCATTAGAAGTATAAATGTGACGGTAGCTGCAAAAGATAACACTTGATTAAGAATAAGAAAGAAATCAATTAACCAAGGAAAGGTCCAACTACTTTCAAAGGCTACTTACGGTTGACGCCTGGCAGACATTCCAGCGTGAGACTCAAACTGTGAAGGGCTAATCTGTCACCAATAAATTAAGGGAGCAATAATGAGTGGGATAATGAGAGGGCTGTGACCATCACATGCAGCTCCAGATATGATGTTACTATACAGCATAGTAATCTTACCTCTACTTCACAACAATTACAGACAATACCATTACCCTGCTTGTAGCCCCCTAGTATTTTCTGGAAGAAAAAAAACCACTTAATTATTAATAAAACCATGTGTCAATATCAACATATCACTGGTGCATGCCTTTTTACCAAACTGCTCACCTGCCCTTTGACATAGTAAGCCAATTCGGTCCCATCTGGAAGACCATTCGGCATAAAGAGTAACCTGTGAAGATCATTATCCCTGCCAAAATATAGAAAGAATACCATGTTAAAAAAGTCAAGAAAAGATAAAATCCCAACAACATCAGTAGGTTTCAATAAACAGACATGAGAATAGACCAAAGCACACCTCTTCCTGACACCACTCTCAGCTGTTTTCTTTTGCTTCGTAGCAGAGCCAGGGAAATAAAAGCTAGGTCTGCAAAACAAAAAATGTAATGCCAGTGACCAAGACAGAAGAACCCAACACCATTTTAGTTTATGGATATAGTGAAGAGGAATTAAGGTGGATCCATCAATTTTTACTAGATCCTCAACAGAATAAAGCAACAAACAAAGCAAGTGATTAGTGAGACTGAGAGAGAGGAAACCTCTTCAATGTTTGCTTATTCACGCCTGATGTCTCCATATACATTTGCTGACTGGCAAAGTTGTTATTATACAAAAAGGAGCTTGAAATTGGGCAAAAGCTTTCTTTCAAAGCTTGACTTGCGTAGCTGCAAGTTTTAACACAGCATTATCTTCGGCCAGAAACTGATAAATTGAATTGTAATTGTGATTAACCATAAGAGTGTGAGTAGTAAACACACTTTCAGGAAAAAGAATGGAAGCTTTAGGCTAAATGCTCAGTGTACATGATTTGACTAAGTTTCTTAAACATCAGCAGACACGCTTAATTTATACAAAACTGAAACAGTATTATAAGATCAAAGATCATGAAAATTTGTCTTGAAATGTCCTCTAATAGGTAGTTAAGCATTGAACAATGACAATTGAGGATGAGCAGTTTAGCTTCCTATCTGCATTTTCAATGAAACTCTCCAGTTTAGCCATTTAAGTTCAAAACTGAGTCAAAATTCTGTCATGGAGGAAAAGAGCAGGGGGAGGGGTGTGTGATAAGGGTATGGGTTGCACATATTCATGTTTCTATTGAAGATCCATAACTCTATAACAAGTATATGAAAAAACAATAAAGAAAACACAAATCCAACAAATTAAGAATATGCAAATAACTGAAGATTCACAGAAAGCATGAAAGAGAGCAAAAAAAGGAAAAATACACAGATGAAGATGATTCTCTTCGCCATAATAAGCAGGAATAGTTTACCCAAAAGATGGATCAAAAAAGGAACAAACAATCAACAATTTGTACACAAGGACAGTGAGGAAAACACGCCAAAAAAGTTGAAAACCTTAATCTGAACTCACAAAGTACGTAATAAATAAGAAAAAATTGTGAGTAAATAGTATGCTAGAATTGTGAGAATCAGAGGGAGAAGAGTTAAGAATGATGTTGTATAATGTTTTACCTCTGTGATTTTGCCACAGTAAGCAATGCTTAGGTCTGTCTAGAGATGATCAAAAGAGTAGAAAACTTATATAGAGAGGTTTACAGAGAAGAGCACAGGATATGTATTGCTTTTTACACCAAAGTTACCAACAATAACACACAACGAGTAAAAGATAAGGCTTGTCTTCTACATCTATGTCATAGAGAATTACCCAGAGGCATCACGTTTCCAAGTTTTAGGAAACAAACAATTTTCTATATTTTCTATATTGAAGAACAGCTTTCGCAACTCTTATCCAGGTCAAACACACCAACCATGCCCAAAAATTCATACATGCACTTAGGGAATCAGTGCAGGCATTAAGAAACATGGACACGCGCTCAAATGAATTGGCAAAAGAAGTGGGAAAAAAATAACAAGGAACATAGATAATTTTTCTAACAAGGTCAAAACAAACATAGAAGTTACAGAGATTGTTCCTTCTATTATTATTATTATTACCTTACATGAGAATGAGGCAAACAAGGCAGTTCGCTGTAACTTTTTTTATCTGCTCCAACAAGTGCATTGCTTTGATTAAGACTAGCTGCATGCCACATTAAACATAAGTCAATTTAGCATGATGTATACATGGCGCTCTTCAGTTAAAATCCACAAATGGGTAGTTTGGTAAATATAATGCAACTACAGTGTTTTTTTTCCTTTTTTTTTTTTTTTTAACTACGTTCGCTTGGTTGCAATATAAAGATGCATCGCATCAAAAATCACATATATTTTTCATCGCATGTATTCATTTCGGTTCCAAGTCAAGCCAAAATGTCTCAAAAGGACAATCAAATGAATAACAAACAAAGTATACATCACCTTTCCAAACCCGAAAGAACTCCTCATTGATAGATGAACCAGCCACGTCTTTTATGACTCCATCTATCATGCTGAGTGGAGCTGTTTTTAGTTCTTGAATAATGCTATAAATTGGTTTCCCATTCTCCAAGTATATGTGATTGTTTGGATGTCTAGTTTTAGCACCAGCATGCTGCTCAAATTCATATGCACTAAGGACCTGCTTGCATTCATTCAGTCGCCCTGTTAGCAAAATTACATATGAAGGGGGAGCCCCACACATCAGGAATGTTAACTACAAGAGAACAACTTACTTTGGAGAAATTACATGACGAACAGCCACACAAATATCCACCACCATCTATAATTCCATCAAGCTCTCGCTGGCAAACCATTTAATTTAAAAAACATGAGGCTCCTAAAGCTATTCAGGAAAGTTACTTGGACGGGAATTAGAAGCAAACTGGGAACAATAAATATCAGTCGAGATTACCTCTGAAGAAAAACAAATATACTTGACTCGAGCCCTATCGAGAATACCAGTTGCTAACAACTTTTTGACATTCGTAGGGTAGTTGTAGGGAACGACCTTCTTAGACATGTTCAACTCCATATATCTTTCTCTGGTCTGAGGCATTTCTGTGCAGGAATTAACCCAAACAGAGTGGTTCCTTGGATAATAATCCCCATTACGATGATACAGCAGTCCTTGATCAATTCCACCATGTAGAGGGTGAGGCGACGAAGTTTTGGTATCATAATCCTCTTTTCTTTTGCTGAACTTAAAAGTAATCTTCCTAACTCCCGTGGTACTAGCATGCTCAGGAATCTCCAACACAACAGGAGACATAGGGACAGAATCACAAGTATCATTTCGAGGACTTTGATGGGAGGTGGTATCTTCACTGCTGCTACCACCTCCTTCCTGGCTCACAGTCAGAGTCTCCTCTGAAGAGGGGCACGCATTCGTAGGCGATTCTTCAGAGATATCATGGGATGATGATCCGTTGCCTTTAGGAGAAACTAGTGTTATTACAGGATTTGAAACTTCGGATTTTGTGTCGTCGTTTGAAGCTTCTTCTTGTTTTGCTTGTTTCTTGTTAGGAAATAATTCCCCGGTCTCATTCTCTTTCACCGGAAACGGATTACGCTCTCTCTTCAAATCACCTTTTGCAGCTACCATACTCACATCTGCTGCTGCTGCTGCTGCTGCTGCTGCTGATATATCCACATAAACCATAGCATGAAAAAAACTAATTCAATTTATTTGAATCGAAGGAGCCACCACCTAAACAAAACAAAACAATTACCATAATTAAATTTAAAAAAAAATAACAAAAAAAGGAATGCCCAAACAACCTAGACGAAAAAGAAAGGCATTGCCACTGCCATAATAGGAGTGATATTCATATTAATAATATTAAATCCAAATTAAAGCCCCGTAAGCTCCAGTAGCAAGACAGCCCACCTCGCCTCTATTGTAAGAATAAGCCCTCCAATTCGAATCTCGAAATTGGATTCAAGATTCAAGAAAACACACACGCGTTGCTTGCTGCTGGATTTCAGATCTAAAATGGAAGGAAGCTAGGGGTATGAATCAATCAATCAAACAGACAGGAACTGTAATTGAAGATGATTGGTTTACTTTACGTAGGGTTTAGTTTACTTTTAATTTGATCGAAAATACAGCGGGAACGTGGAGAGCGGCAAAGGAAAAAGAAGAAAAAAAAACACAGAGGAGAGGAGAGGAGAGACAACTTGCTTTTTTGGTTCGCGGTCTAGATTTATCTGGTTTCCTTTTGTTTTAAGTTTTCTAACACGCAGGGATGTGCGTGTGTGTGTGTAGAGAGAGAGAGAGAGAGACCTTTTACTTCTCTATTTCTTGATATCAAATTTCATTAAAGAATAAAATAAAACAGTGCAATAAATTTAAAGGAAAAGCTGTTGTTGATGATATGATGTATGGGACACAACGTAAAAGGGAACCCTTTAATTTATCCTTATATTTTTATTTCTAAATAATTTTTTTTTTAATATGTCTTTCCTTTCCTTCTTTTCTAATCCAAACTAGTATAGAAATAACATTATATATTATTATTTAGAGAATAACTAGGTTTGTACCCTGGCCTCCTAAGACAATATTATTTTTTTATTGTGTAAAAAATAATGTTTTAGTACCGAAAACATGTCTGTTTTGAAAAAAATATTTGTTATTTGAGTTATAAACTTGTTTATTAAATAAATTGATTTTATTTAAATTAAATTAAATAATAAAAAACAATGACTTTTTTAAGAGAGAAATTATCATGATAATTTTTTTTTCAAAATTAAATAAATAATATTGCTCAATTCTTTGTTTATTAAATATAAAATGATAAAATAGGATAAAAAAATATAAAAAAATTAAATCTAATCAATTTAAATTAACATAGCAAACATGTAACCCAACAATTAAGATTAAGTTAATCTGAATTATCTCATCAAAAATAATATTTAAATCATAAGAAAAAGAATTATAAAATCTATTTTAAAAAATAATAATAAATTAATTTTAATTTTTTAATATTAAATCTATTAAATTATATCTAAAAAACTTATAGAATTTAATTTCCAATTAATTTTTTTATAGGTAAAATGATTTTACTTTATCACTTTATAATAAAATAGATCACAGTATATAAAAAAATCCCAAACGCTCTTAGTTTTTTTATAATATAAATATACATCTCGAACGAGTTTAACAATTACCTATAAAGAAGTTAATTATTAAAAAAAAAACTCACCCCTTTTGGTTAGTTTCATTACATCATGTTGGAATTAAATTATCATTCCAATGTTTATATTTGGAAGACACGAGACGGAAGCCCAGTGGATAAACAAGTGGGACCTTTTATTTAACTAAAACCAATTTCGTTAACAACTATTCCGCGCGCATTTTACCACGTGGCTTGATCTTATGGACATCGAGTGGTAGGGCACAACATGGAGTTGGCTGGTGGATCTTGTATAGCTGATCGTAGACCGTGGCATTGACACGTGTCTATGACTAGACTGAAAGGCCGATGTATTATAATTTTGGATAATTTCTTTTATGAACTATTTTTCTATTAAAAAAATTCATCAAGATATTTTTATACCTGTAGAATTTAAAATAAAATTTACAAACCAAAAATCTCAATATCTAACTCATTTCTTCATATAAAAACTTTATTATAGAATTTTATAAATACAAAAATACTATTAGTGGTTTGGATGGAAATCATTGTAAATGTTTTTATATTTGATATTATACTTACATTTATAATTTTTATATAATAAAAACTATAGTGTATCTACATAACATATAATTATTTTGTTCTTTCATATTACAAACTTTATTTTGACAATTATCTTAACCAAAAATATTTTTTTATTGTTGGAGCTGCAGTTTCTATATTATGATTGTTTTGAAGGGAAAAAAATAAATTTACTCCTACGGTGTAATTTTACAAATAAATTTACTCCGATGGTGTAATTTTACAACTAGTAAACTGAATGTTGAATATCTTATAATCATAATCTAAAATATTGAATGTTAAGCGTCACATCAATCGAAACCATAAATTATACGTATATTTATTGTGGTTTAACTCTTGGTTTTTCAAAAAACAATAAATAAGTAAGTTTTCTTAGTCATATAAAATTTTAGATATTGTTTTGAAAAGCATATATTTAACTAAAATATAAAATTTATTTTAATATTTTCTCAATAAATATGTGTTTAGTTTTTAATAAATAATAATTATTTTCATTTATATATTTTTAACAATACATATCATTCCATTGACATTTTTAATTTATTTAACAAAATGTTCTATAACTTCTTCATAAAAAAATATTTTTTCAACCAAAACAAATGTTTTTTAAACAACATTTAATGATTTTTATATATATAAACAAGTGTTTAATTTTTAAATAGGAGTTAGTTTTATTTATTATTTTTAATAAGACTTGTCATTCCACTTGTTAAAACCTAATCATGGATCCCCCAAATTATTTTATAAAAAAAAATAACAATATATTTTTTATTTATTTAATTTCAAGAAAATAAAAAACTACAAATCTAAAATCCAAAAATATTTTTGAGATAAGAGAGAATAAACCTTTGAATGACAATAGACCAATAATACTAGAAAAATAGTCAGATTATGATATTTTTATAAAATGAGATGAAAGACTTAATTCAAAACAAAGCTTAAGGTTATAAACAAAAAAAATAAAAGAATTAATCAAGTTTGAGAGTTTAATCAAAATTCTAATAGGTTTAATTGTTTAATTAAGAACTTGAATGAAGCAAAATTAAGTCTAAAAGTCAATCAAGAGAGAATAAACCTTTGAATGACAATAGACCAATAATACTAGAAAAATAGTCAGATTATGATATTTTTATAAAATGAGATGAAAGACTTAATTCAAAACAAAGCTTAAGGTTATAAACAAAAAAAATAAAAGAATTAATCAAGTTTGAGAGCTTAATCAAATTTCTAATATGTTTAATTGTTTAATTAAGAACTTAAATGAGGCAAAATTAAGTCTAAAAGTCAATTCGAGCCCAAAATTGAAATAAATAATTAATTTCAAGGAGTTAAATAATTCCTCAATAGGTTTTAAGGACCAATTAATGAATCAAATGAAGAAAAAATAAATTTAAAAATCTAATTTGAATCAATTTGCAAAGATTTGAAAATTAGGGATACAATTGAGACTTTAGAAAATCAAATTGGTGCAAGCAGGGGTTTAATCGCAAGAAATTTAAAGTTTAAAGGCCAATTGAGAATCAAATTTTAAAAATTCAAGGCCAGGGACCTTTTTGCAACGAGTGCGCAATATTGAAGGCTATACTGGACCAATTCTAAGGATTGTATTGAAGAAAATCAAAGTTTAAGACTTAACCGATGACTAAATTCAACAAACCAGAAACTAATGACTACTTTGTAAAATGCTAGTACTAGAAAGATTTCGATTAATTTCCAACACGGGTCTCATTACACAAAACTAATCAGTTTTGTCATAATCAAGGATGTTTGAACTTAAATTAAAACAATAGAGACTAAATTAGAATTTTTCATATTCTAAATAGAAAATCCTATTTTTTATAGTTTAAGCAAATGATTTGTCATTCATTTTCAATGAAAAAGATTGAGTGGCATGTTGTGTTTGTAAAATGCTAGTACTAGAAAGATTTCAATTAATTTCCAACATGGGTCTCATTACACAAAACTAATCAGTTTTGTCCTAATCAAGGATGTTTGAACTTAAATTAAAACAATAGAGACTAAATTAGAATTTTTCATATCCTAAATAGAAAATCCTATTTTTTATGGTTTAAGCAAATGATTTGTCATTCATTTCTAATGAAAAAGATTGAGTGGCATGTTGTTTATCCCTGTTTTATTGTATTCTCTAGCTAAGAAGACTGACTAGGATGCCACCTTTAGACGAATAAATGTCACATCTCTGACTATATTAAGGATTTTAATCACCACCAATAAACTAAGAAATGTATTCTTTACAAGGATGATGCATTCTCATCAAACATTTACAATTTATTTATTTCAATGAATCAAACAACATCTTGTCCATAATGAGTTACTCTGCATTAATAGATTGAAGTTGATTAAGGGTTAATCTTTTAAGCAATGAATGTAGAGTTATGAATCTCAGAATCGAGTGCGCTTTGTTTCCATGGATATAAATGCATCGATTCTACATGGTTTAGGTAAACCAGTGATATAATTATCTCTTAACTTTCATGATGACTTCGTCAAAGTAACACACTCAATCAACCATGATTGAAAAAAAAAATTCATTGATTGACTATTTTTGTACCATGATTGAAAAAGAAAAAATCTATTAACTGATTATTTTTGTGATTGTTTCTTTTTATCAAATTGAACCCATAAGATGATAAAATGAATCAAAAATCCTTTTTTCTATAGAGGTTAGGAAAGGATGGCAAGAATCTTCCTTGAGCCATTTTTTTTTCTTTTTTAAAACCATCCAAGTATTAGTAATGATTTTTTTTTTATTTTTGGTACAAGAGAGCAACTGCTCTTTGAGAGGAAAAGAAGTTTTTGAAAAGAAAATACAAGGAAAAAAAATGAAATGCTAAAAAAATTGAATTTTTTTTTGTTATATCTAATTCAAGAGATAAACTAAAGAAAAGGTTTACCAATCAAAAAGAGAAATAAAATCTAGACCAAGTAAAGGTTAATAAAAGCCGAAGATTAAAATGAAATAAACTATGGATCCAAATAGTATATTTTATTTACAAGATATATACTTAAATTTTGATTTGAAGTTCCGCTCAATGAATATATTTTTGTGCGTATTCTTTTAACTTATAAATCAATGTTTAGATCACTACAAATACACATACACACGTATACTTGCATGTTGTTATTGTTGTCAATATTAGATGTAATAAAAGGTTTTATGTTTAAGATATCACTATTTCATCAATTAATATGTATATATAAGTTTATGACAATTTATGCATAGTTTGATATGTTATGAATATTAATTTAATGGTATTTTTTTTAGCTTAAGAGATGTTTTATCAATTTTTTTTTAACTAATTTGGTTACTTGCTTTGATTGGTGAATTATTTAGAAAGTTTAATTTTAAATATGTATTTTTATTATTCTAGCTTAGCCATGTTTTTAAAATCTAAAAATATAGCTAATTAATAATTTATAATTGTTATATTTTAATGTATGCTAGGGTTAGGATGCCCAACCCATATAGTTAGGCTAGATTTATTTTCTCTATAAAATCATGATTAACATGTTTTATTTTTATTAAAAAAATATTTTTTTAAGGTAGTTTACCAAACAAAATTAGTAATATACGGGGTAATTTGTTGTTGAAAAATAAGAGTGTCGTTTTGTTTTTTGAACGATCTATAATTTTTTTATAAAATAAAGTCTTTTTTTAGAAAAAAATTTCAGATGAAAAATTTTAAAAATAAATAAATAGTAGTAGCTCTTAATTAAGATTTATTAAAATTTAATTGTAAAATTGAAAAAAAAATGAATATAAAATTGAGATTATCTTTGTGAAAAAAACCGGATGAATGATGTCATGATTTGTTTATTTTTTATCGTTTTTTAAAAGTATTTTTAATTTATTATTTTTATTTACAAATTAATATTAAAAACAAAAAAAAATAAAAAATATTTCTTACAAAAACAATTGCACATACAGTTTTTAAAAACTATTTTGGTTCTCAAGGAATCGTTAGAAAAAAAACAGATTCTGCCTGATTCTCTTCTTTTTTCTCCTCCTCCACCTCCATCTCATCGGCGATCAAATCAAATCATATG
>NW_011499854.1:445879-482118 GCF_000495115.2 Populus euphratica | reverse complement strand
AAAAAATTCATTGATTGACTATTTTTGTACCATGATTGAAAAAGAAAAAATCTATTGACTGACTATTTTTGTGATTGTTTCTTTTTATCAAATTGAACCCATAAGATGATAAAATGAATCAAAAATCCTTTTTTCTATAGAGGTTAGGAAAGGATGGCAAGAATCTTCCTTGAGCCATTTTTTTTTCTTTTTTAAAACCATCCAAGTATTAGTAATGATTTTTTTTTTATTTTTGGTACAAGAGAGCAACTGCTCTTTGAGAGGAAAAGAAGTTTTTGAAAAGAAAATACAAGGAAAAAAAATGAAATGCTAAAAAAATTGAATTTTTTTTTGTTATATCTAATTCAAGAGATAAACTAAAGAAAAGGTTTACCAATCAAAAAGAGAAATAAAATCTAGACCAAGTAAAGGTTAATAAAAGCCGAAGATTAAAATGAAATAAACTATGGATCCAAATAGTATATTTTATTTACAAGATATATACTTAAATTTTGATTTGAAGTGCCGCTCAATGAACATATTTTTGTGCATGTTTTTTTAACTTATAAATCAATATTTACATCACTACAAACACACACACACACACACATAACAAGTTTATAACAATTTATGCATAGTTTGATATGTTATGAATATTAATTTAATGGTATTTTTTTTAGCTTAAGAGATGTTTTATCAATTTTTTTTAACTAATTTGGTTACTTGCTTTGATTGTTGAATTATTTAGAAAGTTTAATTTTAAATATGTATTTTTATTATTCTAGCTTAGCCATGTTTTTAAAATCTAAAAATATAGCTAATTAATAATTTATAATTGTTATATTTTAATGTATGCTAGGGTTAGGATGCCCAACCCATATAGTTAGGCTAGATTTATTTTCTCTATAAAATCATGATTAACATGTTTTATTTTTATTAAAAAAAAATATTTTTTTAAGGTATCTTACCATACAAGATTAGTAATATACTGGGTAATTTGTTGTTGAAAAATAAGAGTGTCGTTTTGTTTTTTGAACGATCTATAATTTTTTTATAAAATAAAGTCTTTTTTTAGAAAAAAATTTCAGATGAAAAATTTTAAAAATAAATAAATAGTAGCTCTTAATTAAGATTTATTAAAATTTAATTGTAAAATTGAAAAAAAAAATGAATATAAAATTGAGATTATCTTTGTGAAAAAAACCGGATGAATGATGTCATGATTTGTTTATTTTTTATCGTTTTTTAAAAGTATTTTTAATTTATTATTTTTATTTACAAATTAATATTAAAAACAAAAAAAATAAAAAATATTTCTTACAAAAACAATTGCACATACAGTTTTTAAAAACTATTTTGGTTCTCAAGGAATCGTTAGAAAAAAAACAGATTCAGCCTGATTCTCTTCTTTTTTCTCCTCCTCCACCTCCATCTCATCGGCGATCAAATCAAATCATATGTAAATATAAATATATACATAGCCATAAATAAAATTAAATCCAAATCTCCCAACTCTTTCACTTGTCGTCTTCTTCTAGCTCACAAGATTCCAGCCGGCGCTCCTCCTTCCGGTATTTAACTTCACTCTCTTGTACTCTTATCACTCCTTTCTTCTCTCTCTTTATATTTATATATATATATTTGTAGGAGGAGAAGAAGGAGAAGGAGAAGCAGAGACTCATTTAATCACAAGTCAAAAGAAAGAAAGAAAAATGGCTTCTATGGATAATAATAGAGACGAAGAGGAACCCTTTGTTGCTGCTGCTGCTTCTGTTGATAATTCGGAGACTCTCAGGAACCACACGAAAGATATTCATATCTTGAGCTCTGCTTTTTTGTTGATCTTCCTGGCCTATGGTGCTGCTCAGAACTTAGAGACCACTCTCAATACTGTGAGGACCCTATATATTACATATAGATTTCCTTTTGCTTGAATTTCATCATTTTTTTATTTATTCTCTTTCTTTTTTCAGAAGGATGATATGGGCACGATTTCCCTAGGGATACTGTATGTGTCTTTCACATTCTTCTCTTTAATTGCTTCTTCGGCGGTTCGATTTATGGGGTCAAAGAATGCTGTGCTTCTCGGCACTTCTGGTTATTGGTTGTTCATTGCTGCTAATTTGAAGCCCACTTGGTAATCACCGCTTTTCTTTTAATTCTGATCAACTTTATATATATACATGTGTGTGATGGGCATGGCCTCATGACTGAATTTTGATTGAATTTGCTTACATATTGTCTAATTGTTTCCGTTACAGGTATACGATGGTACCGGCTTCTTTGTACCTTGGCTTTGCTGCTTCAGTAATATGGGTTGGACAGGTGCTAGTTGATTTTTCAGGATCATTATTCTCTTATCAGTATGCTTGTGTATGTTTCCTCACCGTAATATTATGGTCCACCAGGGTACATATCTCACTTCCACGGCACGCAGTCAAGCGAGAGATTACCACTTACATGAAGGAACTGTAATTGGCAACTTCAATGGAGAATTTTGGGGAATGTTTGCTGGCCACCAGGTGCCTTTTCCCTCTTTTCAACAACTTTTTGACAAATTTGGTTGCTTGCTTTTTAGCCAGAATGATTGAGTTTAATGATGAATTCTAATTTGCTAAGCTTGTAAAGATCTGATATTCGCTCCTTTTCTTTTGATTTTGCAGTTTGTTGGAAATCTAATCTCTCTTGCTATTCTGAGAAATGGAACCGTATGTGCTGTTCTTCTGGTTCACTGCTTATTTACTTGTTTGTTTTGCTCTTCTCTGGGAAATGGAACTGCAAGTGCTGTTCTTCCGGGTTCACTATTTATTTAGAGTGCCTTTGGCATGGCTTATGAAAAGTAACATTTCCTTTGAGTCATGATTCAAAAATTGTTTTTCATAAACAACTTTCGACAAAAAATAAATTAAGTTAGAGGTATGTTTGGTAAAAAAATAAAATAAAAAAATCCCAAAACAACACTTTTAAAGGGAGATAGTACAAGTCAGAACCTTATTTGTTTAGTTTTAGTTTTTTCCTCATTAATGGCAGTTAAAAGAACACAAGACTGGACTTTTTACGATTACGAAGCTTTGACGATTGATTCTTTTCTTTCATTTGGTTTACAAAAAAGTTAATTTTGCATATCTAAGAGAATCTTTACTTTTTATAGAATAAAAGAAGTTAATAAGGTGCACATGGAAAATTGCTCTGTGCTGTTAAGTACCAGAGCAAGTTGAAGATGAATAGTGGTTTTGGACACAACTATAAATTAGATTTTTCAATATATATATATATATATATATTATTTTTTATGTATATATGACAAGTACAATCTTGGACACTCTTCATTTTGTGCTTAGGGTCTTTTGTTAAGTAATGGTAATCTTTATTTTATAAAATATAAGTGATAAATATACTTTGTTTATTCTTGAGATCTTTTGTTAAGTGGAGATCTTGGGTCATTGTCCAAGTGACGCTTAGCTTAAGCAGGCTCTGGTAAGTAGTGATAATAAGTTACATTATTCTGTATATATGTTGTCATGTCATGTCATGTCATGTCATGCAGATGTGGGCTTAATACATTCCTTCTGATCTCATTTTCTTGCACATATTGCAGGAGGGAAGTACCAGCGGTACAACTTTATTGTTCACTGTGTTTCTTTGTAGTATGAGCTTAGGTACCGTATTAATGTGCTTCTTAAGTAAAAGGGTTGATGGAGGTGAGGAGGGCCCTAAAGATTCTTCTGTCAGTTTATGTTCTTCTCTAACATCACTGTCGAAGTCAGTTATCACTCCTTTGCTTGATGTACGCATGCTATTGATCATCCCCTTGATTGCATATTCAGGATTACAACAAGCATTTGTATGGTAAATATACATTGAACTAGAGATTTTCTTATGGCTATCAATCTGAAAGAGAAGCAACTGCTAGATTGGGATGGCCGAACTAGTATTCTTCCTTCCTTTTCCCTTTAACTTTGTAAGCTTTTGTTAATCATGGAGCATGTTTTCATTTTAGGGCTGAATTCACCAAGGAAATTGTAACTCCAGCACTTGGTGTGTCTGGTGTTGGGGGTTCGATGGCAGTATACGGTGCTTTTGATACAATAGTAAGTTCCATAGGAATGCTTAGTTTTATTGTTTCTCGTATTTCAGTTGCAACAGCTTGCTGTAGTGCCTTGGTTGATTCCTATGCATCAGATCCGCAAGTCTTTCCGCCTGTCCTTGTTCCAGCAAAAATTGTAGAATAACCAAATATGTGCTCTCCCTTGGACCATAATGTGCATGCGCATCATAGATGCGAAAAGAATTTCTTCCTTTGCTTCTCTGTACTAATTGAATAATCAATAATCATATTCTTTTGAGATTGAATTGGAACTTCTCTTAATTAGTACTATGATGTGCCGATAATTGATTTGGGTCTGTCATAGGGATCAAATTATAATATTCTATGCTTGCTAAAAAAAGGCAGAATCCCGTGCAAACTGATGCTGCTTTTAATTATTTGACTGAGTGATGTAGATATTTAGTCTCAACTTGTTATTGGAACTTGTCTCAGTGTTCCCTCACAGCTGGAAGACTCACCTCTGGTATTTTTTCAATCACGTGGATTGTCTCTGCTGGACTTTTTCTTCAGGCCGTTGTATTTCTCTGGATTCTGCTTAAATACAGGTATTTTGATATCTGCTTTTGTAGTATTGCTGTACTAAAAGTTTGGGGAACATGAAGTTCTCTACTATTTAATTTGAAGATCATCTTTCCAATTTACAATTCAACCTTGCCATATTGCAGTTTAACAAGTGGGGTACTTGGCATTGTATACCCACTTCTCATGGCAGCCATGTTGGGCATTGGTGATGGAGTAATCAATACACAACTTAGTGCTTTGCTTGGAATACTTTTCAAGCATGATACGGTATCCGTTAACTCTATTTATTTAATTGATCATCTCTTCCTTTTGTTGTGAGTTTTGCTCTGCAAGAGTCACAGCCTCTTCTTAATGTCTCTGGATTAGTAAAAGAGTTGGTGTTCTACACAAATCCCAGGGGAGAAGATATCAATATGTTAAATAACTTTTGTTTCTGTTGTGTATTCTGCCCAGAACTTGGTTTCTTTACACTTTTATTATTCTTTCATATGCTCATACAATTCTACCCTTGTTACTTTGATGGTTATACAATGTCAGTCACACACCTGTAAACCTAACTTCATCTTCCATTAAATAAATAGAGCTTCTATGAAGTGCAATCCCCTGTAAATACTGTAATTCATTCAATGTTCTAAGCAGTTTTGCAATCCAACTTCTGGTATTGATTTTTTCTGTGACAGGAAGGAGCATTTGCGCAACTCAAGGTCTGGCAAAGTGCTTCCATTGCAGTTGTGTTCTTTATCAACCCATACATGTCGCTGCAGGTGATGGTGGCCATTATGCTTGCAGCACTATTTGTAGCAGCAGGTGGATTCTTGGTATTGAGTCTCCGGATAGAGAAAGCTTTCTCCTCCCCGAGTTGATGGTGGCCGTTATGCTTTTCTTTTCTTTTGAATTTTTCACGTCATGCTTTGGTGATTTCTCTAGCCGTGGCATTTTTCTGTAAAACGTACATTTTACCACTTGGTAAAATGATAGTTTGCTTCAAACTGCAGTATAACGACAAGGGTCATGAAAAACAATCACATTTCAATAGCTGATTCTGCTATCTTGAATCAATAGGCTGGTTATTGCAATGGCATTAATCGTATCTGAGAATAGGGAACAACTCCATCAGACTCTCTGTTGCACTTTTCTGTGGAAAACAAAATTTTGATCCTACGATCCCAGATAATGAGAGGGGAAGTGTTTATTGCGCTTTCCTGGGCAATTAGAACACGGTTAATAGATCCACTTGATGACGTCTTTGCGAAGAACATGACACCAGGTCTTCAAGTATGGACAGGTGACCCTCCCTGCCATAGATAGAGTAGTTCTCCTGTCATATCCGAGCTCATCAGCTCCATCTCGGAAGTCAAAATAACTGACCCACGTCCCATCTTCTTAATTTATCAATGTCATCTTCAAAATATAGCCTATAGATGATAGAAGTGGTTGAGGTTAGGTCAATCTAATCCCCCCGCCCCCCCAAATACTATATTAACAGTATCTCTCAGCTGCAGCATTTTCAAACCCTTTATTGAAGATGTCTCTCCCCTTCACATCTCTCCGCCATCGGCTTTCATGGCCTCTGGTACTCTATTCTGCTACATGGACGTCTCTCCTGACGCTGACAGTGGCAGTGGCCTCGTTCTCCCCCGAGTTTGCATTTGTATCAACAATATCTTCGTTTTCGCAAGGGTGTGAACAAGAGGGGACTGTTAGGGTTCCGCTAGACGTGCCAGGAGAGGTCATGTGCTTGCCCGCTCACCTCTTCAAAAGGTCGACTGTGACTGATTCCATTGTTTCTCTCCTCTTTGCAGCGCTAGTGGTTGCTGTCTCAGCCTGGGCGGTTCGAGCCATGGGCTTGTGGGAGGACGATGAGGCCGCCCTCTAAGCATTGTTTTCCTCTTGGATGAACAGACTAAAAGCATCCCTCCATTCATCATATACAAATCAGATAGCTGAAAATAGGATGATGGTTCGAGCATTCATTAGGTTTAAAAGCTGTTTTTATTTTAATTATTATTATTGATGTCAAGGTTCAATATTGCTTGGACAATTTCCATTTAAAAATTCACATGAGATTTGAGATGTCTGGAAAGCTGTTGATCGATCCGGACAAGGATGCGTGTTCTTCGATCAAATAATTCCAGTACTATTGCATCGTGACATGCATGCGTTTTCAATGTAATTTTTTCGAGGTTGAATTACAGAACACAAGAACACTTTTGTAATTTAGTTTTGGAGGAGGGCGAAATACAAATGTATTGATCCAAAATAAACTTATAAATAACGTATGAATATGAAATTCCTCCATTATCATACATGGAAGACAGGCATGCTCTATCAGTAAATATAATTAGTTATTTAGCAAAAACTTGGATTGTTTTCATTCAAAAAATAAAAGGAGTTTTCTAAATGAAAAGGGAAAAAAGAGGGAAAAAGGATACTCTGAGAATCCTATAATTTGATTATTTTTTAACTTCAGAAAAATTGTACTTTGTGTGTGTATCTTAGTTCTAGCACAACTATTATTAAAACAGTAGCTTCACCATCGTCACCTCCACCAGCATCATCTGACTTATTATATTGGTGCTGTCAGCACCAACATTTGCAACCAACACAGCATAGTTTATTTTATCGCTAAATAATTAGCAAAAAAATTCTATATATATCGATAAATAGATAGATTTAGTGATAAGCTGTGTTGCAAAACAGTACTGCATCAATTTTAAAGGAAAGAATAAAACCATTTTGATTAATATTAAAAAGAAGAAATTCAAGTATTAATCAGATGTCAACTTGACCTCTGAAACCGATGAGCGAGTTTAACTGCTTCAATTATCACACCACACAAAAGTACATTGTAAAGGAAGAAGCTAAGAATATATATATATATATATGGGGCTTCTGATCTCTCTCCGTTCTTCCCTCTCTGCATTATAGAGGGAGAGAGAAGCCAATAATACTGAGAAGCCTTAAGGCTTGGTAAACCTAAGCATTTATTTTTCTTCAAGTTTTTGAAACAGAAGTAATCAGCTTGTTGCTAAAGTCCCACAGCTTCCTTGCCAAGGCTTCATCTCTAGCAAATGCACTGGGCTCCAAGCCATTGCAGTCCACATAGTATTTACCAGTAACACCTTTCAAGCTCGGGTGCAACGCGACGTAGCATGTTGTGGCTGCCCCCTTAGATCATCAGAAACAGGAAAATATAAATAAAAGAAAAAGGGATGACACTGTTTACTAAAAAATGAAAAAGAAAGATCGAGGCTACCTGATGCACGTTCTTCCATAAGAAAAACGAAAAGAACTTCAAAGTTCCTGCCCATAATAATAATAATAACAATAATAAAGAACAAAGAAGAAGAATCAGGTCACTATAACACAAGAAAAAAGCTTTTGGAGTACTGGAACATAGAGGGTAATGGTATAATTAAGACATACTCATTAAAATTGCAGAGTGTTTGAAGAGATTTGTCATAATCAACCCTGGATGGACTGCATTTGCAGTAATGTTCACACCCTCTTCCTGCGTATTACAGCATCGAAGAAAAGGGCGTCAAAATTCTCTAAGAATTTGCAATAGGATTCAAAGTCATAATTTAGTAACTGATAATTCCTGCTCTATATATAGCTAGAACTGTGTATATATGGAGTGACCGACCAAATCTGCCTCCTTTAGAGTTTTCTTTCTTTACAATAATATTGAAAACACGTATATATTTGAAGGAAAATACAACTTCTCAACAAAATAAAAATCCCCAAGATGTTAAACAAACATGCTAGTGTGTGTATTAATTATGAGTAAAGCTCATGCCAATATTAATACATGGAATTCTATAAGAACCTGTATGGTTTTTCATAATAAAATCTATTTTTATAATTTGAGATCAACAAAATCTGCATGTCTTCATAATAAAATCAAAACTAGATATATTATTTTCATATTAGTTACTTTATTCTATTCTGCATTAGGTCAAGACTTTGTGTTATATATATAAATTATTTTTACTTATTCATTAATTTATTTATACTTTTTTGTGGTTGGGAGGTGGTTGGACTGGACGAGATTGGGTTTGATCCAGCTTTGTAAATTAATTTTATAAAAATAAAATTTAAATTTAAAAACTGAGCTGTCTTCCTGTCAAAGCGACTCATAATTTATCTAAAAATCTAACCCAACTGAATGAATCAGTTGATACTCAACTTGTCGAGGAAATCGCCTTTCATAGCCGTCCATTTTATGAAATCTTGCTTCCATCATGTTGGATCTCTAAGCCCATAGTTGCTCTGTCTTTTCTGGGCGGAGAATCCACGGTGGTTTGTTAGTTGGTTTGAGAATGTTTTTATTTATTTAAAAATATATTAAATATTTTTTAAAATTTATTTCTTTTTTAGCCCACGCTGCTAAAACAAACTGCTCTGAACCTTCAGTTGTTTCTTATTTAACACCTACACCAGGATGACGCATAGCTACGGCGCAACATATTACAGGCATGCTCCATGCAGAGCAAACTGAGAGCAAAGTTCAGGGATATTCTTAATTTGGAATTTATTCTTCTCGTTTATGAGCAAGTTGGAAGCAGACCGCAACTTTAGTGTTTACCTGAAAGCGACGGGAAAGCTCTTTGGCATGCAGTATGTTTGCCAACTTGGATTGGCCATAAGCTCTTTTGTCAGAATATCTGTAGCAGAAACAATGGCTCAGACACCATTCGAAGCATGGTTTAGATAAAAATGTGCTAATCATAATTAAATATTCATGGAAAAAAAAATCAACATCACTTGTAGAAAGAAGAGGCCACGTACCTCTTCTTGTCATTAATATTATTGAACTGGATCCCATCTTTGTAAGTGTGCATGTGGGCAACTGATGACAAATTCACAATCCTCCCCTCAACACCGGTGGTTCTTGCAGTGTCTTTCATTTTGTCAAGGAGCAGATTTGTCAAGAGAAAATGACCTGATAATTAATGGTGCAAATTAATTGATTGTAATTAACAGCGTCATATATTTTGTGGTAGGGAAAAAAACATCAATACCAGCCAGCGTTGGTCAAGTCTTAAACTATACATAATAGTACAGATACATACCCAGGTGATTTGTGGCAAATTGCATCTCTATTCCATCTACTGAGAGCTGGTAGGGGCAAAACATGATGCCAGCATTGTTTCTGAAACATAAAAAAGAAATCTTGCATGTATCAGGCTGGCAGGAGTACCTGGATATATCTAGATTTTATAACAAGAGAGTGAGAGATCACATTAAGATGTTGAGAGGCAGATCGAGAGCATTGAAGTTAACAGCGAATTCTCTAATGGAATTGATAGAGGACAGATCAAGTTTTAGGACATCAACACGGGCATTTTCATCCTCTTTAAGAACAAGTTGTTTAGCTTCGTTCGCAGCATCCATGTTCCTGGCAGCAATAATGACACGGGCTTTATGTAAAGCCAGCACTCTTGTCGTCTCCAAACCAATTCCACTTGCTCCACCTGCATCCAAATTCATAAGTGATCATTCACAGCCCATAAAAACACGATGAGGTCACAGTTCTGGACAAATTCTTAGAAAATACTTCAAAATCCTTTCAAGATAATTTGCAAATGAGAGGTCATACCTGTAAGAAAAAAAAATTAAAGCTGGCAATGGATCAGAAATCAGATAAGCCAACCAAACAAGCAATAGAGACAGCAACAAAAAATATTCATTCTTGAAAAAAAAAAAAAAACTCTCTGTAACCACAAAAACACGTAATTGGGAATTGAACCATACAAATGAAATAGTGACATGCAAAAAGCATACAAATACCAGTGACAAGGGCAGTAAGATTAGAAGCATCGATCCCCTCTGTAACCTGCTCAGCAGTAGAAGCTGATCCAAACCCACTTGGACCAGGCCTTCCTGTCACTAACGAGAAGAAACTCATTTTTTTGTTTACAAATCAATCTGAAGTTGACAAGACCCAGTATAAGACCTCTATATTTCGATGAAGAAGGAGAAGAGTTGTACGGGGGAGAGAAAGGAGTGAAAGGGAGCAGGGTTTTGCCTTTTTTAACAGAAAGGGAATAAAATGCACGAGACCAGGAGGCTTCTGGTTTTTTAGGTGATGAGGAGAGGGATTTCTATGGAGCAGACGAGGGCACATTAAATAGCTGTCGGTATAGACTATAGAGCTGTTAATGCCCCCACCAGTCCCCCAACTATTTTATACCTTCCTCCACGCCATGATTGTCCTGTCTTCTGGGCCTGTAATTTACCATTTTTTATTCCTTTTGATATGGTAAAAATTATGGAAAAATAATATCTGTTGAAAATGTACTTTAAAAATAGACAAAACCCTGGTTATCAATGTCATTTTCGTAACCGATTTTTATTTAATAGCGGTTATGCAGTCATGTTTTTAAATATATATTTTTTATAAATTAATTAATTAAAATAAAAATCAATTTAAAATTTTATAAAAATCTAATAATAAAAAAATAAAATTCAAGATTTATTGTTCAAGAAAGAAGAAATAAAATGATGTGACACAAAAAAAATTAAAAAATAAATCACCAAGACTTCATTTTTTACTTATTTGGTATTGTTTGTCACACGTGTGCGGTGTCATGATAATCGGTCATCACTCAAAAAAATATAAAGATATATTTAGGTAAAATATGGTAAGATAAGGAATTTTTATCTTTTTTATAGAAAAAAAAAATGAGAGTTACCACCTAGTATTTTAGTAACTAAAAACCTTAATTAGTTTCAGAGATAGAGTACATAGACTGGTTGTATAAAAAGAATGTATTAGCACCTCAAATACACTCTACTTAAGATAAGCTGTATTGTTTTATGATTTGATAAAAAAATTTAAGTAAAAATAAAATAAATATTTTAATACTAAGAATACGTTTATGTGTAAATTTGTAATCCCTGGTACTAAAACCAAATAAAAATATTTTTTTTTTATTTTTTAAATATTAGTTAATGTTCTCTTGAACTTAATAAATTAGCTATTAAAACCAAAATGCATACTAAAACATTCTTTTTTGGTGTATGATAAAAAACATGATATAATTTTTTAGCTTTGAGACACTTGGCCGTATGCAAAATTTAGTACAAAAACACGGGAAAAATTACAATTTTAGAAAGGAATTTTTTTCATTGGGCCAGACCGGACCCAACCATTTTGGGCTGGGTCGACACTGCCAGCCCATTAAAAAGTGGGCCTCTCCATTGTTCACGTGCAACGCGAATAATGGAGAATTAAGAAGAAGCAAAAAAAAGAGAAGGAAGTGGAGGAAGAGAGGGAAGAAGGCTGACCTGTGGTCGCTTACTATGCTATTAGCGGGGATAGAGGTGGTAGGACGCAGCTATTAGAGATGGTGGAGGTGTCGAAGATGATGGTGCTCACCATTTCTTTCCCTGTTCTTTCTTCTCTTTTTCCTTTTTTTTTTTCCCTCTCTTGGTTCTCTCCACTTTATCCATATTCTGCTTCTCTTTTCTTTCTCTCTCTTTTTTTTTTTCCCTTCTCTTCTTCATTTTTTTTCTCTCTCTTAATTTTTCGTTCTCTTCTCTGCTCCTTCTTTTTTCTCTTTCGGTCCTCTACCCTCTTTTTTGCTCTTTCTTTCCCTGTATTTATAGGCAAAAACAGGGGAAAAGTGGTAGGGGCGGCCACTGTGCAGCTGCCCTAAAAACTGCCAGAGGGGCACGTCCCCTCTATTTTCCATACCGTGTTAGGCCACGAGTAAGAGCTTAGGCAAGTGGAAGGATTTAGGTCAATGTCTTTTTTAGTTTTAGGAGAGAAAGGGAGAGGAGAAAAGCAGGAGAGAAAAATCTTCTTCTTCCCCTGCCTCGCGGGTCTAGGGAAAGAAGAAGACTCACAGTGTCGTTCAAAAAGACATCATTTTGGTCTTTATTTTTTATTTTTTAATAAACAATGGATGAAACGGCGACGTTTTGGACAAAACACGCCATTTCATTTAAAAGAAAAGGACGGTAAAAGCATGTCCAAGTCCAAATCCGTTTTCAATTTGTAATTTGTTCAATCAAGTTCTCAATTGCAATTTTGATTTTAAAAATCAATTCAATTGCATCTGTGTCAAATTCAATCCTCGGCTCTGAAGTTTGCTGTCTTTTCCAAATTGATCATTGATCTCTAATTTATGCAATTTGACCCTCAATTGATCAATAAACTTTTAATCTTTTTAATTTGGCCACTGATTCGGTTTTAATTATAGTCCTTTTATTTACACGTTTTTTCTAGTTTGTTCCTTGATTTTGGATTTCTTCAATTAAGTCACTAATTGACCATCAAACTTCAATATTTATGCAATTAAGCCCCTAGTTTGACCAAATTAACTTTCAAAAATTATAATTTGACCCCAGAACTTTAATTTCTTTTAATTAAAGCCCAAATTGATTTTAAAATTAATTTTTCTTATAATCACACCATCCATAAATTCAATTAAACCTTCAATAAAATATAATTGAGTTCATAAACATCTGATTTCAGACTTTTCTTTCTCAAATTGAATTTTCTTTTGTTAACAGGGTTTCCACTAGTCAATAAAATACTGTTAAATTTTAATTTTTGTATTTTTTAACCTCCTAAACCAGTTTTAGACCATTTACTAGGGGCTTCAATATCCTCTTCTTATTGGTATTAATTTTTTTTTTTGTTTTTCTCTTCTGAATATATATTATTTTCTTTTTTTTTGTGCGGGACCCAAAAATGGATTACAACACTGTTAAAAAGATCCCAACAATACAATTCTACCTACACTTTGAAAAATCACAAAATAAGATCATAATTAACTCTAAATTAATCTTGAATAAAAGTTATAATTAATTATGATCTTGTTTGATAGTCTTTTAAAAACCTATTAGAATCATCTTATCACGATATTTCTAATAGCATTAAGTGTTTGAAAAGGAGCCATAATGGGTTTACGATGACCTATTTTTTTCTTTCATCTTTCTCTCTTATGACACATTAATCTCATTTTTTAATCATTGAATCTTCATAAAATCTTAGCCTAACTTTTATATATGTTAATTAACTTGAATGATACATGAATTTTTATTTACATAAAAAAAAATCAAAATAAAATTATTTCCAGTAATGCTAAAATTTCAGAAAATGATATTAATTGAGAGAGGGATGATAATTACAAGTTAGTTAGGTTGGAATTATCACTATATATTCCTACCATCATCTAGCAACAGATTAGACGTTTCTTAGATCCTAAAATTTCTTAAGACAAATTAATTAATTACAAAAGATATCGAAAATCATCAGACTGCAATGCTCGTGCCTTTTGCCTCATATATATATATATATATATATATATATATGAACAATGCTAAACAAGCTGCTGGTGGATAGCAAGATGAAAGGAACGGTCCTGTTCTCTCTTAGAAAAGAAAATGCTAAATAATCTCCAGTCGACCAACCATGTTAAAATAACTAAGCTAGCAGATCCCACACCAAACTATCAAAAGAAATACATTAAAAGAACAAGGGACACATGAAATAGTATTCTAGTGAGATTTTGGTAAGCTGTAATGAACATTTAGATAGCTGTAAGTTTGGAGAAAGCTTTCACGTTTTCATGGAGGTCTTCGTGTGGGTTTCTATTGCAAGTCTCCTTCTGGATTTGCGTTTGGCTTAGCGTTAAGAGCTGGACCCCAATCCATCATTACCCCCACGTCAACCACCACCCTCTCTACCCTTCCCTCCATCAACCCTAAATAAACCTTACTAAGATAACTCCACATTCGTTTTTCAATAAATTAATCTCTGTGATTTTTTTATTGATTTTCTTTATTTCTCCTGGAATAAATCTATTCTTAATTTTCTTAGATCTTTTCTGATAAAAAAAACCTTTCTCTAATTTATTCGATTTTATCTAAAAATCTTTTTAAATTTATCACTAATTTCTAGTTTTAAATTTAAAAATTCTCTTAGTTGATTATGGATTATGTTTTTCAATATGACATAAAATTAATAAACTTACGTACTAATGTATTTTTAGTACAACATTGTAAAATAAAATATATTTTAAAACCTAAATTAATTAAAAATATTTCAATTTAGAAATGCGTCTAAAATCTCATGCTTCACCTGATGAGTCTGTAAATGAATAATAATGATAGTAAAGAATTATCTGGTAAGAGATTAAGAACTACATGTGATTTTCCATAATACGAGATAAGTTAAGTTAAGTTATATATTTATTTCGAAAATTTATAATTTAAAATGACATTTATGCTTTTGGGTGCTTAAATTGACTTATGTTCGAACCCCAGCACTAATAAATATTTTATTTTCATTTACATAAAAAGCGATTTTTTTCCCGGTTAATATTGAAACTATCATGTGCAGTGCACATGACCATTAAATTTAATAAAATTAATTTACGAAGAGTATATTACAAAATAAAAATAGAAAAGTTATGTTTATTATTTTTCTATATAATAAAATATTTTATTTGCATCTAATATATTTTCTTGCCACATGTTATATATCAATGGTTGCTTTCATAAAAACAAACGGAGGACTGTTCATGCATCTCCAAGATTATATATATACATATATTCTACCGTCTCGAACAGGGGCGCCCGTGGCCTAATGGATAAGGCGTCTGATTTCTAATCAGGCGATTGTGGGTTCGAGTCCCACCGGGCGTGATGTCTTTTTAGAAATATGGCTGTCTTTTTTTTTTTTTTTTGTGGAGAAATCTTATAGCTTCTTCGCAATCGAGTCGCAACTTATCCTTTTTTTTTTAGATTAATGTGGGTGTCCGGGCCAGCTTGCGCGCACCACGACTAATCCCACGGGCCCTGAAGTTAACGACCATGTAAGCCTCCAGTGGCCATCATATGAGCAACCAAGGACTCGAACCTGAGACCACAGAAGGAGCAAACCCCTTGATCACAACTTATCCTTTTTAGTTCGTGAGGAAAGCTCCCAGACAAATTTTATTAATTTATGTTTGAAGGCCAAACATAAAGCAGTGGGCCCAGTCTATGATAACTCATATGATTGATTAAATACGAAAAAGGATTAGAGTGAAGATAAGAAGAAAAACTAAGGATGAAACTCTGAGTGTGACACGTGTGGCTGCGGAAAAGAAAGAAAAAAAAAAGAAAGGGTTTGTTCACCACCACAAAATTGTTTTTCTTTTCCATTTCCATTTTTTTCCCCTTTTCTAGATTTTTTTTCAACATAAAATTAGAAAACATGTTTTATTTATTGAGAATGAACACATTTTTTTTTTTGAATAAATGAGTAGATCAAGATTAAAAATAATTTTTATAAAAAATCAAATATATAATTTATAATAGTCATCTTAATATTTTTTATTCATGATGATTTAGTTATAAAATATTAGTTTCATTTCATTCAAATTAAAAATTATCATGAAAAAGCTATATATTAACTACAAAAAAAAATATATTAGATTGGTAAAAAAAAATTAAAATGGTGACACTAAATATATAAAATATTAAAAAAATAATTTTAGTTTCTTACACCACTAAAAAATGCTTTTATATATAAGAAATAATTTATCATTCATTTCTTTTTTATTAGGATAATGGTGAAAAGTTTATAAATAACTTCTAAAATTTGTTTTTCAAACGTGTAACTTGAAAAACTAGAAATATTTCACTTGAATAAGGAGTTGCCAATATTTTTGCTTTTAAAGTTCAATACTTGTATGGTTAATGAATAAGGAGTTAATATTTTTTTCTTGAAAATATATCAAAATAATATATATTTTTTATTTTTAATTTTTTTTTATATCAGCTAATTAAAATAATTAAAAAATATAAAAAAATCAAATCTTGCTAATGATTCTGTTAAATCACAATAGGAATATTTAGAGTATATTTAATATTGTGGTGTGGGATTTTATTAAACTACCAGCTCATTAGCTGTTGAATTTTACCTGGTGCTGGCTTAAGCTAAGAGCAACTTAGTAAATGATCCAATATCTCCGCTTAACAAAAAGTCTAAAGAATAAGTAATTAATATTTATTAATTATATTTTATGAAATAAAAAATTTCTAAATTTAACAAAATACTCAAAGTACAAAATAATAATTACTCAAGGCCCTACTTGTTAAATATACTTAAAAAATAAAAAAGTAATTTTTAAAAACTTTATTTATAATTTGGTACAATGCTACTTAAACCAAATATAATTTTAATTTTTTTAATTAATATAAATGTTCGTACAACCCTACCTAACACACATCTTAAAGACCTGATTGCAACCTTGCACAAATCTTAATCACACATCTTAATCAATTTTATAGATCTGATTGCAAGCATGCTCTCAAGCCACCCAAAGAAGAGAAGTGAATCAGAGGGGAAAAAACTCATTATACTGTGCGAATCCACAGTAACAATGAGTCTATATATATAGTTTGGTTAAGAGGAGTAGAGATGGTGGTTGGATTCAGGAATGCCTCAATAAACAGCCAGTAAGAGCCATTCATCAGAATATGATTTTACCTTAGATGTAGAGGTACGGGCCTTGCTCAATTTCTTATGCTTAGCGCAATTCACAGTTTTCTAGTATTTCTAGGGTTATTCTATATTATCATGACGAGAGTAAGTTTCTATATAAAAGAATTACGTCAACTCGGTGAACACTGTTGTCCTTTGAAGACTCTAACTCGTGACAGACAAGATAGTGAATGTGTGCGAGTGGAGGTTGTGCGGTGGGGCTAGCGGTGGGCTGGGCGGTGGCTGAGGGGAGGTTGTATGGTAATTGAACCCCTCTCATGAATCCCAGATAACATCCTCATAGTATGAGCATTAATTCTTAAATGTTCTGCCAGAATGAAATTGTAAGGGTAAGTTAGCTTCCACCAGGAAACGCTACCAATTAATTGTATTAGCTGGACACAATCTCCTTGGATTCTTGACATTCTCTCTACTTGACTTTTCCACCTTTTTATTTATTTAGTTTGTACCTCCACTCAATATTTTTTATTTTTTTTTAAGGGTAAGTTTATCCTATACATGTATCATCAATTAATTGACATGTGACCTAGGACGGGGTAGATATGTGCCCACTTTTTTTAACGTGCCTGCCGTCGATAATTAATGGTATACTAGAAGAAAAAATGATGGAGGGGGGACCACCAAAATAAGAAAACAAGGGTTAATTTCATTTTGCCCCCTTAAATTATAAGATAATTATCAATTTCATGTGCTTTTTTCACAAAGGATAAAATGAAAATTATTCATGGGCAATTGATATTGAATCAAATTTTAGTAAGAAATTGATAAAAATAAATAAAAATACTATGATCACAGTATAGAGTACATGCAGGGACACTTAGTTTTCTGTTTCAAAACAACTAGTGGTATGAAGAATAATTCAATGGTGCATCTGGTTTGGGGCTCGTTAATAACCTAGTTTATTTGTCTCTTTTCCATTAATAAAATTATAAATTATAAAAAAATATTATTTTAATAAATTTTCAAATAAAAAATATTAAAAAAAAGAGAGAAGAAAAACAGTCACGGAAGATTTTATCCGCCGATTACTGTGTTGATGGCAGGGCATGTGCAAATCTTAAATGCACAGCTAGCCAAGCCTTCAAGTATCAGCAGTAGCCCGTATTTGGAGGGATGCCAGAGAAGGGCACGTCACACGAACCAGGCTGGTCTGACCACAAATTGGCCAGGAAGGACCCTTCTTGACTTGGACACAAGGTCAGCCAACATTCATTATTTTTTTAATTAATATTGATATTTGAGCTATCTTGATTAATTTTATGAATATAAAAAGTAATAATTATATAAATTTTTAATAAATTTAAAATTTATAAAATGTAAATTAATAATATATAAAAAAAACCTGATTAATTGAAGTACTTGAAAAGATTTATAGCCACCATTCATTGTATGGTTCATGGGCGTTAATTAGCCCTCCCATCCTCCTTGCTAGGTGATTGAGGGTACGATAATAAATATCTTTTTTAAAAGTATTTTTATGGTTGTAGATATATTAAAATAATTTATTATATTTTTAAATTTTTATATTGATATATCAAAACACTAGAAAAAAAAAACTAAAAAACTAAAAATACAACTGAATCACATAGAATGCAAGAGAGACTTTGCTAGCAATCTCTGCGCACAAAAATTGAACCCCGAATTTAATAATTAGCTTCGCAATCGATTTTAAATGTAAGAAATAAAATTTCCTCCTCGAATGATTCAAATAAACTTCAACATTTTTTTTCTTCTTCTAAATGATGATCCCAAGATTCAAACCCAGAAAAATTCAGTGAATGGCAACCACCTCCTTAAGATTCATTTGTTTCTTTCTGGTTATTAAACATTGAACAATAATTCAGTTTCATGTTCGTAATTTTCATTTCAGTAAATAAAAGGTATTTAATATTTAATTATATTTTAGATAAATTATTGAAATATTAATTCAAAATAATTAATTTAATAAATATCCAAATATGATCTTATGTAGAGAATAACTTTTATATATATACATTAGATTTTAGTGAGAGTATTAATATATAATTGAGTTACATACACGAGTGTTGAAGAAAGCTAATCACCTAAGGAAAGTGAGCGTCAGTGACACGATAAACAGCTTCAATAACCTCTCATATTTTTTATCTCCTTTCTTTCTTTTTTAAGACAATCTAGGGAATTAGAGCCGTGTATAGATTTGGTTATTTTAATGTTTTTTTTTATAAGAATAGAGAGCTTTTCTAATTACCGAATTTTTTTTTTTTTATTTCATGGCAGTAAAATTATCTGGTTGTGGTGTGCCAGCTTTTCATGAAATTTTAATTTTTTTTTATTTAAATTAATTTTTATTTTATTACCAATAATAAAATTTTAAATTAATCATTTTGATGTTCTAATATCACAAATTAATATTTAAAATAAAAAAAATATTTTAATATATTTTTAATTAAAAAATATTAAAAAAAACTTCAACAAGACTATCAAATCACTACATCTCTAGCTTATATTGAGTAATTGAAGTAGTTAGATTTTAATGGGCTGTAAGTAACCATTCAAAAACTATAAAATGTAGTTGAAGGTTGCTTGCAAGCTATAAATACGATAATTTCCTTAAAGTTTTTTCCAGGAAGCTCATTAATGTTCTTGGAGATTTTCTTATAAAGAGACGAGAAATATCATTTTCTTTATATATTCTTGGAAGTGTATTTGTTTGAATTCAATAACAATTACTTTATATTTATTATAAAGGCAAATAACACTTTAAATATGAACCATATTCATACTTGTTTTTACACATGGGAGGCATTATACCTGGAAGCTTGCATCAATCATCCACGTATTCGTTCCACTTATATCTAATCTATGCACGGCTCTAATTCCCTTTGGCTTGGCTGATAACTCTTTGGCTTGGTTGGAAAGCATTTTTGTAAAAATTACTTTTTTATATATATTTCTAAATCATTTTAGTATACTATTGCTAAAAACAAATTAAAAAAATAAATATTATTTCAATTCATTTCCAAACAAATAACCATCACAATACCAAGCTAACTATTTCAAAACAAAAGGCTAACAGGCTTTTCAGCTGAACAGACCATTGGCCCCCGAAGCAGACTGCATTTAATGATTTCAAAAGGGGAAGACATGGAATCGGAGTCATGATCCCCAAGAAAAGGAAAAAGAAAAAGAAAAAGAAAACAATAATTGATTAGGCATCCCAATTACAAAGAAATGCTGACTTTTCAAGTCACATGATGATGTCCTCGCATAGAAAGAGCAGTCCTCTTTCGATTTGGGCAACCAGCGCCTCCTCGTTTATATAAACTAATTTCAAACACACCATAAACTGAGACGTTCATAGAGATTTTTTGAAATAAAAAAAAGAATTAAAAGGGAAAAAAAAGTTGCAGAAGATGTAGCAATCTAAACACACCATTTCCCACCCACATGATACAAGACATCCGGCCGATAGTTTTCTAATCAGCTGCGCCATAGTGTAAATTCATATCAACACTAGTGTGTCATCATCGCAGCCTGCCAAGCATCCGTTCATGAACTAACCAATATTTCAGAAAAGACCAGGGTTTTGGCGAGAATGTAATATGAATCTACCTGATAACAGGAATAGCAAGCAATATACAAGTTAGCGGAGATCATTCCAAACAATGAAGCCTTTTCCATTTCCCAGCAAATTTTACAAAGATCTAAGAACAAAAGAAAAATATTGAGTTAAAAACATACCTAAAGAAAGCCTCCCCCTGTCCATGAGGCATCTGACTTTCCATTGTGACTAGCGGATTTTGCACTGGGAACACTCTGGTAGATATTATCATCATATCCATCATCTTTGGCATCATCCCAACCTGCCCAACCATCATTGCTATGCGAGGCAGTAGACTTTATGCTATCTTCAGTCTTGTTGTCTTTCTGGTCCCAGTCATCCCAAGAACTTGAGCCATAGGAATTATGATGACCACTTGAGTACTGTCCACCAGAAGAAGAGTTCCATCCTTTATTTTCCTGCTTATTAAACTCTTGATAATATCCATTACTCTGATTATCACTCCGTTGCCAGTTGTCAGTGTTCCGGCCTTCTTTAGTGTACTCCTCAACCTTCTGCGAAGCTATTGCCATTACCCCTTTCATAATCCCCCATGTCCTCTGTCCAATTTCCGTTGTTTTTGCAGTAACAACATTGACAGTTTCATTCACCTTGTAATCATAGCCACCTTCCTTCACCTGTAATAAAGGTTTATTCACGGACCACCTTAATCTAATTCAATTTTATCATCAAAAATAAGTTTTTGAAGCAAATGGGGACAGATGTATGCAACACAGAAATGATTTAATATGTTGAGACAAAAACAAAGTGATAGGACAAAGATAAGAGAACAAACAACTCAACTAAGCTTCAAACCCATGCAGTTGGTGATCTACATGGATCCACTCCTCTCTTCACTTTTTCTGTGGCTAAACATGTGCACGCTGCTGTGACACTATCTCACTCTTTATCACTTCACCCAACATCATTTTTTACCCATTCAAGGCAACCAATAATGAATCGCTACTGTTCTGTGTTTTTTTTCATCTAAACAATAGGACATATTGATTTGTTTCCGGTTGAACACCACCCCAGTTGCATCATAAAACAACATTAAGAATTGTGCCAAATCAATTGCTTAATATAATAAATTTGTCAAAGAAGAGAATGGAGCCAAATCAAACTCAAAATCAGATGCGCATTCTTCTCCAGGTTAAACTCAGATGTAATGATATTGAATACATTTTTTACCACTTCATCCCACGACATTACTTGCCTTGCTTTTCCCCGCACAACTCCCAATATTCCAATTCAATTGCTTCATCTCATTAATGCACCCAGTCCAACCATATCAAAACAGCAATGCCCACTTTGATATATAAAAAGTCATTAATTTAAGAATGATGTAAGAAAGGAAATACCATAATATTTTTTTTCTACATGTCACAGTGATGGCAAACAAAGAATAGCCTTTATCTGTCCGCCCAATTTTTTAACTTCTTTGGAAATGATACAAAGAAAGTCTTATGTTTTCACAATAGAAAAACTCTGATGAATTTGTAAAATCATTGAAATCATAACAATGAACCAAAAAAAGAAAAAAGAGAGAAGAGAGAAGAAAACCTAAGCCGTTGTAGGGAACCATCAATTTCTAGTTTCATATATTTTTCTAGGAGAAAAATAGAAATCATGTTTGGTTACCGTTTATATTTTACTAAACAATTTTAAAAACTGTAAGATATTTTTTAAACAAAAAATATTTATATGATTTCTATTGGCAGGATATCACACTACCAATATGACCAACAGAAACACCACCACAACCACAACCATTCCAACTACCGCCATATCAACATAGCAACCAAACCGTTGTCATAATACAACCACCACCATTACCATGGCCACCACTCTCCCCATCACTCATCACCTAGTGAATGCTATAGTTTGTCCTTGTGCTCTATAAATTTTAAGCTCTTCATAATCCAATTTTTCTTATAGATGAGCCCCTACACTCTTAGTTCTATTACAATGTTTATCCTTCATCCACTTCTGTCAATTGACACATGCTGTAAACGGACACTTTTATCAATTAAAATGATGCAAAAAATAAATAAAACGAGAAATTGGAGAAATAGAACATAACAATGGCACTGATATCTATTTTTCCCATCAACCCATGAAAGGTGAGAATAATGAAAAATAAAGAAAAAGAAGGAAAAGAAAACATATCCCATTGAAAAATCAAAATTGAATAGACCAGCTGTTAAAAAGTTAAATGAACTTATGCAAGCAGATGGTAAAAAGTATTGACACCAATCACTTAGACCAGAATGAAAGAATTAGAAATTTGTAAAAAGAAAAGGAAAAAGAAAAACTCAAGACAAATCTAAATTCTCCATCACGTAAAGGAAATGAAACTAACCTACACAAAACACAACTCACTCTTCCTCTTGCTCACTAAGAAACCACACTAGCTCCTCCATAACACTCACTTACAAGATTATCTAGGTTTCGGTGTGGAGAGAGAATTCAAGTTTTTATTTCTTTAAATTCTCTCTTCAGTTTATTGTATTTACATTATTTTTATTTAAGATGTGTCATTTCTTAGCAATATAACATCTCATGTGCTCAACATCTACCCACTCCAATTGAAATGAGCGAGGCAAGACTAAATCCTTAATGAAACAAAGGATACAGGGATTCAATCCGTCGAAATATTCATAAAAGAACAAAACTTGTATAAATTTAAGAGTACAAGGGTATACTATGCTATTAAACCATCATTATCATCACCACCACCTCCTACCACTACCACCATGATCATCAAATGCACAAGCACTACCAACACCATGACCATTATAACCTTGCATGTATACCACTAGCATACTAGCATAACCACCACCATCATTATCACCCACTAAAACCACCACCCATGCTCTAACTATCATTATTCTTGCCAAGTTGTGGCTGCCACTACACTTACTATCCTACTACACTGCCACTACACTACTATCCTACTACACTACCACCACCACTCATTGAAAATAAAATAACACCACCATCAATTTGCTATTGCTGCATTCATCATCACCACTAATAGCCATCACCACCACAGCAACACTATCATGCCTTCACAGCTACCGCCACCTCATTACCACTATCTCATCACCATAACTACAGTGTGTTGTTACTCCTAGCTTTTATATTTCTTAAGGTAATAATATATGTTTATATTTCTTAAAATAAATCTTAGACAACAATTTCTACTTCACATACCTTCTTAAAAAACAATAAACAGTTCTAAGCAAACTACCAAACAAGCCATACATACAAGTCTATAAATGGAGTTAAAACTCTAGTCAATGGTTCTCTTCTTCTAAATATACTAGAAATAAACAGTTTTCAATAAACTAACAAACAGGCTTAAATGATGGGTTTATAAATGGAGTTGAACCTCTAGATAGGACGTCTCTTATTCTACATATACTCGAACATTGCCGCCCCTTCAAACTTTTGGATGTCTTAATAAATGAGTTTCTTTATGCAAGTAAAAAGTTTTAAACTTGACTGAACCCCCTCAACCACCATAACAAAATTTATAATATATAAAAGGGAATTTTTGTGCATAGGAAATGGATAGGTGGACAGAAATCAAGGAGATGGCGATAAAAATCTCAACTTTGATCCCCTAGTATAACTAGAAAAACATGCATGCTACCAATAATTGGAAAATCTACCCCATTCAGCTAATAAATCACTGGCAAGATATTAGCCATATCATAACAGCATACTAACTTCTCAAAATGGTCCTTGTATGCCAATCAGTTCTCTAGTTTATGGGAAAAAAATCATATTGAAAAATAATAGTTTCTTAATTACCAAAATTTCAACCATTCACCATCACAGCAGTCTTAAGCACTCTTATGATCAGTTGAGATGATCACTTACTACCATCAGTTAATCACCTTACAGTCCCCATATACCACAAAAACCTCTATCATCTAAGTTAGTATGGCAGAAATTGGTGCTATTTCCCACACAGTCATTAGCAACTACTTGAAATCATGCACAATTCTCTCCACTGTAAAAAAGACAAGTGCTTTAACCAAGACTTCTTAGCACTTACAATGATGACCACCTCCCTCTACACACAGACAACACAAGGTTGATCTGCTAAGCAATATCAGTATTGTTCTATCACTAAACTTAATGTAAGTAAAGGAGGGGATCTATTATCTATTTATAATAGAACAAAAAAGCAGGCACTGATATTACAGGATGATAAATAGATCTCCATGCTTATGAGAATCATATTATTCTCTAGGTTCATTGACTAGGTAACTAATTCGAAATTCAATGCTGCAATGCTTCATAGCAATCCTAGGATATCCAAAACTCAAAATGGCAGATCTCAAAAGAAGAAATAACAAACATGCCTTAATACTAGCTAGAGAAACAAATCCAAATACCTTGGAAGTTAATTCTTTTGTGCTGGCATGGACAACATTTGCAGCTGACTGAGCCGCAGATGCAGCCACCAAAGATAACTTACCAAATCCCTGCATAACAAGTCCACACAAACAAGTAGATCACCAATCATTCAATCATTTTTATCCACACACAAAAAAAAAAAACTCCAGCAAAATACCTGTGACACAGCAGAGAGAACATCCTGTTGCGAATTATTATTCCTTTGCGTAGGTGCAGGACTAGATCCAAATCCCACATACTTCCCACCTTGTGAAGGGGGGATAGCGTCAGATCTCGACTCATTATCTGCCATTCTCCTAGCAAAAAAGCTTTCTTTATTCGCCGCAGAAGCCTCCAATTGCGACCTCGTATAGATATCCTCCGTGGATCTCGACCTCACAGGCCCTCCCCTTGCATGGCCACCGCCACCACCAGTATTTCCCCCCCTAAAATCGCTAACAGATTGATTCCTCCTTACATCACTAGAAGAAGATCCGAGCGAATCATCGTTATCCCAATTATCCCACCCTCCATTATTACTAGAATAACTATCTCTGCCACCGCCGGCTGAACCAGATTGAGACAGCGGGGGCTTTTTCTTGCTACCAATAGTTTCTTTAACGATCGGTGGGTCCCTCCAAGATCGTCCATCCGCTAGTGCTTGGATCCGATCACGATAAACGCTAGCGGCGTAAGTGTCGTATTTGGCTACGATATCTGTTTCTTTAGGGATACCGTATTGAGCTAAGAAGGCATTAAGCTTGTCATTTCCGCCGGATTCCATCTTCTTGATCTGGATCTCGGACCAGGAATCCATGGTGACAGATCGGACGAAGGAGATGTGGACACCGAGGCCACGGTGTTTGCCGGAGCACTCTAAGCACATGAAGACACCGTAAGAAACAGAAGCCCACTGTGGGTTCTTTTGGGAACAGTCGACGCAGATCTTATTGGCTGGTTGCGATTGAAGCTCCCGAAGACGCCTGGAAGCCGCCATTAAGATCAGATCAGATCCGATAAATATGAATGGGAAATTAGTTTTTATTATTTCTCAGAAGAGAGAACTAAAAAATCGAAGGGATCCAAAGAAACTAGGAATATTAGGGAGAGGGAGAGGGAGAGAACAACTGAGAGGCGTCTGATTGTTTCGTCGCATGCAAAACTGGGGGGTCTCACCGACACCACAAAAACGTTGCTGGTGGTGGTGCAATTACGCAATTATTATTATTTTTGTTATTATTATGGAATGAAACAATCGGTTTCCTTAGGGGACGACTTAATTATAAACTAGTCCCTATGGTCTATTAACTTTAACTAATTAATCCATATAGTATAATAAATAATTAAGATTATACCTTCATTCGCGTGGACCCACCATAATTTAGTAATTTTTTCCTCTTTAAATTTTCCCATTTTAATTATTTTTATTTTCTTTATTCTAATTTTTAATAAATAAAAAAATTAATTCATTAAAAAACATGAGATTGGTAAAAAAAATTATAATCAAATTTAATATTATAAAAATTACATATATAATTTTTTGAATTATAAGGATTAATTAATTAGTTTTATTAAACTATACTTACAATTTACAATTTTTGCACCCGTAGTAATGGAGAATGGATAGATCATGCTTGTCAATACTATTTTATTTCATCTGATTAGGATGAAATATTTCTTACTAGAGTAAATATTCATATATTTTATACTATTTTAAATTTTATTTTTGAAATATCACAAGTCATTTCACAGTTGAGAGTGAAGAATAAAAGGATTTATTATATACTAAAACATTAAAAAGCAAGAAGAGTTTTTCAAAATACTTAATTTTATTTATTTATATCTCATTTATTAAAATATTATTACAATCATTTACATAGAAAAAATTAATAAATCAATTCTAATAATACTAAATAGAAGAAATAAACTAGAAAACTATTCAAATAGAAAAAAAACTAGAAAAACATAATAATATAAAATAAAAAAATAAAACTAACTAAGAAAATTTTTTATATTTCTAAAATAACTCATGTATTAATTTTTCTAGTTTAGAAAAAAAAACTTGTGGTTAAGTTCATATCTTAGTAAAGAGAAAACTTATGGTTAAGTTCATATCTTAGTTAGAAATCATTTTCACTATTTATATATACTGACATCTTATTGTGGATCTCTAATATATTCATATAAAAAACCTATAATGATTTATATTTTTATGTGAATCATACCATCATGAATCCCTCATAGTGCACAATAACTAATCATTATAAATGATTAAATTCTAATACTAATTAATGAGAGTTATTATTAGTTAAAATGGACATTTTAATATTTTAAAATTCTAGAGAAAAAGAAGAGATAAAATATATTAGGCTCAATACTGTCATTTAAAGTACAACACATTTCATAAATAAATTATCCTATGCAAATAGCTACTAAATAAAATTTAAAGCAAAAATGAGTTAACTCAATTGACTTTTTATTTAATTTCTATGTGTTAAATTCAAATAGACATGGTTCTGACAAGCTTTTAGATCCAATATTTTTAGGTTGAGTTACTTACCGAGCTGTTACATGAGTTCAGGTAGATACGGATACTGTGAGCTACTAAGCTTGATGTCTTTGAGATCAGCTATTTGCTGAGTTTAAACGAACATGAATTTGACGAGTTGTCAAATTCAAAGTATTTAGTTCAGATACATGCTAAGCCTAAGCAAGTGTGAGTTTGCCTAGTTACTAGACCTAAAGTCCCTAAGTCAGTTACATGATGGGTTTAAGCAAACATGAGTTTGCTAAACTGTCAGATCTAGCATCCTTGAATTCGGTTACGTGCTGAGCCGAAGCAGGCATAAGTTTAACGAGCTGTTAGAGTCAATCCCCTTGAACTTTTGCTATGTGCTGAGCCTAAATAGACATGGATTTTATGAGGTTTAAGACTCAACATTCCTAGATTCAACAACTTATTGAGCTCAAATGTGTCAGACACAACTTTCTTGGGCTTAACTACGCGTCGAGCTTATTTGGACATGGATCTAGTGCCCCTCTTGACTTATCAACTTTGACCTTGGTTGTGTGCCAAACCTATCTAGGTATGAGTTTAGTTCGCTACCATACCCATTAATCATAGGTTTGGTAATATGTCAAGTGTAGAGGATAAAAAGTTTGAAGATCATTATAGGTTATATGTTGGCTATAAAACTCTATTTATTTATTCTTATGATTTTTAAAATAAAATATTAATGTCAGGAATATTATTAATATTATGTTAGAAATATTTATTTCTTGTTAATTTTGTGTAAAAGATAGTTATCTCTCGTTAATGCTATTAGAAGAAAATAACCCTCCAACCATCACACTTTACTTAAGATAACAGAGTTTAAAGATTATAAATACCTCTTGAAATACCTAAATAAAAACTTTATAATTTCTATTCTTTAAATATTAATACTTTTAAATTTTAGAGCATTTATAATATCAAAATAAGAACATACACTTTTGTTCTTAGAATTTATTATTTATTTATAATAATTTTTTAAAGTTATTTACTTGTTGGCTTCCCTTTGCTAGCCTCGTCATCCTCTCATTCTCTTCTTAGAGAATGCGTTAATTTAAATTAATGAAGAGAGTAACTAATCCTCACTTTGAAGAAAAACCTCCGTCTTCAACGTTTGAAGATGTTAGTTTGCCTAGTTTCATCCCTTTTTTTTAGTTGCCAAGTGTAGATATTAACTATCCAAGAATTAGTGCCATTTTTGGTTGCTTATTTCATCTTTTGTGTGATGGATGGATGAATTAATGTGTGAAAATTCCTTAGAATTAGGGCCACACATACCTACGAATTTGCATTTTATGTTACCTTAATTATGTTTTATTCATAATGTGCAAGAAATATGCTAATTAAACAACTTTAATTATGAATACAATTTATAATTAATAAAGTGCAAGAAATATTGATCCATCACAATGGAATAGGCTTTAATCATTGAAATTTTGTAAGTGAATGTACTCTTTCTGAAACAATCTTTTTAATTATCTAATGCAGAAAAGAAAGAAGGCAGTGCTCTCGGTTTGGGCTTGGTATGGGCCTAAGGTTTTTTGAACTATTTTTTGGGCTTTTTATAATTCTCCTGTGCTGAATTAGGCTTTAGAAGTGTTTGTAATGGACTAGGGGGTTGTTTTTATTCAATTTACCTTTGTTCCCTGAACTTGGCCAATTAATTTAATAAATATATCTTCTAAGATAACTTATTGTGACATAAATTATACATAAATACTTAATAATGCTACTGAGTTAATTGAATAGATTTAGGGAACATAGGGGGTTACTAATTGCATAAATTCAATTAATTGAATGAATTAGAGAATATAAAATTTAATTAACCAAACTAAAAATATAGTATTTAGAATTGAATGCATTTATACTAGAACGATGGGAAAACACTAATAATCAATCATTGTGAACTTTTATGAAAAAATGACGTGGTGGCTTATAGGATTCCTCACGTATTTAATTCTTTCACTTCTTTCTCTGTCTCTTTCGTTTCTCTCTTTAAAGTTTAAACTACTATGCATATCTTTATGATGTATATGCTACGTATGAATAATAGTGATTTTCTTTTTACAGAATATTATATTTTTTTACTGGTGAATATTAAGAAAATTATAATTAAAAATAAAAAATAATAATAAAAAATAATATATCATTATTAAAAATAAAATTACCGAGAAAATATGTCCATCATAGGTAAATTCTTTGTTAATATTTAAGTTATAATTAGCTGATAGACATCCCTTTTCTTTCATTTCTTCTTCTTTTTTTGTAGAAAACAAATCACAAGACCCTCATGTTTTTATCACAAATTAAGCTTTTATCATTACAAATCTGGCCACCCAACACTTAGTTTGTCAGCATTTCTGTTTTGGTTTATTTTTTATAAGATTCTCCACATCAAGTAACCAAAACTACCCATTTTTTTTTATTGTAATCCATTTTTAAAATTTTAATATTTTTTTTGGCATTTCAATGTAATATATATAGTTTGTTTGTGTGTTTATTTGTTTTATAGCCTTTTCTCATATAAATTTGTTGTATGGATATATGATTTGTACATTTTAAGGTTTATTTGAGATTTAAAAAAATTATATTTGTTTGTCATTTGCTGAATTTGAATTTGATTTTATAACTTATGTGTTTTATATTGAAATAAATAACAGTTTATTTAATAAGTACATTTCACATTTTGTCAATTTTATTGTCAAGTTGAAAATTTAGATAAATTTAGAGGGATTTGAGTTTTTGTAGAAAACTAATAATAATTTACGGGTACTATTAAGATAAATTGAACAAGTTTTAGTTAAACTAATGATAACCAATTAGTTGGGCAACAATAATTTATTTTGTTCACATTATTAATTAATAAATGTCATCATCAATATTCTATATAAGTTTTATAAAAGTAAGAGATGATTATTCTTAGATGTATTGAGTTTTACTTGAAGGGTTACGCAAGATGGATTATTGTAATGGGGTTAAGAGTTTTATTAAATGCACACTATCTAATCTAAAAGATATTAGTAGAGATGATATTAGATGTTCATATAAGACGAGTGAAAATAAAAATTTTCCCGATTTAGATGTTGTTACAATGCATCTTTTATAAAAAGATTCACAGAGAAATACTTGTGTTAATTTGTATATGGAGAATCATATTTTCTTTACAAGACCATGATAAAAAAAAGTAGTTGGGTCAACTTCTAGTACTAGCAACATGTATGAAGTTGTAGATGATAATAATTATCATTATAGGAGTATGATTATGAATGCAATTATAATAAATTAGGATGATGCAAGTGAATATTCAATCATAAATGAAGAACTAAATGCAGAATCAGCAAGGTTTATTCATCTTTTGATCATAAATGAAGAACTAAATGCAGAATCAACAAGGTTTATTCATCTTTTGAAGATTCTGACAAACCATTATGGGATAGTTGCTCAAATCATAGTAAATTATCAGCAATTAAATATATGTTCACCATCAAGTTAGTTTATAGGTTGAGCGATGTTAGTTATGATAAAATCATCGAATATATGACAAACATTTTATCTAAAAGGAATAGGCTGAAAGAGAACTTTTATGCTACTAAATTCATGATGAAACCTTTTGGTCTAAGATACCTGAAAATTGACATGTGTTTAAGCTTTTGCTTGTTGTATTACTTAGAAAATACAGATTTGATCGAGTGCAGAACCTATTGGCATGCTTGATATAAACCAAGAATCGAAAAGGAAAAGACTCTTGTTGCATATAAAAAACTGAGATACTTCTTAATCACTTCTAGACTACAAATGTTATTCATATCTCTAAATTATACTGAGCATATAACATGATATCATTCATATGATGCAGTTAATGAAGTTATGATACACCTTTTCGATAGTGAAGCTTGTAAACAGTTTAATAAAATGCATCCTCAATTTTCAATAGAACCACGAAATGAATATATATGTTAGGTTATGTATAGATAAATTCAATCTATTCAGTTCATTTGCTGCACCATATTTTTGTGAGCTAGTGATACTCACAGTTTACAACTTGTCACCGAGAAAGTGTAAAAAGGTTGAAGTTTTTTTCTTACCTACAATCATATTCTGTCCTAATATTCCAAATATAAATATAGATGTTTATCTTTGACCGTTAATTGATGAGTTGAAGAAGTTGTAGTCATTCAGGTTTTTAATGTATAATGTCTTGAGGAAATAAAATTTTTAGATGAAGAAAGATTTGATATAGACTATCAATGATTTTTATTTGTATGAGATGATTTATGGTTAGAACACACATGAAAAATTAGCATATCTATACTATATGAAAATAACAAGGTTTTCACCTTAACAAATGATGATAAAACATCATTTTTTTATCAGCACTAGAGGTTCTTGCCAATCTATCACAATGATAGAAAGAATAAAATGACTTATTTGTAGGTATAATTGAAAGGGATGTTGCATCACCGGTATTGCTGGGTGAAAAATTATATAATGTTATCTTATTATACGAGAACATTGTATTTTATTTTTAATTTGGTAAGGAAAAGTTTTCTGGTTTTGGTATTACTTATAATTGAGTTAAACGAATTATTTTTTAGTAGTTTCTTTATTGAAAGACTAATCTTCTCAAAGCCCAGTCACTCAATGTAAGTTTTTTTCATTACATGCATGATTAAAAAAATAAACAATAATGAATAATTAATTTCAATGAATGTTTAGAATTTCAAGTTTATAAATATTGAGGTTGCTCGCCAACAAAATTATCGATGAAAATGCCTTTGTTTTATTTGAGTCAGGTTTTCAAAAATTCTGAACCAAACTTTACAATTAAGGCATGGTTTAGAAAGTTCAAGATTAATATATAAATAAATAATTTTATTATTATTTTAACTTGGTCAATTTTTTTTTTAGCATACCCCACTTTTTAGGGAGAAATCTAAGTTATTCAAGTCCATTATCCATGATAAATCACTAATTAATGGCTTATTAATTATGATTATATATATATATGTGTGTGCGCGCGCGCGCGCGTTTTAATTTTCAACCAAGTCTCCCCTCCATTCTTGCCTTCCTCGACAATACTTTTTAAGTTCACAACTAAATCATCATCTATAATCCAATCATTCTAAACTTCAGTTAATCTACTATTTAGATTATTTTATCTTGATAACCAATGTAACTTAAATATGATAGCAATTAAAGGTCTATATTGAACAAAAAATTAATACTTACTATGTAAATCATACATGTATCAATCTTACAATACTATTTTCGTACATTAATTAAAAGTTGTTAATATTCAATTTACATACAAAAATATGAATCACCCATCAAAATAAAAAGATAATTCATTTTTCTAGTTACATAAGACTACAATTTAATGCATCTACAAACCTCCTTAGATAAAAACAAAGTTATGAAAGACTACCTCATATTGAAACTATGAAATACCTAAAATGGTTATGCAAATTAATAAGAATCAACCCTAAGAATGAACATTTCAAAAGATTTTTTATTTAAAAGTTCTATCTTATTACAATTCTTACTCAATTCTTATTCAGATTTAACCTTGTGTCTTTTATTCCGTTAAAAGATGATGCAATTTTTTTTAAACTTTTAGTTATCTTTCCTTCTTGGATAACCCCTAATCTAGCCATCCCAACTAGACGCCCATAAATCTAGCTAACTAATCTTCTAGCCTTTCAATAAAAAATCTTCTTGAGTTCTATCATATTTAGTAAATCTTTAAAATATCATCTAATCTGACAATTCAAAACAATTGCCAATAGTTTTGGCTTTTTCTATTAAAAACCATATATTTCTAGCATTCTCATTTACAAGTTATCATCTATTTGATATCTCATATAGATATCTAACACTTTTATTTTAGCGCCAATCAATCCAATTATTCTTCCTAAAACTTTAACTATTAGTACATGCACTTCAAGTAGATAGCACTTGATCTGGGTGTTCACCACCTACCTGGGCATGCTGTCGTATGCCTACACCTATATGCTGGACTGTTTTAGCTCCCTCTCTTGGACCATAACAAGATTCAATTCATAATCAATAACTCTAGTTCATATGCCATCTAAAGTGTTCATTTATCCTAAGATCCCACATACACAAACTTACATATATTCATTTATTCATTCATGTTTTTTTTTTTTTTTAATTTTATCATCACAATATTTTATTTCAAGTTCTATACAAAGGATAACTTTGTAAGCAAAATAATTATCATTTACTCAAATTAATGTAACTCATATATTTCGAACACTATTTAATGTTTCTTTCATAAATCAACATTTGAAATTTAGATTCAATTGTGGTTTAATCCTTTTGAAATAAGAAACACATATTTAGTTGTTAAGGAAGCAAGATCAAATTCACTATTAGCCTATTAAATATTACTCATTTCACACGCACATACAATCTATCTATCAAGTTACAACATGACTTATTTACGATTTTTGATCCCTAACTAGAGTTTTATAGCTTCAAATCAAGTAAGGATAGTTTCTAATGAAAATCAACATATTTAAGTATAACTTTAATGAAGAAATATGCCCAAGCTTTTATCATTTACTAGTCTCAAATCTAGCCAGAAGTTAATCGATAAAATTTTTCCTATGGTATACAACTTGACCCCTCTTAAGTATTTTATTCATATTTAGAGTTCTATAACTCTAAATAATGAAAAATTTGTTTAAATTGAAAGTTAACACATTTATTTATAATTTTTATGAAGGAACATGTTTCAAATGTATCAATATCAAATCCCAAACTTAACTAGAAGTTAGATATCAAATCTGTTCAATAGCTTCCAACCTAATCTTCCTTTAGTATTTTGTTTATATATGGAGTTCTATAACTCTAAATAAAAAAACATTATTTCATTTTAAAGGTAACACCTGTACCTATAATTTTTATGAAGATTCATACTATATATTTGATTATTTTCCTTTTCTAATATCAATTGGAATCTAGATATCAAAACTGTCTAGACATGAATTTATAGACATAACAAATAATAAAATATCTTCCATGCATTCTTTCAATATTTAGGCCAACTATTCCTATCTAATATATTTTAAACTTTAACAAACACATTATCAATCAATTATAATTTTTTTTTTAAGTTAAGTCCCTTTTTCCCTTAGCAAGACACTTAATATAATTCTAACTAACTAACACATCCTTCGTACATTAGCCTTTCAAAAAATATCATCAGCAATATTTTTCTATACTTACAAAATTCAAAAGTCACCTTTTTGTTTTCTTTTTGGCTGAAACCTAGGAGAGCCAAATACAATTACTTTTTCTTCCTCAAATCACATAATTCTTACTTAGCTAAACCTAATTCCATATATGTGAATAACATTTCAGCATAAGAAAACAATATATCAAATAATTAGATTCACATCTAGGTTCTTCACACATTCTAACATATCTTACAATGCATATATACACCTTATATTTCTTCAAGTTAATCATTTAGGAAGGCTTCCTTACCTTGATTAGATGACAATTTTAGATGAAGAACACAAATAACTTCAAAGTTGCTCCAACCCCTCTTTTGAAACCTAAATTTTAGTTGTAGAACTCACCTAATTTCTTATTTTACCCTTTTAATGGCTATTGTTATCACTCTAAATCAATTTCTTCATGGATTAATTCGATAAGAATTAAGAAAATTACTCCATATAACCTTAACCATTTGTTAACACTCTCAAACCACATCGTGGTTTTATGGAAATCACAAGGACCTTTTAATTTTCTTGATTTGAGTAGTGGAAATACATTGGTAGGATTTAGACCCTATTTTTTTGTGATTGGGAAATATTTTTGTAAATTTATTTTTTTTACTTGAAATTATTTTTCTTAGGTGTTTATACATTATTTTGATGTGCTAATTTTAAAAATAATTAAAAAAAATATTATTTTAATGCATTTCTAAGTAAAAAATACTTTGAAAAGCAACCATTATCGTAATGTCAAACAGATTCTTAAAAAATAGCTCGAAGCACCATTCAAGTCTTTTCTGGGCAGTATTATATTTAATCATTTTACAAATTTTTTTATGGTTAACAATGTATTTTAGTTCATGCATTCTCCTACTAATGCTCGTTGGCTGGCTTTTAAATGCATCTTGTTTTATTTATGTGGTACTTTGTTTTTTGGGTTACATTTTACTTGTCAAAGTGATCTCTCACTTTATGGGTTTAATGATTATAGTTGGACTAGTAGTGTTGATTGAAAGTTCACTAGTGATTATGCTATTTTTCTTAGTAGCAACTTGATGCCTTGGAAATATGACAAACAACATGTTGCTTGCACTTCTATAAAGGTTGAATATAAAACTATTGATAATGCTATTATTGGACTTAAATGGGTCATGAATTTAGTTTTTTGAAATAACTTCTCATTTTTTTATGGTTTGTGATTAGTACTTAAAAGTGCATTTTTATCATGGTTTTATATCATCATTTTGCACTTGAAGTATCAATAACTCCTTAACCAAAGCATATTTTATAATAATATATCTAATAATATAAGATAACTTTAATTTGTGGTAAATGTC
>NW_011499854.1:427445-444831 GCF_000495115.2 Populus euphratica | reverse complement strand
TAATTGTTGTTTTTAATTTTTACAATTAACCTCCCTGTGGTTCGATCCCGGTCTTGCCGGGTTATTTATTACTTCGACACTCCTGCACTTGGGAGAAGACATCAATCTTTTAGTCGTGTCAGTTTGATTACTTAGAAGTCACTTATTTATCTACCAATCTAGTTTTCCATGATATATATTGAGATTGATTTTCACTTTATTCATGACATGGTTGCTCAGAAGGAACTCCAAGTTTAATTTATTTATTTTGATAATTGGATTGCTTATGTGCTTATTAAACCTCTCTTATCGTCTTGACTTAGATTTCTACGATCCAAGTTAGATTGTTAACGTGCTTATTAAATCTTTCTCGTCTTGGTTTATATTTTTTACAATCCAAGTTGGATATGGCTTCTTTATTCAACTTTTAGAGGAGTATTAAAGGAATATGATCAAATATAATTCTAAATTGAATTATCTGTTGTATTATTGTATTATTAGTATTGTATTTATTATATTAGAATCCACTATGCAAAGCTCATTAGGTTTAGATAGGATTAATTATCTGCAATATCCATGTATAGAACACATGTACATATTTATTATTGAAAAGAATACATGTCAACAACAACAAGAAGATTATAGCTAACAACAATTTCTTCCTTTTTTTTAAAGCTAATTCTCTCCCTTCCTCTCGTCACAGGAACAAAGAGATTCGAATGTTGAAGTCATGGTTAGTTATTTATGTGAGTTTGCCATCTCCATTCTTTATCATCGATGCAATATCGTGGTATATTGATGTGAGAACACAGCAGATTAGTTTCACCAACGTCCTTAAAGCCCCATTAGAGAGTACAACCCACGCGGTCAAAGAGACAGTGGAAGTAACGATGATGTTAAAATTCCCATGCAAAATAAAGCAAGAGTGGGGAAGAAAACAGACCAGACCGGTGAAAAGGTTCATTCAGTCGGGTCACATAATACTGATTAGTGACGATGTCACCGCGGCACCGAGAATTCCCTTTTCTTTCTTTAATTGACATTTCTTTTATCTTTTACTTAATCATGTTAATGAAGCTAGCTAAGTAAACACTAATCCATGGAGACCGAACTGCCACAAGCTCGTTTACAAAGACACTGTCACAAGCGCGCGCGCGCACACACACACTAAGCAATTAATCATACAGATAACCTTTTTCCATGCAAGAGGAGAGGCCACTAATCTCTTTTTTCCTAGCACAGAGCCACAAAGAATCTTATAGACTAAGAAACATCGCCTTCTATTCTATGAACCCTAAAACGCAATAAAAAACAAAAAGGTATCAAGCTAGAACAAACAAGCACTAAGTTATGATATAAATAGCTATATAAAGTCCTCTCCTTTATTCTTGGTCTTCATTCCTTCTTCACATCTCTCTCTCTCTCTTTCTCTCTCTCTCTCTCATTTCTTTCCCTGTAGCTTCTCTCTGCAAAGAACTTCCTCTTATTGATGTGATTCTCCACTAGTATTATCTAACAAAAAATCACCCCATCAACCTTTACAAAAGGAGAAAGCTCATATAGGAACCATGGATTTTTCTTCCATCCCAGCATATCTTGATCCAGCCAACTGGCAACAAGTAAGTGTTTATTCAATTTTTGGTTCTTAAGGTTTCTTATCCTGGAAAGCCAAAATTCAAAAGATTAAAAACATTCCGGCTACTTTCCTCCCCCTCCCCCTTTTTTTTCTCCCCTTATATCTTGTTTTGAATATACTAGATATTTGCTTTTTCTCTATTTTGCAGCAACCGAATCACCAAACTGGAGTAAGTAGCAGTACGGCTACCCAGCTTCTTCCACCCCCACCACCCCCACCCCCACAACCTCATGGAAGTGGAGGTGCAGGATCCATCCGTCCCGGTTCTATGGCAGATCGAGCACGGATGGCAAACATACCTCTGCCGGAGGCAGCATTAAAATGTCCAAGATGTGAATCAACTAACACCAAGTTTTGCTACTTCAATAACTACAGTCTCACCCAGCCTCGCCACTTTTGCAAAACCTGTAGAAGGTACTGGACTAGAGGAGGTGCCTTAAGGAGTGTCCCTGTTGGAGGAGGCTGCAGGAGGAACAAGAGAAGCAAGGAAAGCAGCTCAAAATCTCCTATAAGTGGTTACCGTCAAACCGGTTCCTGTTCCTCGAGCACCGTATCTTCTAACAGCGGGACCAGTGATACATTTGGTCTTGGACCACAGGTTCCGCCCATGCGGTTCATGGCTCCACTTCACCATCATACTGAATTTGCTTCTGGTAATATTGGGTTAAATTATGGTGCGCTTTCAAAAACTCTTGTTGGAGGAGCAAGTGACCTGAATTTTCAAATGGGTAGTAATTTAGCTAGTGCTGGTCTTGGTGGTAATGTTGGTGCTGGAGGTTCTCTTTTGTCAATGGGCGGTTTTGACCAGTGGAGGATGCAGCAAGGACAACAATTACCCTTTTTTGGAGGATTGGATTCTTCTGCTTCTGGGTTATACCCATTTGAAGGTGGTGCTGAACCATCTGGTTATGGTGGTGGAGCTGATCATATAAGGCCAAAGATATCAAGTTCTACAGCTACTCCGTTAGCTTCTGTGAAAATGGAAGAGAATCAGGAGTTGAATATGTCAAGGCAGTTCTTGGGAATTCCAGGGAATGATCAGTACCCGGAGTGGTACTTCATGGACAGATCTTTCTAGTTTTAGTTCTTCTTCCACTAGCAATCCTTTATAGATTTTGTCTATGGTTTGTGTGGTGAAGCACCAGGGTTTTTTTTTTTTTTTTTGTTTTTTTTGTCATTGGGGTTTGTGGAGGTAGCGCTCTTCAGCTAAAGAAAACTAAAGCAAGTGGGATATAGTACTTGCCTCCTCTTGGTACAATCCACAATCATGATTAGCTGGAATATGATTCAAGGACTTTGCAATTAGAGTTTAAGTAGAGAAACCCTAGAATAGTAGGACTTATAATTCTCTTTGGTTTTGGTCTAATTTAATTACTCCCCCCCCCCCTTAAAGTACTATGAAGACATTAATGTATTAGCATGTCTAAACCCAGCAGAGTGTATGAATCGATGGAGATTGTACCAGATTATCTTTTTAGCAATTCCAGTAAAAGAAAAAAAAACTTTATTAATTATATGTTGTGAGTGAAGATTGTATGTTGGGAACGATCTCTTGGGGAGCTCAGAAGGAACTCGAATATGGTCCAATTCAGTTCGTGTTCGAGTTCAGACATGATTTAATTAGGTCTAAATAGAGATTCTGAGAGTTCATGGCCTCTTTCTTTTTTTTTTTTCTTTTTAGTGTATCTTCTTGCATCTTTTGAACTTTCTTCTGGTTATTAGCCATTCTCTTGCTGGCTAGTCTAAAAAATGTGGTGCATCATATAGGAATTCAGCTGTATGCTAGCTTATGAGATGCTCTTAATTATATGTTGATCAAGAATTATGTTTCTCCCGAAGTGCGGCAGACTTATTTTTGAACCATTCACAGATTTTGTATTCAGTCTATATGGTAAGCCAAGTGGAGAGAGCAGTAGAAATCAAGCTGGTTCCCTTCAAAGAAAAACACTAGCTATCTTGCCCAATTTTCCACAAAGCCAATATTGACGAGATGGCTCTTAACTGTGTATATGTTCGAGCAATTTTAACTGTCATGGTACATATCAAATTAAAAGATGTGCTTTAAAAGATCTTGAAAAAAAGCCAACTTTGATTATTCTCAAACCTGGTCTGCTTTCGTCTTTTTTTGAAAATGGGTCGCCTTAGATACTAATAGATTGTTTTTTTTAAATTTACTAACGGTTTCTTTCGACGCGTTCATTTTAAAGGTTGAAAGATGGACTAGCGATAACTATATTAGATAGAATTTGTTTCAATAAAACATACTTAATTGAGGCAAATTTAAAGTAGATCTTAGTAATTACTTTTAGAGTTAAAAATTTTATTGAAAATAATTCTTCTACATGAGTTTTTTAACATGCAACATAAAACAAATTATAAATGAGAAACTGATCTTAAAAATTTGGTTGACATGTTTGCTATGAAACTTAAAACCTTCAATCCAAAATTAAAACAAATAAAAATAAAATATTATAAATAAAAATTAAAAGATTATAAATAAATCTTAGTAAAGTGGTATGAGTTTAACATATAGACATGCATTTGCTTACACGCAAGTCTACTTTTATATATTTTTTCTCACCTCATATATTCAATGTTTTCCTCTCTTTTAAACTTCGTTTTATTCTTTATTTTCCCTTTCTAATCTAGAATTTAGATTTTTTATTGAGAGATATTTAATCTATATTATTTTTGTTTTGCAGACCTTATTTAAAAATGTATCTAAACAAGTTGATGCTTATCAAATTTTTAAAAATTTATTGCAAACATTCACACAAATGAAGAGTAATAAAATTTTAAGGATAAATTATTCATCCTTAGCAATTAACAAAGCTTCATTAATTTTCAAGTGCTTCAAAACTAATTTTTCTTATTTGGTTTTGTTTAATCTAATACATGAATATGTATGTTAGGATTGTTTTTAATCTTTTATGTTTCTTTATATATATAATTATTTTACATGCTAGAATCTTTATATATTTTATATTATTTGTAATTTTGCCATGACAAAAAAGAAAAATGCATACTTATAGTTTCAACATGTATAAACACTGGAATTTCTTTGAATATCTATTTATATGCTAAGCTAGTTAAACAATAATGCTCACGTCTAATTATTACAACCTAGTTCTTCTCAAACCAACTCAAATTCATTTAATATATATTAATACAAAATTAAAAGAGAAGAAGATTCCATTTTACACCTTCTCACAAAAAGCTATTCATAAAATAATGTTTTTTTTTCAATCTATCTTTTTTTTAAAATTTTAATTATATCCTTTAACATTAGGTTTATTGGAGATTAAACTTTATAATTATTTATAATTATTTTTTATAAAGTTATCATAACCTCATGACTTAGATCATGTGTTTGGTAGGTTAAATCAATTTTTTTCCTTTTTCTAATTGATTTTTTCCTCCTAATTTTTTCCTTCAATAATATATTGATTGAAAATTAGACTTTGTGATTTATTTGATTTGTCTTCTATAAGATTATCTCCTGTTTCATAACTCAGATCATAGGTTTGGTGGGTAACCTAGGTTGACTTGAGTTATTTTTTTTGTGTTTTATTTTTTAATTGATTTTTTTAATTTTATATTTCAACATTGGGTTGATTGATAATTTATTTTGTCTTGGGTTATTCTAGTATCATAGCTCGAGTTGCAGGCTTGATGGTTAAACCAGGTTGACTTGGGTCATTTTTTATGCCTATTTTTTTAATTTTGTCATTCAACATTGAATTTATTAGAAATTAGACTTTATAATTTATTTTGATTTACTTTGTAAAAGGTTATCATGGACATCTCATAACCTGACATGCAGATTGACAAGTTGACTTGAATTAATCCAATATATTGTTATCTTAATATCTTAATATGTATATAAAAATTATCATCTTAAATATTTATTTTATGCTAAACTAAGTTTTATATGTCATTCAATTTTCTTTTAAACCCATCGAGGCAACCAAGTCATGTTAATACCTACATAGTTGTAATTTTTTTCTACTTCAATTTTTTTAATAATACTTAAATATTTTGTTAATTCGACCTGCATCATAGTTAATGGATATATATAGAAATTGGAAACTGCTATATTCCTGTATAAAAACATTTCATGATTGGGCATATTAAAATAGAGTAGAAGTGCATTTAGTAATGATGCTTACGAACTTAGCTACTAATCATATACAAGTTACATAGTTTTTTTTTTTTTTTAATTTAACGATAAAAGATATTTACACGTTAAATAAAATAAAACATGATTTTAAAAACACATATATATCCAGAAAACAAACACCAAGTCCAAAATTAAAACTAAAAAAAATAAGGAATGAATTGGTTGCAGGTAACACTTTTATTTTTTCTTAGGGCTCAAGTTACAAAGAATATTTGCGCTTTGAATTAAGTAACAAAGGCGCGTTTTTTCATGTTATTGAGATGGTTGAAAACATGATTGGGCAATCACATGGTCAAATATCCCTTCTTACGTACAAAGCACAGCCACAGGTAGCTTCATTTGAGCTGTGTCTTCAGCTTTGAAGGAATATTTTAGACTGCTTTAACGACCCCCCATGCAATTTAGTGTTTCTATTTAGATCACCAATTTCTTTCATTACTATATTTGTCGATGGATATTGATCATTAACATGTCATGCTCTTTCCCCTTTTGTGTTATGAATAAATATAACTAACTATATATCAGATCCACCTAGAGTTTAGTGACTTCCAACTCTCTCTTTTCCTGTTTCCATGCAGTTTTATTCACTTGAGCTAGTAGTGTTCATATCCAGAGAGGGGTTTTTACCATTTTTCTTACTCATTTTTACATATTAATATTACATTTTACATTCTCATAATTAAACAGATCTAGTTTGTAGTTCTATTTGTGAACATTAAAAAAAAAAATGAAAATATATATCCCCACATAAATATATAACACCACACGTAATCGACAACTATGCATTTTACCACAATTCTCTCCATCCGTTCTCTTTATCTCTTTAAGACGCTTAACTCGGATTGAAAGTAGAAAAAGAAGAGAAGCAATGGTAAGAGAAACCCTAACTTTAATAAAAGCTATCTCTTTTCGTATATGTCTGTGTATTTTTCCTTTCTTTTTGTTTTTTAAATCTGTACAAAACCCTTAATTCTGACATTGTCATGCCAATATTGAATGAAAAATTGTCCTCGACTTCGATCCAATAATCCTTTATTTCGCAAGTAAGTAAATAGAGATTTCCAAGGTTTTTAGTGTCAAATTTGAGCTCTAAACATGAGAAAAAGATTTTAAGTTTGACAGTAAATTAAAAAGGGCAGAGAACCTTTAACTTGAGTTTTGGTTTGGGCCCCTCGTTAGAAAATTTTAGTGTTTTAAAGACGATAAAGAGTTGAGTGTTTTTGTTGGTCGTTGGTTGCAAAAAGGGAAGGAATTGAAGATGGCATAACTCAAAGAATCGACCAAGTCCAGGGATTTGTAGGTATTAATTATGCCACAATATATTACTCTTGAAGGGAAATCTATATATTAAAAAAACTTTGTGTTGTAATATATATATATATATATATATATATATGATAAGTTAAAATGTAAATTGTTGTCACACTCAAATATTATACACACACACACTCAATTCCACAAAATCAAGAGAAAACATCATGACTAAGTAGTACTGTATTGTCTAACAGAAGGAAAATGTTAGTTAAAGCCTAATTATTTTTTAAAATGATTTTTTAATTAGAAATATATTGAAATAATTTTTTTATTTTAAAAATTTATTTTTGACATTAATATATTAAAATAATATAAAAATAAATAAAATTTCTCTAAAAAATATTTTTAAAACATGAAAACAAAAATGCTTTTTAGTATAATGTTACAATCTTCTAATTAAAAACCTTGTTGGGTTGGAGGTCAAGAATTTAGTGCTTGGAATTGGAATGGAAATGTTTTGACAGATTCTCAATTTAACGCACAGAGAAAGCGCGTGTTAGTTTCACGACTAACTAGGTGACAAAGTACTGTTTTGTCAGTATGTGGACCTGAAATTGGCTCTCGGTCCTACTGATTCAGTACTAGATGGCACGCGCTTGATTGCTGCGTGCATGAAAGTCTGATATACCGGTCTCTTCCTACGTTGTTACATATACGATCCGCCTTGATTTGCTCTCTATTGACCCTGTGTACTTCCAACTGAAATCATTTGAGTTTTACTTAATTTTTTTTTGTTATTTTAAATTATATTTTAAGATTATTTTAATTGATATTAAAATCAAAATTTTAAAAGTAATATTATTTTAATGTATTTTTAAATAAAAAACACAAAATTTAAAAATATTATTCTTTGATTTTCCTATGAAAAAAATAATCAAAAACACTACTTGTAAGGCATATAATTAAAGGAATATCAAATTATTCTCCGGCCCTGCACATTAACCCGATCGAGCTGCTATTTATCGATCGAAGCAGCTCGGAATTTGACAATTTAAGTTGCCGACAAATCTGTGAAGATGTTCGGGGAAAGCCGGACAGAAGATGGGCGGCATAGCGCAAACGGGTAAAATAAGCAAAAGAGAATTCTTGACCTGAAGATCCTCAAAACAATAGAAAAGATAAAGAAATGAATAATCCCTCTCGGTCTCTAAGAAACTTCTTTCAACTGCATGCCTCCATATATTAATGGTATTATATTCCAATTTCCAACGGGGATCGGTCATTGGTCATCTTCAAAGAAAGGAATCTGGGTGTTCCGGACCTTGCTTTTGCAACAACCAAGGCTGCTTCGCAACAAGGAATAAAGCACATCCAAGAAAAAGCCGTTTAATCTCTCTGGAACGCGAATACTCATATGATATGTCGGTCGGTCGCGTTCAGCAATCAAGGGAAGGCAAGTAGTTGCAGGCCAGGATCCCCAGAAATTTCCATGTCGAAATGTGAGCATCGATTTTCTATGTTGCCTTGTCTCCATGTCTATTTAGTATCCATAAAGAAAGCAGCTAGCTGGTGCGCCCTCTGTACGAGAGAATTTAGTACGAAGAAGCGCCATCTTTCGAAGGCTGGCTCGGAAAACCAAGCTAGAGCCAATCCATATCTATCATGTCCATGTCCAAAGCCATCTATTTCTGTGGTGTTCAAAAACGTGATTTTAATGTTGATGCCCACATGCATATGGATTCTCTGCAATTCTCTATCCTTCTCAATTTCTCATTACTCTATGCGTGCTGGTACACAACAACGGAACATATAGTATAGTATAGCAGCTTTGGCCACTTTTGCAACGTCCTTCTGATAACATGATCTATAATGAGAGTGCTAGCTAGTGGCACAGATGAGGTGGGGAAAAAAAGTGAGAGAGTAGCTCTTCTATGATTCCTCACGCTCTCCAACTTGGGCTCCATCACACAGCATGTCTCCGTGTGTATTATTCTTATAATTATTCTTTTTGAGTTAATTTTTAACATAAAAAATAAATGATGATAATTTTTTAGGTTTCGGGTTTTGATAGGGTCATTAAATTGTTTAGGTTAATTTTTTTAAATTAAAACAATATCGTTTTAATTAAAAAATAAAAATCAATGGATTGCAACTAAGTTTTTAACCGGGTCTTGCCGGATCACACTGAGTTTTTCCTTCTCTTATTTTTTCTTCAACTCGGTCTTAGTTGACCCATCAGATCGAATTTCAAAACTATATTATAAATGTTTTTTGATAACAAATTTCTTTATTGAAAAATAAAAATATAATGCTTGCTTTTAATATAATGAATAGATAAATAAAAAAACAGTTTTGAACTGTAATTAATAATGATCTTCACACACACAAAATAGATACACATGCAAATATTTCACTTCAGTTTTCCTTTATATATATATATATATATATATTGAAGGTTAATTCTGGTTACTAAATACAAATGATTTTTGTTTTTCTAAATGATTTTTTTTTCAAAATTCCTTGTTTTTTTCATAACACCTAAAAATTTAATCTCAGAGGATGATCATCACGATATTGCACATGTGCGAAAAAATAATCTCTACTGAGAAATTTCCCATAGGTTTATAAGCTTTGTTGTTTGTCTAATTGATGTATTTTATTTTGGTTGGTCTGTATATTTATTATCAACATATATTTTTATACATATTACTCACACATTAGTATATTGAATATGGAATTATGCCTTATACATCACATGCTTTAATTTTTTAGAGCACACATAAGATTCTAGGCTTGGTGAGAAATTAACAATCTACCCTATAACTATTGAACATGGTTCAAGCTTATGAAACACTCAACTCAAATCTGAGTGCTTGCTTGGTAATAGTAGCATATATGCCTCAACTGTTTCTTGCAACACTCTTATACTATCCTTACAAGAACCGTCACTAGGTAGATTTAAGAACCTTTTGAGATCAAGTAAAAAACATACATATACTTACGTAATAAATAAAACTTATCCTTAGGATATATGTGTTATCTATAATTTGCATCAAAGCAAGCCTGGATATATAAATCCTGTATTGCAGGACTTTGAACTGAAATCACAACTTTTATAAAATACTTATTTTTTTAAGAATTTAGACAAGAATCTAAACAGAGGCAATTAACCAAGGTAAACTATCCAAAAATCAATGTTAGATGATTACCACACATTACAAAAATAAACCATATTATGAATGATATGGAGAAACTACTACCCATTATGGGACATGTAGATGAGATCCTCTTGGAAAGATAATAAAGGAGGATTGCATAGTTAATGAGGCTTCCGGTACATGCAATAGCTATAAAAGCACTATTGAATTTTTTGGATCTTAATTATAGGTGTTTAATTTAAGAAACATTGATATGATACCCCCGTTAGAAAAGCATAATAGGATACTAGATTTTTCAAATAACAGCCATGAGATCTATTTCAGAAAAAAGTTTAAAGATGTTATTTTCGAGGTAACCAAATTATTATGCTTAGGAAAGGTAGGCCAATGTAGGATAACTAATGAGGGATTCAAATGGAAAAACATTAAAGCTAAAATGAAGAAAAACATGGAAAAAGGATAATTAGGAAATGAACGATATAAAATAGTGGCCTTTATCATATTTAGGCTAGTCTTGTTCCTATCTAAAATTGCAGTCATCAATCTAGAAGCTACAAATGCATTCATGGAGTATGAGCATACTAAAATTAGCCTTTTTATTGTAATTTTAGTTGAAACCATGTTATACCTCAACCATTGTAGGATGCAAGAGAGAAGAGCCATGAGAAGTTGTGTTTCAATATTGTATCCATGGATTATGAATCACATTAAAACACTGAGAGATACTTTCAATAACTTTTGGTGATTTAATCTTTGACTATTAAAGATTATTACAGATGAAAATTGGAAGAATCAAGATGAAAAAACATGGGTGGAGAAATATACTGCATTAGATGAAATGAGTTGTTGTAGTAAAACATGGGTCCCTTTGCTCAGAATAATTGGATACATTAGTTATACACCTGCATTAGTAACAAGATAATTTGGTGGGATATAATATATGTCAAGAAATCTATGTTTAATAGATTTCACTAGATTATTTAGAAATTAATGATCTTTTAAAGAGCTAGAACTTATTAGACAAGATTAAGAAATGCTTATTATGGTAAAGAAAAAAAAAATAAAGTTGGTCTCATTCAATCAAAATTACATTATTTGGAGAAATAAAGGACTTTCTGGAATGATTGAATCTATAAATCCAAGAAACTCAGAATCTAAAATAGGAAATTCATAAGAAATTAAAGAGGGATAAAAAAGAAAAAGGAATAACAATAAGGAAGAGTTATAAAAGCAGTTAGAGAAATGTATAATAGACCTTTATAATAACAAAAGATAATAATAACTCTTAGAAAAACAACTAGATAGAGAAGACAAAATGAGAAATTACATGAACCACCAATTAAAAGGAAAGGATGAACAACTAAATGCCTTCTTGACAAAAGATCTTGAGATAATAAAGGAATGGCAAAAAAAGAGCTTAGATAGCCAAAGAAATAGCCAAATGTATTAGAGTTGAGTTAGGAATTCAAATAGCCAAGCATGATGATCTGATCAACAAATATATGCTAATAGAAAAAAGAGTTGGCCAATTTCAAGAGGATAACTAAAGGTAGGATGGACATTGATAAGGAAATAGTATATTCATTGAAGAAGAAAAGGCACAACCTTATAAAGAAACTAGATACCGAGAAAGAAAAAAATTAGTTAACTAAGATTGATATTAAAAAAGAAAAAAGAATTCAATCCCAATATGCAGCACAATATAAAAAAAATAGAGTGTTAGGAAAGCCACTGAATCTAATATGAAAGACTACAAGAAAAATGTTGAATCTTTAAGAGAAAAAATTATGGTGTTACAATCCAAGTTAGAAATTCAAGAGGAAGAGCTGAAAGAACTAAGAGGCCAATACCTCAAAATAAAAGAGGAGCTAATCAAATCCAAGCAAGAGTATTAAAGATGTCAAGACTACATAGATAGTTTTAAGGTTTAGATTAACTCCAAGATAATTGAGCTTGACATCAAAAGAGAAGAACTGCAAATAACAATGACTAAAGTAATAAGGTTGGAAAATACAATACAAATGTTTGAAAGAGATGATAAGGCTTTAGATTCTAATAATGGTGTCCTAGTTACCAATAATACCTTATCCATCAGGCTGAGAGATTACAACAATAACCACCCAAGTTAGAAATGATGCTATGAAATACTAAAAGAAATTAGATACAACTACTATTTTTATTATAAATATAGCTAATAGAGGCAATGCTTTCTACAAGTAGTGATGTATAGGGTTTTAAAGTTTGAATTATAAAAAAAATATACAAACTTTTTTATTATATGTAATGAAATGGTTACGAGTCATTTTTTTTTATCTAATATGTTTATAAGAATGAAAAAACATTTCTTTATAGTGATCGATCAAACTTAGAAATGTTACCCACATAAAGAAAATAGAATTCATGGGTCAATTCAAAAAACTTAATACATATCCAATATAAACATATATGAGCATTCATATACAAACATATTTTAAGTTTTAAATGTCATATATACATATACAAGAGTGAAATATAGGTCCTTCTTTAAAGAGAATGTATAACACAAGATCCAAAAAGAAAGTAATGGACAATGAAAAGCATATATATTTAGAAGCTGAACATTAAAAGAAAATGGAGAGCCTTAAGAGAGATGTGGAAAGGTTTACTAGCTTGCTTTAGCAAGCATTAAGATAAAGGTATGTGGAAGTCCTAGTTACTTAACCAATAGTAACCCCTCATCTAACAACTATGTCTCTATTTCATCAATAGAATACAGAACCAAGAAAAATATCTTTGGAATCCCAGTTCATAGGCCACCCATGTATCTAACTTGTTTGCCCTATAAGGCGACCTTTTATAATAGAATGGACTAAAGAAGAAGATTTAAAAGAGAAACCTATATAAGAAGTTTATGATAAATAGGCAGCTTTAGAAGAAATAATGAAAATGATTGAGGGGTCAAATCTATACAACCTAATAAAAGTAGCTAAAATGTGTTTAGTATCAAACATTATAGTTCTAAAAGAATTCTTAGTGCTTGAATTCATCAAATACATAGGAACACAATGCCGATTGACTCACCTAAAGGCATACTATAATAAAATGGCATAAGTTGTCTATGATGAGAAATTGCAAATCCATTTTTTTCCAAGATAGTTTTAGTGATGTTGTATTGCTTCGTATATAAGGCTTAACAATACCAAGATATAAGGTTAAAGGATTTGGTAAGAGCATTTGTTAAGAAATAAAAGTTTAACATGAACATTGCTCTATAAAGATCTAATCTTTTAGTGATGGAGAAAGGAAAAAAAGAATATGTTCCATAGTGTGCCCAAAGATGGTAAGAAAAGGCCATGCAAGTTGACCCACTATTATTGGAAAAAAAAAGAAATTATTAACTTATTCTCTAATACATTCAAAGCTTCTTCTTTTCTTTTTTCTTTACCATTTAGTAGGTTCCTTTACCCAACATTTTATGGATATCATTATAGTAGCGGAATGACTTGAAAAGGCCATTATAGCAAGAAAGATTACAAACCTAATTAATTAAAATAAAAAGGGTTTACCAGAAAGAAATAGGACATAAATATAAATAGCATTGAATTGGGGAATTACCAAAATTGTTATAAAAAACCCCCTTCTGTATCTAATCTAAATTTTTCTACCCCTTTTTCTAAAAATCAAACCAACTCATTAAATGACTAGTAAAATACTCTGACTGAAAGAACCTTTTACCCCTGAAATGATTTCCAAAAAAACAATGAGCAACTTCCTTCGCTCCTCATATCTTTAAGAGAAATGTATCAATGTCTCCTTGGTATTGACCAAGTTGCACCCATTCCTACCATATTTATGCAACCACCATTTTCTTATTGGTACAAACCAAACCTAAAATATGAATATCATGTTGATACCCCTTAACATATCATTGAAATGTGCCTCAATTTTAAGACAAAAGTTCTGCAACTCATCAAAGCTGAATGTATTACCTTTGATGAAATGTTAAATATAAACTCAAAACCCACTTCCTAACCATAATTTAGGAAATAAAGTTATTAATGTTATGGAAACAAGAAGAGTATACGTAGAGGCTATAAGGATAACTATGAGAAAATTACATAAGATACTAAAACACGTTTTTAAAGCACCCTTATAAAAACAAGACATAAGAAATAATGATGAATTCTACCTATATCACTAATATGTTGGGCGCAATATTGATTATTATGGGAAATTCTATGGCAAAGTAGAGACATGATAGTATGAGGATTGTTGAGAATTGATACTCTCAAGGAAAAATGAAAATGAAGGATTTGTTGAGAATTGATACTCTCAAGGAAAAATGGAAATGAAGGATGATGGCTAGAAAGACAAAAAAAAGAAAAAAAAAGATATGGTAGATCTAACCAAGGCTTATAAGGCCAATAAACTAGTGAGTGAGGAAGAAGACACTAAATTTATGAAATTAATAAAACATAGTGGATACAATGTGGTTGTTCGACTAAAAAAGAAATCAACCAAAATTAAGTTCAAGGGCTTAATTAAACTTATAATGAGTTTTATTGACTTAATCAATGACTGAATTAAAGAAAAATAAGTTTAGAGACCTAATTCAAATTGATTTGCAATAATTGAAAGACTAGGGACTCATTTGAACTTTGAAAAGCATAAATTAGTGGTATTAAGGGCTTAATTAAAACAAATTTAAAGTTTAAAAGGTAATTAATGATAAAATGGATGATTTCAAAACATATGTTTAAGGACTAAATTTATCAAATTTGGGATCAATTTAAGACAAATTTAAAGTTTGAAGATTAGTATGAGTTAAATTGCATCATAGAAAAACTAACTAAATTGAAAAAAACATATGAGTTAAAGGATTCTAACCAATGTTTACAAGGATGCAATTGTAGTAGTTAAAAGTTTTCAGTTTAATAAATGCTAAAATTAGAAAAACATCAACAAAATGAAAAAATAAAAAACCTCAATTAAAAACTCTAATTTTTAAGATTTAGTAATGTGCGATACATCATTCAAACATAAATAAAGAAATTAGGCAACGTGCGATTCAATCATTATTCTTCCTCTTCAACTAAAAGATTGATTGATAAGTTCTCTTCAGATAAATGAATATGTTGTCTCTGACTACCTCAAGGGATATGACTGTCACTAAATGATTGGAAAAAAATTTCACCTCCAAAGTTCATTCATCTCTATTAAACATGTATACCTTATTAAGCTTAATAAAATCAATGACATCTTGTTTCTAGTCAACATCCATTGCATTGACAAGTCTAAGTTGATTGAGAACCAACCTTTCAATTAATAAACGTAGAGCTATAGAGGTTTGAATCAAGTGTGGTTTTATTTCAATGATAGATTTACATGTTCTCTATATGATTCAGGTCCATGAATGACATATTAACATCTCAAGCTTTACAATAGTTCCTTCAAAGTACATTACCTAGTCAACTTTGACTGAAGAAAAAAAAAACATACAAAGAAATTAGCTTAGAAGTTGTTTTTTTTTTTTTAAGATTCAATTCAAAAGGAAAGAAACACTATAACCTTCGAGAATATGTTATAAAAGAGAGAGAGAGGGAATAACCACCTAGATTCAAAGAAAAACCATCATGGTTTTGTAATTTCCTGATTTAGCTCGGCTTATAAAATGAGAGTGTTTGTGAAATAAAAAGAAGGGGAGAGAAAAGAGAATCATGAGAAATATTAGAGGTTTTGATATTAAAAATATCATAAAAGAAGTGTTCAAAGGTAGAAAAAAATGTAGAAAAAGGAAGAACTTGTGAATTAAGGATTAAAAGGTGGAAACAACAAGGTGGAAACAACAAAAAGAGAAAAGCTTGAATAAGAAGTAAGAAATTCCACACTAAAAAGCATCATCATTTGAAGTATTATACCTTGAACTTTGATGAGATGGTGTAACTCAATGAGCATGTCTCTCCTTTAATTTCTATTTCATTGTGATTGTTTTGTGTTTTATTTGTGAGGATTATTTATGAGTTTCAAATGCAATGTATATTTTATTTGTTGTTGATAAGTTAGATTTAGTTGTTAAAGAAAATGATTTGTATGATTCTGAAAAAATAAGTTCAAGGTGTTTTGAATATATGTTTGATGTTGTTATAATTGTCATTTTATCATGCTGCTTAATTATTATATGGTCAACAATGGTGTTTAAAAGTTCAGTTTGATTATTTGGATTTGATTTTAATTGCATGAAGGTTATTAAAATTATGACTACTAGCTAATTTTCTAAATCTATTGTTTGTTCTTTAGCATGCAATGTTTATATTTGGTTTAATTAGAAATAATTTAGTCCAATGTAATAGTGTTAGAATTGGAAAATATTTATTTAAAGTTATGTATTGAAGTTGATTTAATTAGCTATATTTTTTCTTTTCTTTTTTTTATTGAAGTTTTTATGTCTCAGATATGTTGTAATAGACATGTTTGAATTGTGGTTGCAAGGTTTAGCTTATCATTTTAGATCATTAGTTAATTTTGGGTTTAATTAGTTTTTTAGGTATCTATTGAATTTCTAGGTTTTTTTTCTTTGAATGTTTTTAGGTTTTTTTTTTTATTTCTCGTAAATCTGTTTCATCGCTTTTATTGTGAGCTCCAATCGAAACATAAACCTATATACTATCTTTCTAGGCTATTTATTGGTAAAGATAGGCTATATACTATTTTTATTTGAATAGTTAAAAAAAGTATAATAATGTTTTATTTTTATCTAGATTTTAAAAATCAGTTTAACTTTTTAGTAATTAAAATATTAAATGATAATTCTATTTTTTTATTGATAAAAAACAAAAAAATATTATTTTTTCTATAGCACTTAAAAATTTTAATTTCAAAAAATAATGGTTATAACACTGCACACGCGACAAGCTTCATGACTTAATTTCCTTAACAACGTACGTGAAATAACTTTGCTTTTGAAACTTGTCCCCATCTACGAACACGGATGCTCAGTGTCTCCTTGTCGTTGACAAGTTATTATGTTCTCTCCAGATCTCTCACTTTTTCCGTGGGTTGGGATATCTAGTAAATAAAGCAATGAAAAAAGTCATAGATTTTTTCTCCTTGTGTCTTGCCATGTTATCCTAAGATCGATGCCTTTGATTACCTTTACAATTATACAAAGTTGCCGCCCCGCATAGGTTCAATTAATTTGTT
>NW_011499854.1:377736-425868 GCF_000495115.2 Populus euphratica | reverse complement strand
AAAAAAAAAACTACATTTTGTTAATCCGTAGTAAAATATAAATATAAGAGGAGTTATAGTTTATTTAGTATAGTAAAACCCCCCTCACTACTTAGTATTTTATTAATAGGTTGTTTAATGTCATTTAAAGGAGTTTGTTATTTAAAAGAATATCATATATTCATCTCAAGCAATCTTAAATATAAAAAATATTTATTATTGTTCTATTGGTAATGTTAAGGTTACGGGGTTTTATACTTGGATATTACATTCCCTTGGAACGTGATTCCTTCTAAAATGAGAGGAAACTCTCATTTTCTTGTAATTAAAAATCTTAGTTTTTTAATTTAATTATCCTCGTTTGACTAGCATCCTTTTGTGTTTACTAATAATAACATTATTTTTGTAGGCTAATAGCTTCTAAGAACAACAAATATATATTTTAATAACTTTATTATATTACTGAAATTATTAATATAGTATGTATATCCGTGATTTATTGGTAAATTTATTATTTCTCCTTATAGTTATAATATTATAAAGTTAAATTTATCATTGGATCTTATAGATTTTAAATCTTAAAGGTAAAATAGTAAAATTAATTAAGTTTTTCATGAAATTTTATTTCCAATCAAATACAAATATCATATTCTTAATAATCATATTTCAAAAGAACATCCAAGAATTTATTTGTTAGCTTAATGCTATATAGTTTGTCCCATGTACAAATCTTTGGTGTCGTGTGCTATTATATAGAATCTATATGATATAATAGGGTTAAAGACTCTAATACTAAGAGATGCTATGTTTTTCTATATCATATATGAATTTTGAAGTCTTTGTTCTTAGAACATTTAGTGTTACAAGCCAAAAAAAAATCTTAAATCTAAATTCCTTCTCTCAATAACTTTCAATTAATTTTAAAATTCCACTTATTAAATGTTTCTAAAATGAAAAGGGCATGCCTTTATATCTAATGATTTGTTCTTGTCTTTTGAAACCCTAGAAATAAAAAGACACATAAGAGTATCTACCCTTGTAATATTGATTTGTAAATTGAAAAATCCTTAAAATTCTTAGATTTTGTTTGATTTTAAGGCAAATAAAAGATACTAGTATAACAGTTGAAAATATAAGTAATCAAATAAAGGATTCAATAATTATGTTTTTTTGATAAGTGCAATATATTTTAAGTTTATTTGAGTTTATTGGAAGTTATTTGTATAAGTTTAGTATGCTTAATAAACTTTTATGAATTAATTGCTTAAGATAAAAAAAATTACATTTTATGTTTTGGGTCTAACTTCTTATGACAGATTTTTCACCAAGTTAGAGTTCCTGAATGAGAATATAGGTTGAATCTAAGTTGAAGTACACATGTCAAGCTTTCCAAAAAGGTATCACGAGTTAGAATCCTACTCGCAATAGAATTCTTTATTTTGACACTAGATATTTAAATGGAAATATCTTAAACTTAAGATTTCAAAATCAGGAGATTCAAAAAACCAAATTCTTCTACATATCCAATACTACAACTTTGATAAATGATGCCAATTCAGCTAAAATAATTTTCGAGACCAAACTCCGGACACAATCTAAAGGACAAGATGAGTTTCCTACTCTGATCAGGAAACCAACAATGTCGAGCATCTTACTACAGCTGAGAATCTGACATAAAAATAATGGGTCTTAGGACCCAAAAAAGATGCAGATTAAGCCTCTAACATATCATGAATGAATACATCTGGGATAGTTGAATATTGCAAAAAACCAAGTAAGAAATGAATGAATACATCTGGGATAATTGAATATTGCAAAAAACCAAGTAAGAAACAAAATCTAAGTTGCAACAGAGTTGGAATTACAACAGAATTGTTACAGCAGTATAATTAGTTTTCAACACAAATTCTAAAAGATCTATCCAATCTTAAAAACTAGAAAAGAAAAGAAAAGGAATGAATTTAGCATCATGAAAACTCATAATTAGTCTAAGAATCCTGAAGATTTTGGTAGCAAAGAGGGAGGAAAAAGAGAGCAGAACACAGCTGAAACAGGGTTCGAAAAACATTACTTTCTTTTTTGTTTTGTCAAGTTTCCAGCAACTATAAACTAAACTCTTGAATATAGTTTAAGAGGGATACACACCATCTCTATTAACATATTGTGAGAAGTAATGTTATCATTATAGTTCTTTTAAATTCAAGTATTTATTTTTTTCTTGTTCAAAATTATGCTATTGATCATTATTCAAGCTTATTAAATTATTTTGAGATAACATGTATGCTTTCTAGTTGGTCTTGCCGGGTTATTTATTACTTCGACACTCCTGCACTTGGGAGAAGACATCAATCTTTTAGTCGTGTCAAACTCTTATCTTGATTTATTATGGAAGAATAAACTAAGTTAAAATTGTAAAGTTTTTAAACGTTTGCTTAGAATAAATGCATAGATTTTATTCCTAAGACTACTACCTAGTGAATTAAAATTGCTTTCAATATTATATTCTCTTGATGGTAAGAAATTCAGAAGAGAGCTTTTCCTAATTAATATACTTGTAATCATCTTTTCGTCGTGTCAATTTCCATCAACTTTAAGGGATATCAAATTTATTTGCTTGACGTGAAAAAATATTTATTTTACTTTGATGATCAATAGATTTATAGGAATGGATGTATAGACCTTTGAATTGATTTAATGACATATCAATTTATTATTTTTAGAATAATTGTTTCTTAAATTTTTCATTCAAATCCCGAGTTCTTTCTCATTTCAGTATATTGTAAGAAGATTAAATAAAATTTCTCTTAGGTTCCACCTAGTTTTTTTTATCATATTACAAATTTATTTTGTTTGTGATAGTTAAGTCAGAATTATATTTTGGTAGTTCCGACAACTAACCAATCTTAATAGGAAAATAAATATTTTTTTTTCTCATACTTGATTCAACCTAGAGTTGAAAAAAGAGAATATTCATGTTTAAGAGAAAGAAAATATTCAAAAATGAAGATATAATTAAGTAATATGTAAATCCATGTAGCATGAATCAAGAGCAACTTAAAGAATATTTTATTTGATAATACAAAAAATATATATAACATATGGCAAGATTTTGTATGATATACTAAAGTTTTCATCGTTATGATTATTATTTGATTGACAAGATTATGTTTTTTTTATAATTATAACGGCTCAACTTATTTATTTATTTTTTACTAAAGTTCATGTTTAAAAAGGTTAATAACAGGGTGCTAACCGAATATATCTAAACTTGGTGAAATACTAAGTTCAGATGACTTAAGTCTGGCTTATTTTCAAACCCAATATCTTTGGTTTTAGCTACGTACTAAGCTCAAGTACAAGTGCATCTAACAAGTTGTCAAACTCAATATTCTTGAGATCAACTACATGTTAAGTCCAAATATATGTGGGTCTAGCGAGTTACTGAACCCTACATCTTTGGGTTTCCAAATATATGTGGGTCTGTCGAGTTACTGAACCCTACATCTTTGGGTTCGACTACGTACTAAGCTCAAATACATATGGGTCTAGCAAGTTTCTAAATTTAATATCATTAAGTTCAACTACGTGTTGAGCCTATATGTATATAGGTTTGGTGAGTTTCCATACTCAATAGTTTTAAGTTCAATTACGTGTTGAGCCTAAATACATATAAGTTTCGCGAGTTGCTAAACTCAATATCCTTGGTTTCAACTATATGTTAAGCTCAAGAATATATAAGTCTGGCTTTCTAGACCCAGCATCTTAGGGTTTAGTTGCATGCTAGGATCAAGTAAACGTGGGTCTAACAAGTTCTCAGACCTAATATCATTAGGTTCAACTATGCATTAAGTTTAAGTACATGTGGGTTTGACGAGCTGTTAAACTCAATATCCTTGAAATTAATTATGTGTTAAACCTAAATATATGTAGGTTTCATAAGTTGCAAGAACCAATATCTTTAGGTTTAGCTATGCACTAAATCCAAGTATATATGGGTAGGGGTGTTCAAAATAACTGATTAACTAAGAAAACCAATAAAACCAAAAAACAATTAACCAAAAAAATCAAACTGAAATGAAAAACTGATTAAACCGATTGTCAAAACCATAAATTCGAACTGAAATGAAAAACTAATTAAACCAATTGTTAAAACCATAAATTTTAACAGATCTGATTCGGTTTTGGTTATGAACCAGAAACCGGCACAAACCAAACCAAACCAATAAAAGCCAAAAGTTATAAAAATCTTTGAGGTATAAATAGTTAAATTATAGCCTAACCCTAACAATTAACATAACTTTACTGCCTCTCACAAAAAGTCACCGCATTGCCCAGATAAATTCCCAATATTCCTCTCAATTAATTCTCATTCTTCCTTTCCTAGTTTCCCAATCTTTCTTTCTGGTGGGTTGTTGAATGAGCTTTCAATGAGAAGATCACATTTTTTAACATCACATACACATTCAAAGAACATTGATATACAGTGATCTTTGCCCATCTTTATCTCTTATATCTTTTTCTTATTCTTATCTTTCCTACCTTTTCATTCCTAGTTGTACCTTAGACTCAGCTACTTTGAGTTCTTGGTCAAGACTCTTTCTTTCACTCCTGCAACTTGAGGCTCTCTTTTCTAAAGCTGCGAAAGGCACCCCCAGAACAAAGGCCCACCTTTTTTTACCCCCTTTAATGAAAGACCCTCGCCTCGCTTCCTATTCATTTGTGGGTCAGGACCTGAGGGCCTTTTTTTTCTCAATTTCATGACAGGACTTGAGGGCCTTTTTTTTCTCAATTTCATGAATCTCCCAACCGACCTTTCTTGTGGTATGTATTCATGATAATGGCTGAGATCGAAGGGATTAATGGCAATGGAAACCATAAAAGAGTTGTTTTGGCTAAGATCATGAAAATTTTAAAGCCCGATTTAATGTAAACTAATTTTAAAAAATCCAAAAAAAAAACCCATAATGATGGGATTAAGTTTCCCGATTTTTTTCCCAAAAAACTAGATTTAACCGAACCAGATCGGTTCGGTTTGAACTAGTTTTTGATCCTATTAGATTAATATTTTACAAAATTAATGTATTTTGGTTCGATTGATTTTTTGAGTTTAAACCGAACTGAACTGTGAACACCCCTATATATAGGTGTGGCGAGTTGTCAGACCCAATGTTCTTGGATTTGGCTACATGTTAAGCCCAAATGCATATAGGTTCGGTTTGAACCGGTTTTCGATCTTGTTAGATTAATATTTCATAAAATTAATGTATTTTGATTCGATTGGTTTTTTTAGTCTAAACTGAACCAAACCATGAACACCCCTATATATAGGTGTTGCGAGTTGTCAGACCCAATATTCTTTGATTTGGCTATGTGTTAAACCCAAATGCATATGGGTATAGTGAGTTGCCTAACCAATTATCTTTGAGTTCGGCTACTTGCTAAGCTCAAATGTGCATAGTTCTAGTGAGATGTTAGACTCAACATCCTTAGGTTCAGCTACATGTTGAGCCCAAATACATATGGATCTAACAAATTACCAAACCTAATATTATTGGGTTCAGCTACATGCTGAGCCCAATTATATATAGGTCTAGCGAGGTTTAAAACCTAACACCTTGGGTTCAGCTACGTGTTGAACTCAAGTACATATAGGTCTAAGGAGTTGTCAGACCTAGTATCATTAAGCTTAGCTACATGTTAAGCCGAAATGCACATAGGTGTAGCAAGTTGTGAGACCCAATATCCTTGGGCTAAACTACAAACTGAGCCCCAATATATATAGATGTAACGAGTTGGCAGACCAAATATTTTTTGGTTCAGCTGTGTGCTGAATCCAAGTACACCTGGATCTTGCAAGTTGTTAAACTCAATATCCTTGGTTTTAACTACGCTATTAGCTTAAGTATATGTGAGTCTAGAAAGTTATCAAACTCAAATCTTTAGATTTAGCTATGTGTCGAGCCCAAGTTCACGTGGGTTTGATAATTACATTGAGCCCAAGTGCATATGGTTTTGTGAGTTGCTAAACCTACCATTCTTGAGTTCTGCTATGCGCTGAGCCCAAGTGCATGTATGTTTGACAAGTTGTCAGACCCAGCATCATTGAGTTTAGCTATGTGCTGAGCCTATGTGTATATAGGTTATGTGAGTTATTGAACCCAATATAATTGAGTTCAACTACGTGCTGAGCCTAAATATACGTGGGTCTGACAATTTACCAGCCCCAACATCATTAAGATCATATATGCCTTTCTTCTTTTTTTTCCTTTGCTCGTGATCCCTCATGAACCACACCATCACTTGTGTAACGATCCATCTTTTCTTTTTTATGGGCTTGTCACTTGTTGCCTCTTTGTTTATCATATCTCTCTAACTAATTTTTATTCTCTACAAAAAGCTTTCTCTTCTTTTCTTTACACGTGATCCCTCTTAAATCATACCATCACTTGTGAAAAGATCCATCTTTTCTTGAGCCCCCTCTTTTCTTTGTAGATTTGTCACTTGCATGTAGCCTCTTTTATACATATTTTGTTAACTTGCAAGCTAATAGAGCTTAATAAAAAAAAAAAGATAGATCCTTGTATAAGTGGTGGTATGATTCAAAAGGGATCACATATAAAGAAAATAAAAGAAAGCTCTTTATAGAGAAAGAAAATTGGTTAAAAAAAGACATGATAAGGGAGGGGAGGGAGCAACAAATTAATTGTGTTCAAGCAAATACTATTGTTGAAAATATGATGCAAGGACATCTTGACGAGCTGATTAGTATTAGTAAGGGTAAAGTAAAAAATAAAAATAAAAAGAGTTGTCATTTAAGGGCAGAAGTAAGGAGGCAAGCAGGGGCCTGGGCCCCCTGCAAGACATTTTATTTTTTTATTATTATTGGGTAACTAAGTGTGGAGGAGGTTTTTTATTTTAGAAAGGTGGGCCTTCTTATAGTAATTAAGTGTAACCTTTTTTTTTCTTTTAATTACTTTGTGCAACCCCTATATAAATCCTGCAAATATAAAGTCATTATTTTGCGCAGCCCTAATATAAATCTTGCAATCAGTCAAAAACATAAATAAAAATACAAATCACAAGTAAAATTTTCCTGTGAAAATATTGAAGCAAAGCCACCAATTAATTATCTTTCATCAAACAAAACAAGGTAACTTAAATTTGAAATTTATTTTTGTTTTGTTTTGAGATGTTTGTTAATAACTTGATGAGGTTTTCTTATATAATTCTACCATTTTTTTCTCCTTTTTTTTCCTCACATATTCTAGTTCTACCAATTGTTTTTTGAATTCTTGTTATAGTAATTTTTTTTCTAATTAATTAGATATATTTTATTGATTTTTTTATTATGCTTGAAATTTTTTTTATATTTTATGTTTAGCAAAGCCACTAGAATCATTACTTTTTTCTCATAATATATGTTTTGATTTTAAGTTGAACCAAGTTTTTTCTCATGATATATGTTTTTGATTTTAAGTTGAACCATAAACAAAATAAGAAGAATTGATTTTGTTTTATAAAAAATAATGATAACTCACAGGCTAATAAACCAACTCCAATATGTAATGTTAAAATTATAGTTGAGCAGCCTCGATGCGCTTCAGTTTACAAAGAACCTACGTTGATTAGTGAGCAACCTCTTACTAGAATCGACATTGCTCATTTAATTTGATATCCACGCAATCATCTTTAAATTTAGAAATACCTGGTTAATCAACAAGATGAAATTCGAAAGGCAGACATTAATTTGAGGCTATATCAACTTTTGATGTCTGAATATCTGCTGATTGATAAAAAACATCCTCATCAATTTCAATCTTATTGGACTAGTTGATAGGTTGATTCGACTTATTTTGACTCTTCTTGTTTTGACAGCAACTACTAAACAAGCTTTTTCAGCGATGAAGATTGTTAAAACAAGACTTCACAATCAGATGGAGGATGATTTTCTTGCAAATATTTGATTATCTATATAGAAAAAAATTACTAAAAGATTCACAATTGATATGATAATTAATGATTTCTATTCTATGAAAGAACGACGAGTACAATTAAAATAAATATGTAAGAATCATTCTTTATTATTTTTTGCTTTATTTCAAAGTTTATCAAACACTTTGCTTTAGATAATGTTTCTTATATACTTTGTAAGTTTATATTTGATAGGTAAAAAAACTAACAACATTAAAGTGATGGATATATTATGAAGATGAAATTAACTACATTACTTTAACTCAATTTGGTATTGCTTCGAATCTTTTACCTTATACAAATGTCATTATATGTTTATAGTAAGTTATTTAAATAAAACTAAATTATACAAGTTTTTTTTTACAACTCGTGTATAATAAATTAAAATAAATATTATATCTTATTATATTCGTTTTGGCCTCCTCAATAAATAATCCTAGCTCCGCCCCTATTGCTACTAGTTTTATGGTAACTAAAGACCCTAATTAGTCTTCTATGATTTTTTGGTAAAGAGCTAATTATGTTAAAGAAAATATTAAAATCACCCTAAAATATCTTATCTATACTATGTTGCTTTATATTTATTTTTAATAATAAAAGCACTTCTCATGTTTTTATGTTAAGAATTTATCTAAAATAGTATACGTGTGTTTTTATTTATTGAAGATAAATAAATAATTATTAAGATTAAAGATAGTGATTTGAGAACAAAACTTAATCCTAATTTAGAATATGAATGTTGGGCTAAAAAGTATGGTGGATAATAAATTAAGTTTCGGCCTGTTTCTTTGGTTATATTCAAATGGTTTCTAAGGCCGCCACTCGCACTCAAAAGAATTTTGCAGGGCTACGTTGACCCAATCTAAGTCCATTCAAAGTGATATGAAATTAGGAAAAAATATATCAAATGATCCAAATATTCAAACATTAAAAAAAAAAAAAAAAAACAAGACACAACTTACCACTCTATTTTAAAACAAAGAACAACAAAGACACAACTTCTAGAGGACGAAACTCTTTTTAAGGATCTTACTGCCTACGAGTTGGTTCTTTGTAAAAAGACTAGGGGAAAATTTTTATTATTTCTGTAAATAAAAGAAAAACTAGAAAGTCTCAAAAACTAGAGGGAAGAATCCTTTTAAATATCTTATTGCCCATGGATTGATTCTTATATATATATATTAAAACAACAAGGTTAATATTTTCTTAAAATAAGAAATCCTTGAGCATTCTTAAAAAAATTTAATGAATGGGTATTTTCTGAAAATTTTTTAGTAAAAAAAACTTTTTTATGCATTTTTTAAAAGAAACTAGTTTGCTATTTCTAATTTTTTTTTTTTAGAATTGAACTTTGTATGCAATTAATAATTAATATAATTTAGTTTAATTGGATTGAGTTGAGTGGACTAAATATGCAAACCACTATAAAATTTGAGAAAATCCTTTTTTATTATGGTTTACTTGCTTAATTCATGCTACTATAATGCCGATTTTGAGGTTGTTCCATTCTACTAATATTAACAAATTATTTAAATATATTTAAATGCCGATTTTGAGGGTTGTTTCATGCTACTAATATTAAAAAATTATTTTAATATATTTAAAAATATAAACACTTTAAAAAATCACTCTCAACGCAATAGCCACACACGCAGGCCTCCACCTTCATGATCTCCTGATTAAAGCCAAATTCCATCGTCCCCTGTCCTCTTCCAAATAATAACCAGAAACTGAACAATCGGTTCATCAATATTCCCAATTCGATTAAAATCCAACCCCACTCCAAAAAACAAAACATTAATTAAATTAATTAAAGAAAAAAAAAGGGCATGATGTCTTCCAAATCATCATCGTTGATTAAACGGGTAACACCCTTGTTCACTTCTTGGATTCGACAGAACCACAGGCTTCTTAGCTCTTCTGCTCTTCACGAAGCTTCTTCTCTTGTTGATGATTCCATTCACTTGACCGACAATTGCATCCGGGTACTCCGCTCATCTGATTGTGTTTTTGTGGATTTATATGTTTGTTTTTCTTTTTGGCTTGTTAATTGTTAATGGGCTTTGCTTCAATTTTTTATTTTTTTTAAGAGTTAGATAGATATAGATTAGTATGCCCATATGACAGACACCCAAGAATTGGCGGCTAGCAAAAGATTGAAATTTTTGGAACGTCATATGCTATTTTCACATAATATAATCCCATTGAAAGTCTATTATACAAGAATTTTGTCTGGGTTGCCCCCGCCCCCCCTCCTTTTTTTGGGGTCGCTGTATCATGCTTGATCTAGAGTGAATCTAAGTGTTCATCCTCATGATTGCGCTGCCACTTTATTGTTAGTCTTTGGTGCTAGGTTCTGCTTCTTAGCTTATTCTGCTGCTCCTGCATTTCTCAATATTATGGCATCTTCTTTCCTATATCAATGCTTTGTTGGATCTGTATCTGCCTGCAGAGGTTTACTCCTTTTCTTGCTGTTTTATTGAATGTTTTTGCTGCTGTCATTTCCCTTTTTTTTTCTTTTGTATGCTGTAATTCAGAGCAAGGTGATATTACTAATGTGATTAATTCCATGCTGACCTCTTTGGGCCTCCTTTTAGTTTTCCTAATTCTAGTTCTGTGCTGTATCAATTTTTTTCCTCCCCGAACCTCTTGTGTATCTTTGATCAATCCTAGTGGTGTGTCCTACAGCTTGGTTTTTTAATCTTATTCAGCCTTCTAAAAAATATATAGAACTGCCATGCCCATGTCCTTGTTTGGTATCAGTTGGATTTTTAAATCTCTTCAACAAAGCTGTTTTTATTTATGTCACACATATAACTTATTTTATGCAAACACATATCAGCCTGTTTCTTTTGCAATTTATTCTAGCTTTTCCATAAAACTAAGGTCTGGTTTACAGAGACTGAAAGAACTGCAAACCAGTGAAGGATCGGCTAAAGACAAAATGCTTCGTTTGGGTGTGGAAACTGGTGGATGTTCTGGTTTCCAGTATGTTTTTGACTTGGATGATAAAACCAATCCAGATGACAGGTTTTGATATCATTCTATTTTTTATTTTAATTAATTTTGCAACTACTGTTGCTTTCTAATTTGAAGAACCATCAAATGACTAATGCATTCACTATTTTTAGTTTTCTTATGTGTTTATCATTTAACTGTATTGTTGCAGAGTTTTTGAGACAGAAGGAGTCAGATTGGTGGTTGATAACATTTCATATGATTTTCTGAAAGGGGCCACTGTTGACTATGTTGAGGAGCTAATCCGTGCTGCTTTTATAGTAAGTAATTCATCTTGTATGTTGCTGATAAATTTTTATATATGTGGGGGTGTGTATTTGTAAATTGTATCGAAGTTAAGAAACCAGGGGCTTTTGATCTTGATGGAAAATGGATCGGTAAATTTTTAAGATGTCATTCAGCAAGCTATGAAATACCTTTTCATGCCTTTTCTATTTGATTTGGGCTAGATTATACTCTCCCTTTTTTCATCAAGGTCGTAGACAAGTTGGGGGGGAGGGTGTTGAGATCACCACGCACACTGAAAAATTGATAATTGTCTTCTACCATTGATACAAAAGCTCCAAGGACATCTGTTTGCTGAAAAACTTAGTGTGGAAGATACTTATGAGCTTCATATAAACAATTTAAATACTACACGACCTTATATAATGATAACATTATTCATGCAATCTTTCTGTTAGGGTGTTCCTTAAACTTAATTTAACTGTCTGCATCCTTTTCTAGGCCTAAGGTAGGTAATGCTTGCCAAATGACAGCCAAGCAATGCATCCATAGTGGCTGTGCTGTAAGGGAGATTTGTTCCTGCATCTGTACAGTCACTTGGATTTGTTAGTTAACATGATTGATAATAAAAGAATAAGGATCTAAAGGAGGGATGTTATCAAATTGGAGCAATAACATGGTTGGTTGTGTGATGTGGTCGAGCTCCAAATTTCAGATGATACTATTAAGTGCTCAAGTTGATGTGGCTCATTATTTTGTTTTGCGCAAGTAGCGAGGCACACCATGTGATATGGTTTAGCTTTGTCAAGAGTGTGGTCTGGCAGACAAATTGGAGTCTGTGTCACCTATTGAGTGATATGTGAATTGCATGAATAATGTACTTGTGTTTCTAGATTTAGCTGATTATGTGTCATTTAAAAAATTATATGAATTAAACTGTTCTGGCCTTCTAGCATAGCTGCATCGAGTGCAATTCCTTCCCTTCAAAGATATATAATTTACTGAGGAGATGAGCTTGAGCAAAATAGAGCCAGTTTGTACAGATTATAAGATGATCTGTGAATTATAATTTACCTAATACGAGGTCCATATCTTTGACTGGCTTTGTCAGAATGTGTGTGTGTGTTTGATTATACACAAGTAATAGCTAAACTACAGGAGATGACTCGTGGTGCCTAACTTGGATCCTCATGCTGGATTTTTCATTCCAATTCATCTTTAATACTCTTGTGTAGCAGGAACTAAATTCCGTTTTCATATGTAGGTGGCCACTAATCCAAGTGCAGTGGGCGGGTGCAGTTGTAAAAGTTCTTTCATGGTGAAACAGTAATACCTAGAAGCCATTCCGTGTAACTTTTCGACAAGACCTAGAAATCATCATTGTTCTAAGATTCTCATTGAACATATTGTTGATGTGATTTTTTTTTTCAACAGCTATTATTTGAATCAAGCTGTAGTCCTGGTTCTTGTATAATAACAATGTAATGATAGCTTTTTTGCTATACCGTTATAGAACTTTTCTAACCATCTCCTCTCGTTAATTGGACACGCTTCATTTAATGATCACAACTGCAGTAACTTTTCAAGATGTGGAAGTTCTTAGGTTTCTTTTTGGCGTTTTGCCTTCTTTTTAATTCAAAATTGCCATAGATGAGATTATGTTAATGTTATATGTGCATGCATTTCATCTGAATTGGTTGTTGTTCGTTTTGATTCTTGTCTTATAATCCTTTACACATCAAGTGAAACATGGAACTCTATTACCATTTTCAGTTTTATTTTCAGTGGATGCTATTTAGAAGAGGCGCTCCACTAGTCCCAACAAAATGTGTAAATATGTGTGTTTTTCGATAAGCCTGTAGAATCTGTATTAGAAAGCAAGAAACCATAGCACTGCTGCTCTCCGAGATTGTGGTTGGGCTTTGAAAATATGGCAGTTTGAGTTGCATATTCTGGCGACGAAAGCCTCGACTTCTGCAATTGGATAAAGAGCGTGGAGATGATTGGGGGTGTGAAAATTGGGAGTTGCTGAATATTGCGTCGGCTAAAATGATCGTGAATGCCATGGTTTTTAAGACAATGAGTACGCAAATTATGACAACCTTCAAGCAAGAATTTCACCTCAGCCAGAGGAGTGTTTTGGTCCTTCAAGAGTTTACTCGGATGCGCCATAAATGGATTATAATGGAGTGAGTTGACACTGGCATTCGTATGGTGATGCCCTCATGCCTGTTGCTCCAGACAAAATTTCTACAAGACCAGTTCAGACGTTAAGGGGGGCAGTACTGTGGGAAGCAAAATAGCTAAAATTGAACCTCTTCTTGTTCCACTCCTTGATGAGCAGAACTTTGGATGAGAGCTTTGATGCAAAGTTTGTTTCAGTTGACTCCTATGTGAATGTACAGGTAATTGATAACGGCTCTCTGTTGTTGTTCATCCAGTATTAAAACTGTGGTTTGAATGTAAATGGCAGTGCTAAAATCAGCATCAGAACTAAACACCATGAATCAAGCAGTTGTTTGGTTGGATTTTGTTATAAAAAGACCGTAGTGTTTCACTTCCCACACTTGCCGTTGGATTATTCAGAACCCAGGGACATAAGAACATGTAAAATGTTTTTCAAGAAGTCATCATTCAATGAGTTGTCCACACAAACATGACACTACTAATGAAGCTCCATCCCCATTACCATGTTTTAACAATTCTGTGTTGGATCTTCTCCCTCCATCTACTCCCAATGAAGCACTTGATTGCGGGGCAATCTGATCACCCAAAAATTGAGAATTTACACCGGAGTTAGGCAGAATTGGGGAGAAATCTCTAGGTCCATATATCATATTCCTTCTGTGAATGTTGGCAGCAGCTCTCCTCTCTACTTCAAGAAAGTGGCCAAGAGAAGGAGCATTGTTGTTTGTGTTGACGACATCAGGGCTTAGCCTCGAGCATATTGAGAACATCCATGGTTTTGATTTGTAATTCTTCTGCTCTCGTAAGGTTTCAGTGGTCCTTCCCCTAGTTGATCTTCTAGAGAGCTCTAGAATGCTAGAAACTCCAATGAGACTCCCTAGTGTTAAGCTCTTGTCATGGAAGAACGATCCAGTGGACTGGAAAAGAACAAAATTCTCCTAGGTCAGTTATTGTCTGTAATTTTGTTCACGAAAGTTTAAATATCATAGCTTGTTATGCATCTAAAATCAGCTGCTGCGTATTGATTATCTTTCACAAGGCACTAACACAAATATAAAAATTTAAGAAGACCTTCACTCAACAGCATTTTTCCTTACAGAATAAAACTAGATTAACGTTGGAGCTAAACTGAGAGATACGAATATATTAGTTATGGAAAGACAAGAAATATAATGTGTAAGGTAAACATGTCTCAAAAACTTTTCTAGTGACAGTTATTATCAATTGTTACTATTAGGCTTTTGCTTTGCGACCCCATTGCAAGCAACTAAATAAATTACTTTGTACATGACAAATTACTTAACAATGGACACCAATGATCATCCTCCCTAGCTAGCGTTCAATACAGTGTCGCTTGATTGATGATTGAATTGCACAAAATGAGTTTAAGAGGTAGCATAAATGTACAGGGAAATATGTGGGTGTGGGTGTGGGTGTGGGTGCTCAAATCTAACCCTTTACAGGAGAAATTGGCCAAAAACAGTCAAACGTCATCATAATGGACGAGGTGGAAAGAGTAAAAAGTGGTCTCAACCTTTTCTTTCTATTGTATCTTAACTATCAAGTATGATATGAACCCAGAAAATAAGGCAAGTTAGAAATGCAGCGCAAGCAGGTAAAAGAAAGTAATGCTGTGTGTAAAGTTACAACATTTAGGAGATTTAATAGAATGGACTTTATCCATGGAAAATAATAGCAGGAATGGTAGTTAACATGATCTCACCTCAGTATCAAGATCTGAAGAAGACTCAGTGAAGGAGCTGTTAGAAGCAGTGAGCAGAGTGCTAAAAGAAATTGAACCATTGAAATCTCGATTTCTCACCAACCCAACTCTTGCGTTCAGCGGTCTTAGGCCGAGTGGCCACCCATCTTCCTGCAAAATGTTTGGAGTTTGTTTACAGATTTGGAAATGGATATCGCGCGCACAGGCTGACAGACAGGCACACAAAAGGGCATTCAGTTTACCTGTTGTTGAGCCTCCATAACCATGATGAGTTTGTTCTGCTGTTGTTAATGCCTGCAACTGGGAGTAGTGGACTCTGCCGATTGACGTGCTAGATACTACTACACTTACTCTGTTTTTCCTTAAATAAATCGAAAGAAATATGTCAGGTCATGTCATGTGTAGCTAAGAATTCTTTAATGAAAAACCAAAGAAATGAAATGTGCCTCTCCCACATGCTGCCTGCATAACTCTAACTAAAGCATCGCCCACCTCGTTTAATGAAAATTAAAAAACATACACACTTACACAAGCAAGCATTGGAGGGAGGGAGGGGAGGGCAAGGCAAAGTGATTTGTTACCGTTTCTTAGCTGCATCCAGATCTCTGATTGAGTAGACACTGCAGACAGAAATGATAGTGGAAAAAGGGACGAATTGAAATAATTTTGTACGGAAGATAACGAGGGGAAAGGGTACAAGCAAGGGGAGCGGCAGAGGGGGCTGCCAAACTACTCGTACCTCTCCTTGCTCCTTGGCACCACTTGGCAAGCACTGTGTGACCAAACTATCCTTCGGCATTTTTCTTTTTCCTTTTTACCGTATTATTTTATTGCCTCGGTAATGTTGTGCCAGTTCACCATCAAGTGTGCAACTTTTGTTCGCTGAGGATATATATTTTTTTCCGATTCGTGATGGTCCAAGGAAGCCATTTCTTACAAAAGGCACGTTCTCCTTGGTCCTAACACATTACCTAATATTCCAATGCATAGGAGGGAGATGCCATTTTAAAGGACTAGAAAATAGAAAAAGTAACGTTACATTTCCATCCTTTTTAGGAAACACCTTTTCCTTTTTCTGGTCCCCATACTCGATGATCCTGTTGTAACTCAGTGCAAGCTCCACCAGCATCTAGTTATGTCCACTCCTCGATGATGAATAATAAATTGTTGCAGAAAAAGGCTGCTGCTCAAGCATAAAATTTCCTAAATCCACCGTTACAACTATGTTTAGAGGAGCAATAGGATTGTTCGCTCTACATGTCACAGAGAAATTTAGAGTGATGCAAGGGAGCAGGGTATATATAACTAAACCATAAACTTCTCAATCCTTGAAAAAAGATCATGTGAAATGACTTCAAATATTACAAGGGCTCCTTGGCCCATTGAAGCAATTTTACGCGTGAAATTCCTCTTGATTCTCCGGCTCCCTAAATCTGTTCAAAGCCTGACAAGGTTTACAATTGTTGGCCAATTCTATGATTATACCAAGGGGACTATACTTTCTGGTGAAACTGGTTCGCACTAGGACGATATTCTCCGATTCCAAGAAGGTCCTGCAAATTTGTAAACATATGTTTGCACTTTCAAAATAAAAGATAGGCAATACATGTTATAGAAACAAACAATTTACTGGCAATGTTTGGATGTTATATGTGGCCATTCCTTAAGGAAACTATGCATGAAAAATCGAATTCATATAGACCGGCTTTGAAAAACACGAACATGGATCCAAATGAACAAGTGCAAGGGCTGTTGACTTGTGCTGTATTCATCGCATCATTGAAAGGCACGTCTTCTTTCTCATTGTTTCTACTGTTATTCCCCTTTCTCAAAGTAATATAAATGGTATCCTTTAAGAGACAGTGAGCGTGATTTTTCTTCATGGGTGCGAGAGGATTTACAAGGGATAAGAGCTTCGGTTTGGGACTAAATCGGAGTGAACTTTTGTTGTAATGTGTTTTTCTTCTTTTCTCATAGTTAAGAAACAGCAAAGGACATGGATGTCGGCTGGTTATTGCCAAACAATGAAACAGTTTTCCATTCTTGTGAGTTTCTGTAATGTTATTTTATTTCATGCTCAATCATCCCTGTTGAAAAGTAGGTCTATAAGTTCTTATAACACTCCAAAAAAATCATCGCTGTTGAATATGGATGCTGTGAAACTTAAATGGGTAAAGAAAGTAAGACATGTTAGGGTCATTGACAGTAAATTACATAACAATGACAAATTCATGGTTGCATGCAGGTTTTTGCTAGTTTACAAAATCATGTTTTTACTGGACAGAACAGCAAATTGGGAGTGGGAAAAGAATTATAACAGAGAACATGAAACAATGTTATATCTACTTAGATGGATTCAGAACTCAAGGTTAGAAACTGGAAAGTTTATGATGCATGAAATTAATTTTCGACAAACTTGAAACCGTTGCTTAAAAATTTACTGAACCGTTCTTCATTTGGGCTAAAAGTTAATATGGTTTTAGCATGGAAAAGGTTTTCCACTCTTTACTTGGAAGTTCATGATGCTCACAAAACTTCTGTGCTCTGATTATGAGTTCAGCTAAATGAAATTTGACCTCGACAAGTTTAAGACTTTCTGTAGCCTACTGGTTTCTTGTTAATAATTTAATATTTAACCAAACTCCCAAAATCAAATAAAAGGAGAATAAAAATTAAAGACATCATGCAAACCTATGTGATAGGGCTGTAAATGAGCAGAGCTGGTTCAAGCTTTTATCCAAGCTTGATTCAGCACTTGATTTTGGAATTTGGGAAAAGATTAACTTCATCAAAGCTTATTAACTACATTTCACAAGTAGAATTTAGCAAGGGGAGCAAGTACTTCATGAAAGAAGCAGTAGGGAGTGAGCCATACCTGACAGGCTTTATTTTTTGCTCTGGTTTCCGCTGTACTTGGAATATCATGATTTGGTTTTAAGAATCTCTTCTCACGCCGATCACATGAACCCCATCCATCAGAGAACCTACCACCCCTAGTAATGAGAGAAATAAAAACCACAAGAAGAAGGTTATGGCTATACTCTCAATTTATATGCGATTGTTCAAGGAAGCACAGAAACATACTGCATATAAGCCCGAACCACAAATTCTGCACGCTGAACATTTCGGTTGTCGTCAAATTCAATGGTCCTGTCTTTGATTTCATAAGAGAGATTGAAGTACAATGATATCTTCCTCCAACCTACACAACATATTGTTTGACCCAGTGTTAATCTTTCATTCTATCATAAAGTATAGAGACAGAGCAGAAGATTGAATCCTTTACCTGACTTCTTGATGAACGGATTCCCAGAAATCATGGTGAAATCAGATTTCTCCAAAATCTGTATACCTAAGAAATTTGATATCAATTATGAAGCAAAAACACAAACACATTGAATGCAAAAGAAAAAGAAAACAATTACCGCCATAGCCGCGTTCTGATAATCTTTAAAAAGAGAAACGGTTGGAAACCTTCCATCCAGGCAATGCCTCGTCATAGCATCCTTCTCCTCCATCTCCAAGGCCACGGGAGAAACTTCGGATGCGATGTGCGGTGACAAATATGACTCAGGAGAGTAATAAGACGAAGTTTTGAGAATCGGAGTCCTAACCACAGCCAGATGGCTGCTGGTAACTTCGCTGACCTCGGAGGAGGACGCGCAGGATCTGGCGATTTTGTGAGAGCGACGATAGGGATCGGAATAGGGGGAGTTATTATTAAAATGGGATCTGCGAGGAGGAGGAGGTGGTGGTGGTGGTGATGGAGATTGAAATTTGGGGTATTTGCGAGACTTGGAGGAAGAGTGAGAGGCCTCCGCCGAATCGATTACGGCCCACAATGCGTCGTCGTCGAGGTCTTTGTCGTCGAATGAGTAAGAAACAGGTGAAGCGGAGGACATCTGGATTGGTTTATGGTTTTTCAGGAGGCTAAAAAAGGAACGGATTCATATCATGGGTTTTAGTTGGGTCGATCTAACCATGACTATGGATTTGGAGGCTGTGGTGTGGGAAGGGAAGAAAGAAGCAAGCAGGGAGGGAGGGAGATTCCCTTTTGAATTGAATTCAAAATGGATGGTTTTGTTTTTATTTTTTACATTATGTTTTTTAGGTAAAGTCTGTGACTATACTTATATATATTTAAAAAATTATAAAGTCAGCTTGTTTACTGAATGGAGTAAAGATAATAGATTGAGCTTAAAAAAAAAATTGTAAATATTAAATGTATTTATAAATTAAGTTTATAGTATTAATTTTTATCGGTCCATATTTAGAAGCAGACCTATTGCATCGATTGCAAATACCATATTAAAAATAAAAATTAGAATTATAAATTATCAAATATAAATATATAAGGGGTATATAATATATAAGTTAGGTTAAATTGACCGGTTTCAAAAATCTTAACTCACCACTTAACCTATGTTATCTATTTTTTATATTTTTTCACTCATTAACATTTATAATATCCAAATTATTTCACTTTGACAGATTAAGTTAGATTAGGTAATACAAATATTATAAATAAACCATTTTATTTTAACACCCCCAGCTAGTTTTATTGTCTACCATGCTATGTGGTGTCTTGTATGTAAATTAATCTTTAACGTAAAAGATATAGGTATAAATTAGTGTTATTAATATTTTTTTAATTAAAATTTAAAGAGATAATGTATACATTTAATAAAATAAATCAAAATATATATGAATTGATAAATCATAAAGAGAGATATAAATATTGATAAAAGTCTAAAACGGAAATGTAATCTTTTTGTAATAAATAAAAGATAGATATAAATGTAAATATTTAATCTTGTGATGTGGAATACTTTTTAAAATTTATTTTTATTTTTATTTTTATTTTATTATATGAAAAATAAAATAGATATTTATAAAAAAAATAGCAATCATTAAAATTCCAGAGGGGGAAAAGTTTTATTCAAATTTTCTTCTTTCATTTATGTAATTGTTTTTGTTCTGACAATGATATATATATATTTTTTTTATATGCAGTATGGTTTATTGAACAAAAACTAATGGCATTTAGCAGTATAGTTTATTGAACAAAAACTAATGGCATTTAAACCATATTCGTTAAAACTCTATTGACTTGAATCAGAGAGAAACAAAATAATATTTTTAATAAAAAAACATCATTTCCTTATTCATGCATTTCTTTTTATATTTTGAAAAAAACATTTTTTTATTAGAAGTGCTTTTTTTTCAAATAAAAACTTATTATGAAACATCATTTCCTTATTCATGAATTTCTTTTTATATTTTGAAAAAAAACATTTTTTTTATTAGAAGTGTTTTTTTTTTCAAATAAAAACTTATTATGAACATGAAAATAAGTTTTAATAAAAAATATAAAAAGGCATGAATCGATACTTTTACACACTTCTGCACACTTTTAAGAATAAATCTAAGAATATATATATATATAACAAAATAGATATTGTATTCTTATTGAATATTAATGAGGAGGTTTAAAAAAATATGCATATAAGGTTATTATATAATTATTTATAAATTAATTGTAAATATTATTATAAAAAATGTTCTTGAAAATTACGATATTATTGGATTATTTTTTAAATAAATTGATTTAAAAACAATTTGATTTTGTTTTTAAAAAAAAGACCAAGGATTGCTTAACAAATAAGTTAAGCATACTTGGGCCTGCAATGATGGGCTCACATGCCCAGACCAAACTAATAAGTCTAGGCAGTGCATAGATCTAAAAGGCCTAATTGGCTTTCTTTTGGTTTTTTAAAGGATGAACGATTTTTTAGAAAGAGATTACATCATTCACTAGTTAAAACTATTATCATTAAAAAATCAAGCCTTTTAATTTTAATTTTATGTACATAAATCTTTTTATTAGGTTGAGTTAACATCAATAGAATGTGAAATATATTTTTCTAAATAAAATAATTAGGAAAATTAAAAACTTTGAATAATTTTAATTACAAAAAAAAACTAAAAGATCAATATTTTATTATACATCTAGATATATATTATTGTGAATTAAAATAATAAAATAAATTTTTTATTCTTTTCAAATAAGATCATTTAACTAGTTATTGAGGGCAAAATGAGTTTTTTATAGGATCCATTTGTTATCACCATAAATCAATCCTTTAGCATTTTAGATGCACAATAAAATGACTTAAATATCTTTAAAAAAAAATTGGGATTAAGGGGCTTTTTTATCTTTTAATATTTTGATTGCATATAAAATGATTACATAGCTCTTAAAGGTGAAAAAAAAAACACTAACATCCAAGAGCTTTTTTGTATTTTCATTACAGTTTTTTTAGTTATAATTTGTTCAAATAAGGGACAATTCAATCTTTTAATAAACATAAATAGAATTTCAAAAAATAAAAGTGGATAAAAAAAAGCCTAGTGTGCCAAAGCCTAGAAAAGCCCACACCTATTTCCTCTGTGTTATTTATTTTAGTCTTTTGTCTTTTAATTTGTTTTATTCCTTAATAATTTTAGCTAAATTAGCCTTTAATTAGGATTTTAAATCATGAACTTTTTAAAAACAAACTAGAGAAAAAGAAAGATGAAAAAAAAACTCATAGGCATAGTGAATCCATAGTGCCTATAAATGTGTATAAAGTGTACTGGGAAACAATAATTTTCTTATACCTTTAAGGGCATTGCTAGGTTATTTGACTTGCACTTAGTTTCTAGGTGAATATTTTTTTGTGATAAAAAAATTAAATATGCAAGCTTCTCCAATGTGGTTTTTTACATAAAAATTCTATTTATAAATTAAAAATTTTATGTATGCATATAATTAAATAAATTGAGAATCATCGATGTTAATAAAAAAATCATTAATAATAATTATAGACAAAACTTGAAAAATCAAGAGATAAATGTAGATTAAGATATTTGATTGATAAAGAACATTTATTGGGTTGTGTTCAATTACTTTATTTATCAAAATAATTTTTTTATTTAATTAAATAATAATAAAAATAAACAAACATATGAAAATGATTGAATAAAACCAAAAGAAAAAAAATATTATACAAGGTTACACATATTATAATTATTATCCAAAAATAGATTTAAAAAAAAATTTCATTTATATAAAATAATTAAAAAAAACTGCTATCTAAAAAAATGCAAAATAAACAAAATAAAAAAATCAAAGAGAATGGATATTAATTTAAATATAGGTTAAAAAATTATTTAAATAAATAAATAATAAAAGAAGGTGTCCATTAAAAAGGGTCATTTTTCAAATTAGTGAAAAATTATATAGAAAGTAAATTAAAAAAATTAAATAAATATTAAAGAATGAAAATAAATAAAAAAAATTAAATAAATATTGAAGAATGAAACTAAAAAAAATGAGTTTACAAAAAAGAAAAAAAATCAAGCAAATCTAGACAAATCTTCTAAACTCATAACCCATGAAATTATAGATCCGAACTCAATTAAAAAGTTAAATTTATTACTAATTTAATGTTAAAAGATGAAACCATAAATTTTCTTTAATAAATTCTCTAAAGTAAAAAAAAATAGTAAAAAAATAAGAATTAAATTTGATTTAATAAATTCTCTAAAGTAAAAAAAAAATAATAGTAAAAAAATAAGAATTAAATTTGATATAAATAAAAATAAAGGAGGATGAAATCAAAATAAAAATTCATTAATAAAATTAATTCTAATAAAACAAATATCAATCAAAAGAATGAAACCAAATCTAATATATAAAAAAATTGAAGATGATAAAATTAAAAATAAATTTTACTTTATAAATTATTTTAAATAAAATAAATAATAATTAAAAAAATCAAATATTAAGGAAAAATAATTTGAAGGCCTTTTTTAAGGATTTGCAAGATTATGCGTTCAAATACGGAGGAAAAACAATTTTAAGGACTTTTTTAAGGATTTGCAAGATTATGCGTGAAAACTAAGCCAAAAAAGGCTATTAATACCACATAAGAGTTCTAGTCACCATACAGGAAGATTTGAACACTTTTAAAGTTGATGTTTGGCTGTTAGGTAACTTTGCTTGTGTTATATAAATAGCACGATCACTATTTATATATTGATGCATACTTTTATTTTTAATAATATTTATAAAATTACAAAACTTACTTTTTACCAATCTAATAATAACAAAAAAAAAAACTTGGATGAAAATATAAAATTGCCTCGGGAGTAAATTAAAGAAAAATCCATTTTTAAGGATGTTTAGGTTATTTTAATGTGCTTAAAAAATAAAAAATTTTAAAACACCCGGCTTTAAGAAATTTTGAATTTAAGAATATAATAATTATTTTACTGTGCAATATAAAATTGAAAAGACTTAATATCCCACTTTGAATTTGACAATGAACAATGGAATTATAGAGTTACAACCAATAATTAGTTTTAAAATTTTATTTGTGAAGAGCAGAAGGTAATTCACCATGCATTGCTACCGCGAAATAGCCACGCCTTTAAAAGTTTTGTTAATTTGCTCTCATGCTTTAATCTTTGACCTCCAAGTTGTTCAACAAGTTTTGTTACCAGTTATGCCCTGTTTTTTTATTTTTCCTTTGCTGAAACCCACAACAGAACAGCTGGTGAAAGATAAAAGAAATGTTTGAAACATTTCAAGTTCAATATGAATCATATGGATAAAAAAGATAAAACTAATTGATACCAACCACTTTGATTGCTATGATCAAGTTCGGCATTTACAGTCTTTCATTGTTTTAACTCTGCTCTGCTATAACATTTCTGCCGGCACAGATCATGCTTGAAGCATAAGCTTTAAAACCAAAATTATGATTCTATTTTCACTAACAATACAAAAATAGCATATGTCATGCATGCTTCAAAATAGGTGCGCTTGGCGGCCGATCTTTCGAGGCAACCCAAAATTTTGATATGTCCTGATTTCGCCTCCTAATGTAGCTGTCACAATCACCAAGCCCCATGCTGTTGCTTGGATAGTTTGGTTCCCATGGCTACCTCCATCGAGCCATAACCAAGAGGAAGATGGAGTAGGAGCAGCAGAAATAGAAGGTGAATCACCGTATCTTATTGAAGAAGAGCTTGAAGCAAATAACTCTCCAAGTCCAGAATCCGAATGAGAAATTAGAGACAGATATTCTTCAGGAGGAGTATGAGATCTATCTATGCTGTTTTTCCTTGGAAGAGGTGGCAGTTGTCTCTTGCTGTTCTTAACTGGAGAATTCTCTTCTCTAGTGGGCGACTCATTGGCTGAAGGTGGGAAATGTCTCTTACTGTTTACAGCTGCATCTTCTTTAGTGGGAGAAGTGCTGGCTGATGGTGGTTGTGAGGGGGCGGAAGATCGTTTTGATTGCCTTTTAGAATGCAACTGCAATGGCGGGGGATCACCCTTTACTGTACCATTCCATGGGATGGCTACTGACACATCTCTGCACTGGAAGCTTTCATGAGATCGAGTATTGATCACACTCTTGCCTTTTCCAGTACCTCCTCGAGTCCGAGGCTCTTCTCGCTTCCAAATGTATACATGGGAATCTTCACTGGCACTTACCACGTATTTTCCATCTGAACTAAATGAAGCTGAAATTTGGCTGCTGATATTTCTAAAACCTGTAAGCAAATAAACATTTTCATTGGAATATGTCTGATTTAGTAGACTGAAACAAGTTATTATTCGCTAGATTAGAAAGAAAAGCACATGCTTTTTATGCCTTGGGCCATACCTCTGAATTTATGAACAACTTCTGAACCATCCAAAATTCGAACACGGGAATCAGCAGAGGTAACGAGCACTTCAGATGGATTCCCTGGGGAAAACTACCGAGGTACGAACTTAATCATTTTGCATGTAATGTACACAAAAATGTAAATGAACTGCACAAAGGAAATCTGATTTTCTTTGATATAACAACAAGGTACTGATGGGTTACCTGGAAACCAGTTATTTTCTTTGCTTGAGACCGCTTCTTGTTCTGAACATCCACACATTCCATTTGGCTCAACTTGCAATCTGTTCACCAAATTAATGTACTTAAATTGTTCAGAAACCATAAACAGAAGAATAAATTGGTAGAAATGGTAAATCCATGGTTGTGATTTCAAATTCAATCATGGTACAGGAACAACTGCAGGTATTAAAATATAATCCTGGATACAATACATGTCTGTTTAAAAAAAAAAAAATGTATCACAGCAAGACATACCCTCCGCGTTATACATCCGACAACTTCCTCTATGCGAACCGACCAAGGCACCCTGGAATTACAGAAGACATAGGAAGTACCAAATCGTCAAGAACAAAATCAAGTCACATTTATCTATGCTTGTATGCTCATGAACTTAACTATTAAACAACACAGTATATGTGATGAGAAGTCGTTAATTAGCTGGGTGAACTTAATAGAGGATTTGTGATTTTGGTATAGAAGAACCGAACTTCAGTGTGGAAAAAAACTGGAAACTTATTTCAGCACTGAGCCGGCTTCCCTCTACAGTGTTAGTTTGCAAGCTCAATTCTGCCTCTGAAGCCAACAATGACGGGAATACACAAACTCTGGATAAAGTGCTTCCATAGGAAATCTAGAGCTGCAAAAGCCAAAAGGGAGCATAGCTAGACCTGGCCATCAGGAGTGTAGCAAACAGCAGTGACCATTTCATGAAGATCTGTCCAGTCCACCAGTTGTCGATCGGGTATGCTCCAGATTCGAACTTTTGCATCAAGGGAGCCGCTTATGAAATATCTCTCATCCATTGGATTGAACTGGATGCAAGTCACTAGCAAGCCAAACCAACACACCTTAATCATTGTAGTATAAAACAAAACGCATGCGGTAAGGTCCAAAAGAGCACGTGTGGACATCATACCATAATCATTATGAGCAAACAACTTTAGACAGCTCTTCGTTTCCATGTCCCATAACCTAACAGTTTTGTCCATTGAGGATGACAGCAGCAGCTGTAAATCCATAAAATTGCCTACAGGTTAAGTATAATATGTTTATGGGATGTGAGGAAACAATATTTGCTAATTAGTATGGCAAGGGTTACTTCATTATTTTAAAGTAGTCGAATTTCGAAAATAGGAATAACCTTTATGTAGTTTGATCTTCACATCATCAGACTTGAAATAGGTTTGAATTTATACTAAAATTGAAAATCCAAAGCAATCGTCTCGTTCTTCTGTTTTCTCTAGATTCTAGAAAAAAATGCGTGCTTCTATAAACTACTAACAGAGAACGTTTTGATTCTAACCTGAGATCTGGACCAGGACAAGTCCAAGACATCATCAAGATGACCTGTGAAAGAGCAGACTGGTTTCTCGGATAGACAAAACACAGTTTCTGGCACATGGACGTACTCCGGAATTGGATTGCCTTTCCTGCTAGAGGAAGCCTTCCATTTTTTCTTCCTCTCCGATGACATGGGTGTGACCTCTCCTAGGCTTGGAGTTGAGCTACATAATGATGGATGAAGTGGGGTAAGATTTCCATCATGTAATGCAATAACTTCACATTCTTGCACTTCCCAAATATGAATAATCCTATCTTCACCCCCACTTGCAAGAAATCGAGCATCTGAACTGAACCTAATAGTCCAAATGGATCCTTGGTGAGCCTGAATCTCTTGACACAGATGCAAAGCACTTAGCTCCTTGTACGATTTCCCTGTCTGCCTAACCTTTATCCATCCAGATGAGGCAGAGTTTTTGCTCAATTTTGGCTCCTGTTTTGGATCCTGAATTCTTGACGATCCGCTCATAGACATCGAATAAGCCACCCCTTTTATGTTTTTCAAAAGAGCCGCCCCCCTTCTTTTGCTTATTCTCAAACTCTTAGAAAGGTATGAATTCGCACTAATTTTGCGATCATTTCCTTCATCAGTAACGTGCAGTCTAGAAACATTTTCTCTCCGCATCAGCTCCTTGACAACCGGTGAATGGCCAACGCACTTTTCGAATTCCTCCATCGTCAATTGCTTTCCTGTTTGTAGATCACTGAGCCTATTCCACATCCCATCCTGATCATACTCGTTAACAATAAATTCTTTTCCAGTATCCAAATTCTTTATCAAGAAAAACGCCCCAAACCTGCTATTTGATATTATTGAAGTAAGTGCGCTGCTGTGGGCAACTGGGCGTTCTCTTCGTGCATCCTTGGGTGAGAGTCTGTTTGAATCCTGAGATGGAAAAATTCGACCATGAGACACAATTATCATTGACGACGTTCTTGTAAGTCGTTGCTTTGAGATCAACCCAAGTAATTCTTCTTTTCTTTTCCTGTCAACAGAACATGATTCTATATCACCGTCAGACCTTGAACGCACAAGTAGAACGGGTAGCGGTAGTGAGGGGGTAGCCTCCCGTTTGGAGTCTCCAATGTGATCATGATCAATAGTAGAATTATCATCGTCGATGACAACAATATTTTTATTGGTAACATCACGCATCAAGCCTTTACTTGCCATTTTAAGAAGCTCTTTATTGCTATTCAAACCCATGCCTTGAAGGAGACGCTTCCGACGTTCTGTAATGGATCCAGGGGCTGCCATCCAGATATCATAATCTGGGGACACGGAAGCAGAGTACTTAGGGGACATTGAAGCAGCGGCCGCTGCATAGTTCCGGAATTCAGAAGTGGAGAGGGAGGAAATGGCGGAGGCAAATGACATACGAGTGTCATCAAAGTCATCGTCTTCATCGGAACCAGAAGAATTCAAGTCGATAGGAACAACGGAGGAGAGGCGGTCGTAGGTTTCAAAGAAACGGTCATCGTCATCATGATCATGATCGCCCAGGGCATCCCAGTTCATGGTAAGCGTTCTCTTTCGCTCCATTTTGGCACATTAATATATTGGATACCAACTTCTGTGGGGTTTCTCAAGAAAGGAAAAAAAAGGGGAGCAAAGAAGGAGCTCCAGGGAGGGAGGATTGAACGAACAGGAGGCGGAGTGCAGTGGGGCTGGGCGGGGTGGGAATGGAAGAGAGGAAAACAAGGAGGGTGCCGTTGGCGTTATGGGTTTTTTAAGACAAAGGAAACGGTCAAATTAAGGGTGTCATTACCTTATTATTACGTCTCTTCACGTCGCACGTAGGTTTATCATTACTCTCGTGCGTTCCCTTCACAGTTCATGAATTCCTGTTGGGATTTGCAAAGCTCTAGTTTACACGTTCCCTTTTCTAGTCTTTTGGAATTACTACAAATCAGTCCCAGACTTATTTTCTACTACCAATTAAGTCCTCAAACTTTCAAATCCTGCTAATTTCATTCCTTTAATCTATTCACTCATGTCAGTTTAAATTGGTTTTAAAATACGGAATAATATCCTAATGATATTATACTCCGACTATATGCTTAAGAAAAAAACATAAATTGATTTTTTTTCCTTGTTCATTTTCAAAGTAAATTACATTGATATGATCTTTTCTCATTTGATTTGTACAAGCAAAAACCTTTTTCAAGTAATATATTGAAACACTATGATTAACCTAATAAAATAAAATTATGACAATTAATTGGTTTTTATATTATTTTTTCATCTTATCAAGTGAAATAAATTATAAAAGATTTCATGCCATTATGTCTTTGTACCAATAAAGTATCTTTATACCCAACTTTATATAATAGTTATAATAATTTGTAAATAAATAAATACATATTAATATATTTAAAAAAATATAATATTTTATAATTACACATGCGAGAAAAAATATCTTCAACTATGTATAAAAAAAGAAGTTAAAATTACAAAGGCAAATTGATGGATATCTTCAACTATATATAAAAAAAAGTTAAAATTACAAAGGCAAATTGATGGTTACTTATTTGTCAAGTAACAAAATAAGAAATGATTTATTTACACTATTTTTAAGCATATAATTTAAAAATACAATATCATAGAACTTTAAGCTAATAAAATTGTGTTTAATAATTCAATTGTATGGTAAGAAAGGAAATGGAAGCGACCTTGTTAGACCAAAAAAAATTATAGGGAACAATTAGCAGGAATATGAAAACCAGGGATTGCTCTATAAACTGATATATAGTTTGGGGACTGATTTAACCTTTATATTTTTTTCCTCCTCAGCACGTAGCTTTGCTTCTTCTTGTTTTGAAGGTCAACGCTGGCTCAAGTGGTCTATACGTCTTTCGATTTTTTTGCTATTGAACCAGCAGGCGGCAAGTTGGAGCCACGAACGATGAAATTGGGCTGGATTTTTAGGCTTCACAAGCTCTACGCTGCCCAATCGTTTTCCCATTTTATTATTTGCCGTCTCCACCTCCCATTTTGGTTTATTTTTAGGTTATGTGCAATTTGGCCTTCCATTGCGGTTTTTAAAATCAATCTTTATTTAATTTTATTACAATGGAAATTGATATTTGCAAGAAAAGCAATGGAGAAAATTCTAAAAAGAAATATATTTTATTATATGATTTTTCATTTTTAAATTAATGTATTTTTTTAATAAAAAATAAAATCCATTAAAATAATTATTCATAAAAATCTCAATGATCTGAGTTAAGAAGGAAAAAATTACATCTCTTCGGTCAAAACAACTATGTTTTCTTATTCATTTATTTTTTTTTGTTTTGATGAAAATATTTTTTTATGAGAATTATTATATACAAGACTCACCAAAATTAAAAATAAATAAAAATAAAATTACCATCTAGTAATTAAAAAAAACTAGAAATTATATAATAAACATTGATATAGAAATTCAAATACTAGGCTAGTTATGTTTAAAGGAAGATCATCTTCACCCTTAGCATATCTATTCAAATGAAATGTTATCTTCTAGATTTATTTTATGCATGTTGGTAATTATCTAATTCTATACTTTAGCATATTCTTTTATGATGTATCTTATGATATTTATATATTTTTTAAAAAAAAAGATGTTGAAAACTTGTTGAGAAATTTAATGTTAATCTCTACAAATAAAAGATTTCATCAACATGGTAATTATAAAAAATATTTTTTTTATGTTAATCTCTAAAAATATAAGATTTCATCAATTAAGAAAATTTAATAAAAAAATAACCTTAATCCCTAAAAATTGAAAATATCATCAATTTTGGAAATTTTAACTAAGATTTTGACATTAATCTTTAATATAGAATATTTTAATGATTTTGGGATTTTTACAAGAATTTTACATTAATCCCTAAAATAGAAGATTTTTTCATTTTTTCATTTTTAATGAAAATCTCGAGTTTTTGATGAAGAATTGGCATCAATCTTTAAATAATAGAAATTTCATCGATTTTGAAATTTTAACAAAAAACTTGATATTAATCTCTAAAAATGATTTTCTTGATTTTGGGTTTAGATAAAAAAAATATTTACATTAATCTCTAAAAATAAAATATTTCATTGATTTTTTTGGATTCGAATATTTTTTTCTTGTAAAGAAAAAAATAAAAACACATAAATAAGAAAATGGAGTTTGGATTGGAATATTTCAAATTAAAAGAAATTTTTATATTTTTTAATTTTATTTTAATTTCCTTTATGTACTTATTCAATAATTCACACCAGTATTAAAAAATACATGTTTTTTAATTAAAAAAGATTAATAAAAAGGAGAATTTTAAATAAAAATATATGATTTCTTAAAAATTTAAATCATTATTTTTCTTATGAATATTCATTTGTATTGACACATAATTAAATAAAAAAAATTTAAAATTCACTCTCACGGTATTTAAATGTGGATCTATATATCTTTCCGCCGAGCGTGAATACCTCTGGCCAGTGCGTGTGTGTGTGTGTAACGTCAGCTGCGAAAGTCCAAACCATCGAAGGAAACATGTCACCATTATTTTCTTTATTAACCTCTTTGCAGGGTAATGTGTGATTGAACTCGACCAGATGAATCGAGCCACTTACTCGATAAATACAAGACTCCCATGTTGACAAGCATCTAACTTGAGAGAGTTAAAAAAAAGTTAAGATAACTTCAAAAGAAAATGATATTTTTAAAAAATAAAATAAAAACTCGAATCATTCCACGAAAATCGAACCCATTAAAAATATATTAAAACTAATGAAAAAAATTGAAAAACCTGGGTCTTTTGAAACTTTATATTATTTATATACACAATGCTTTAAAACATTGTTCTTTTCTTTTTCTTTTTTTTATTGAAAAAAAAATGATGTTTTCCGATTTCTTATTATTTTTCTAGGTTTTCATAATTTATTTATGTATTTCCTAGGTTTTCTCTAACCTTTCAATCTTTTTGAGTTTTTCAAAATTAAATTATTTTCTAGGTTTTCATGATTTATTTTTGTAATTTCTAGGTTTTCTCTTAACTTTTCAATCTTTTTAAATTTTTCAAAATTAAATTTTCATTTTTCGGGTTTTGAAGATTTAGTTTTCTTTTGTGATTATAGATGCATTTTCATTCAAACTAAAAGGCATAAAGAAGAAAAATAATTAATATGTAAGCGCATATATAGGGTGAAATATTCTCGCAAAAAATGTGTGGAAGAACGCTCTCATAATTATATAAGGAAGGATAGATGAATTACTTCCCCTCATAGAAAATCCAGAAATATAAGAAACTAGAACATAAAAAAAAAACGATAAAAATAAAAGATATATAATTTTGAGAAGCAGTTTAATTAATCAAATTTTAAGTTTTCTTCTTAATAATCACAAATTTAAATCTTCTCAAAATCACTAGAAACTTATATAATTATTAATTTCAAGATATATAAAAATTTTATTGAAATATATATAAATTAACTTGAACATTCACATTAATAAAATAAATAATATATATATATATAAATTTTTTTTGAAAAATATTTGTACTATAAAACTTATAACCTTACCATTTAAATATATTTCATTTTACGATATTTTATGTACATGGTTTTTCATTTTTCAAAATTTACAAGTTTTTATTTCTCTAGGTTTCAAGTTTATAATTATTTTTTCATTTTTTTTAATTTCTTAGGTTTTTTTTTCAAATTTCCCTTCCTTGATTATTTTAAAATTTATTCTTTATTTTTTTAGGTATGTGAAAAAAATTTGTTTGATTGTTAAGGGGTATTTTCTTTAAAAAAAAGTGTCAAATTAGCTTTTTTTTAATTAAAAGAATATTAATATACAAGGTCTTAGCTGAGTGAAATTTTTTTAAGTTGACATATGAGAGAAAACCCATAATTTATAAATAATAATGAATCAGTTAATTCTAAATTTTATTTTAATAAAAAATAATATATAAAAAAGAAATTTAATTTCAATATATATTAATTATAAAAAAAAAATTGTAGTTTGTGACTCATAAACAAATATATGAATGGAGCTAGCAAAACAAAATAATGATATTTATTATTTTAGGATTTGTTTTTTGTTTTATTATTAGGGATGATTAATAGATTAGAGGATGTGAAGGTAATACCCTGTGGTATGATAAAGTGGTATTAAGAAAAATTATAAATACTTATTGAATGACAAAAATTCATTAAATATTTTAAGGTTTATTATAAATATATATCATCTAACTTTATTTTTATATAGTAAAAATAAAAGCCTATCACTTTTGTAGATATAGATACCATGTTAAATTTTATATTTTTTAAATTTCTTTCTTATTGTAACATTAATTGATAATTAATTACTGCATAACAAAAAAAATATTTTACAAGTCATTTCTCATTTCACTATGAAACATCATAAACAAATTTCTTTTTGTGGATTAAACTCTCGTTCATGAATGCTTTAAGGTTGATGATTGTGCGGAAACCAGCTGGGGAGTCCCCTCGAGCACCCTTCACTCACATGTAGGAACTAATAATAAATTTTAAATACAGCAGGAATGAATAGCCTCTTGCATCGAATTATGGCCCTTCAATGGCGTTCCCATAGATAATGTTTATTCAGTGTTATTTCCAGCTGACAGCACTCATCATGGAGGATGTTTGCTTCTCTCGGAAAGCCAAACTTCGAACATTATACAAATCTAAGAAAATTCTATAAACAGGGATTTTGCCAGACACCATTTTGATATATGGAAAGACCCGATCTTTGTTGTATATGAAAATCATCCTTCCTCACATGCATCATTTGGCTTTGCTATCAAGATCTAAGGCATGCTTCTCAAATAAAAAGAGAAGAACAAAAAGTAAAGACAGAAAATCTACGTGATATACATGTTATTTTCACAATCAAATTCCTCAACCACCATCGCTAAAATTGCTATACAAAATAAGAAGGTTTACTTCATTGCTGCAGCCAGTATTCCTTCAATCTTCTTGCAGTAATAATTTCTCTAGATAATTCAATATAAATGAGAAAAGAAAAAACACTTTGAAGATTGAAATTAAACTTGATCTTCTATATTAATAACTAAAGATATAGAAGCTAGCTAGCTTCCTTTCTTTTAGTCTTTGGAAACAAGTTCTCTTTCTTTGAAACAGCATGCATAACACCTTGAGCACAAAAAGTGCCTGGATTCAGTTAAGTCGGAATACCTCATCTATCCAGCTCTTTTTCCGGTTTCTACTTCATAACCTTTCTGCTTTTGTAACTCAAACTTTATAAAATCGTCAGGGTCTTATACCAATCTAAACATATGACAATCTCTTTCAATCAAGGAATTAGAAGAAGAAAACAAGATTCATGCAATAAAGATCGAAGATTAATATATATATAGATATGTAGTTTCCTTCCCTGTGGATCATTATTTATAATCTCACTAGTGTAATTTCTACATAATTAACTTACAAATCAAGTTGGAGAAGGTATAAATTCACCGGTTATGTCGTTGTCACTTGGAGATTTCTTGATCTTTTTTGTCACATCAACAACAATGGTACTAGGAAATAGTGCCTCAATTTCTTGTGATAGATCAAGCTGTAGGATTGTACGTGCCTTTGGTGGCGATGCTTTTCTTTTCCTTGATAGGAACGGCTTGGCTTTTCTAGGTGCAGGTGGGCATTTCGTGATAGAAATCTTGTGATCCAAAGATGTTGGAGTTTTGAATCCGTCGTCGTCGTCGCCAACAACATATGTTTCCGTCAGAACTGCTTCTAAAGACAGCTTTTCAATAGAGTTGGGATCTAAAGTATTGTTGCGTTTTTCTTGGTTCTCATGATGTACTTCGCTTTTGGCTTCTTGTTCTTGAACCTGTTGAGGAGGATCAGAATCTCGTGAGGTCGTTGCATGACTTTCTTTCTGAAATTCTAACATGGGTCTCTTACTCAAGAAGTTGAGTTCTTTCTCTTCATTGTTTTCTTTAACAATAAACAGCTCTGAACTTGACATGCTAATCGAGAAGGAGATTTTTACAACAAATTCGAGAACACGAGGATAAGCTACCATATATTAATGCAGATCATGGGAGAAAGAAATAAAACGTATAAAAAAAGAAAAAAAAAAAGGAGGGAGGGAGCGATTTTGTTACAAATATCCCAGATGGATTGGACTTTAATCGTCAAACTGCCCTATTTTTGTGTTTGTTTAGTCATGATTCCTCTCAGATAGCTAGATTTTCAGTGTTTTCTCTGTATTCTTCTTCTTCTTTGAGAGAGAGAGAGGGAGAAGGTACAGGTTTATAGCTGAGGTGAGCTCTTAAAGAGGGAAGGATCAGATTGCATAGGATCCTTCGCCAAGGAAGGAGGCTTCACCCTCCACATTCACGGACTTGTTTCCCTAATTATTAAACATCAAAACTAGCAAGTCAAGTTCGCAATTATGTTTGACAAAAACCAGCCTTGCACTAATGAACCTCTCTGAAACAATTAATTATCAGCAGTTGGAAATATTTAAATGGTTTTGTAGGGGAACATAGATATAGTTATATTGAATAATAAATACGTCCAAGGTTCCAAAATGATTTAATTTTATTGTTAATTCTTTCACACCTTTTAAGTTCTTTTAAAAAAATAGATTTAAAACTCATGATATCCTACTTATTCATGTAAAATTACAAGATCTCATTATATCCTGCTTAATTATAAATATCAGTACATATAATTAACTCTCCCATTATATATGCAGATGTCCAAATCGTATAAGGTGTAATGTAAGCATCACACAGTCCCTCCTGCGTTAGATTTTTCTAAGCTTCGGATTCCTTCAAGGCGTTGAGATTTGGTAAACCTCCAGAATTACCTACCCGCCATTAAACCCCTCTAGTCTATTTACATACCCACTATCACATGAGCTCCCAAGCTTTCTTTTCTCTCACGCATTCATCCATAAATCAGTTTAAATTACCAGTACTGGCAGCAAGACTTGGGATATAATTTACTTACTTTGTAGAAAACCACTTCTACAAATAATACTCATGTAATATTATATATATTTGAAATTATGTATGACTACAAATAGAGCATAAATTGTGTTTTGTTTTGTTAATCACATAATTATTTCTAAATTAAAATTGTAATATTGCTTTTATTTCCTTTTGTATTCGAGAAACACAAGGAAAAGCAATAGAAAACAGTTTCGTTTGTTGATGACGCTGGTTCTGAATTAATCGACACCTTCAAAGTTTGTTGAAACAGTGAGTTAAAAATAGTCTCTGCTGTCTTTTTCCACGAATTGCATATGGAGACTTGTTGCGGGATAAAGTACTTCTAGTGGATTAAGGATTTTTTCATGGTTTGATGAATCTAATGAAAAAGACAGGGTTGATGTTCTTCAGCAGGCAAGGCCATCAAGTTGGAATAGCGAGTCTAATACGGAGAAGACAAGACTGATGATGGTCTTCAATATCAAAACTCAGTTTTTGCTTTCAACAAAATTTGATTTTGGGTTCAGAGATCGGGGGCCAGTGTTTTTTTATTGAGCAGCAAATTCCCAATATTTAATATAAAAGCTTTTAAATAATAATAACAATGTTGTAAATAATTATATAATTTTTATTGATTTTTTTTTAAATTACAGTGAGATTTAAAATATCTTACTATTTAATTACAAGGTTCAGGATGTAAATTATACGGGTAAGTGAAAAACAACATGACTACATTATGCTTTTTTCATTTAAACCCAATCCATTTTTTTCCATTTTATTTTAATAAATACCTCTATTACACACACACACACAAAAATAATTTTGAGTACTTAATAAAAAATATAAAAGAACTCTTCATTTTGATAAAATCATTGTTGGTGTTATTATCATTTATTTTCAAGTCAAATAAATGATATAAAAATATCACACGTGCCATTATACGTACTATCAATATATCTTGGTGACAAACTTTGCCTTATAGTAATATATATTTTATTTAAAAGTAAATTTATGATTATATGTCCGAAAATTGTATTTATATATGAAGAAAAGTTCAGATTTAAAAAGACAAAGTAGGTGCAACTTATTTGTCAATTAAAAAGTAAGAATGTTTAATTTACATCTTTTTCCTAAGTCAAGTGCTTTAAAATATAGTATCGTTACATTTTATTCATAAAAAATTTAATAAATTCTTTTTTTTTCTAAGAAAACTGACGGGGGATGAATTCGTTGAGGAAAGAAAAGTATGGGAAAAAACAGCAAAAGTTTGAAGTTTAGGGATTGATTTGTTCCTAATCGTATAGGTTGATCCTCGTCAATCTCGAGGAAAGAAAAGTATTGGAAAAAACAGAAAAAGCTTGAAGGTTGATTTGTTACTAATCGTATAGGTTGATCCTCGTCAATCGAATTTAGATTGGCGAGGATAAGCCTATATGATTAGTAACAAATTGGATTCGTGCAATATAAATGGGCCAACAAATTTAGATTACTTAACTGGGCTGATTTGAAAGACTTCGGCCCCTTCGTCGTTCTGGTTTCACTTTCACAGTGGCATTCTGTCTCGCCGCCGGTGTATTTTTCCCTTCTAATTTTCAGTTCCCTCGTTGCTTTTCTCGCTTCCTCTCCGAAAACCTGGCCTTGTCCAAAGAGATATCAATTACATAATTATTTGAATCTGGAATGGGTAGAATAGCAGTCGCATTGATAGTGAGCTCTTGGGTTATTCCCATATCAATCCTCGTCAATCGAATTGTACCTGAACCATACATGGTAAGATTATTGGTAAAACCCATGTCGATTTTTTTCTTTAATTTTCATGTTTGATCACACATTTGTAAAGAAGAATTACGCCCTGTGCAGGACGAGATTTTCCATATTCCTCAGGCTCAACAATATTGCAAAGGCAATTTTGCAAGTTGGGATCCCATGATCACTACTCCACCTGGCCTGTATTTGCATTCTCTCTCACTTCTTTTAATTTCTAGCTTGATAAAAGAAAAAAAAATCTGATTGATTTATGCTTCCCCAGTTAGTAAAATAGTGATTTTTTGTTTTGAGATTGAATTTGATAAGTTTGCTTGAATCTCTGTGTGTAGTTGGGCTCTATATAATTGTGTTAGGATGGTTATGTTATTGGAGGAGTTGATATGTTTGCAATGTAAAAACTCTTGCAGGTACTATCTTTCACTTGCCCATGTTGCTTCTTTGTTTCCAGGCATGTTTTTCGTACGTGGGGTGTCATTGCTCTCTCAATTGTGCTCCACACCAATTCTTCGCTCTGTGAATGGTGTATTGGCAATATTATGTAGTGTTATTGTATACGAGATCATCACCCTCTTGAGACCAAATATTGATGAAAGAAAAGCAACAATTTTTGCGGTGGTTCTGGCGCTGTACCCGCTTCACTGGTTCTTCACGTTCCTTTATTATACAGATGTTGCATCACTTACTGCAGTTCTTGCTATGTATCTTGCATGCTTGAAGAAGAAATACCACTTAAGTGCATTGGTAAAGGAGTTAGCTCCAGTTCTCTTTTTGCATTATTATCTAGTATACTATTTATCCATAGAGCATTAACATGTTTCCTGTAGAGTGTGGACTTCTTTTTCCAATTTTTTGATTGCTACTGGAGCATCCCTGGCAGCTTGGACTTTCCAAGGGAGGAGGGAAACTTTGAAGGAATTTGACCAGGATGTTTAATTTCATATAGTAAACTCTTAAGAATTGAGAACCTGAACTTGAAGTATTAGAATCTCAGATGCTCCTTAAAGTTTAGCTCATCTACCAGAATTCTTGGATACACTTGATATTTTCTCTAACATCAGAACCTCATTGACTACTTGGCATTCTTATGCAGTCCCTAGTTCAAGCAATTTCCAGTAAACATTTTATTATTGCCGTGGTGTTGCTAAACATAGTGGTTGATTTTCTGTTTTGTTTTCACAAATTTAACTATTAGAGTATGCAATTAGCTGCTCCATGCAATTAGTTTCTCCTTTATTTACCTCAATGACCAAGAACTGTAGACTTCAAGAACCTGAAGTAGACAAGTTGAATGAGGAACAATGCACCTAGTGTGTTGAAAGTAGGAAAGTGCAATTTCTAAGATACAATAATAATATGGTGTGCTGCTTGGATATTTCAATGCTTCTGTGTTTCTGGAGATGCTATAAAATCATACTATTGATGAAATTGTACTGCTGTCATTTTGATTTCTTACAAATGCTCATTTTTATTTTATTTTTCTGGTTTTGTGCAGCTTGGAGCCTATGCAGTTTTCATCCGACAGACGAATATTGTCTGGATGCTTTTTGTTGCATGCACTGGGGTCATGGATATTACTCTGACCCATCAAAGAGAGAGTGTGAAACTAGACAACTTAAATGCCACGGGCAACAAAACTGGCCTTTCAGTCCCAAACAATCACATCATAGTTGGCTCAAACATCAGAAGACGAAAGCCCAATAGTGCTGTGGATAACAGCAAAAGTTCTATGACGAGTACACTCACCTATTCAGCAAGCCATTCATCAGGTTCTGTTTCACTTATTGTTTAGTTTAATGAGTTCAGTGATTTATGAAGTTTTGCTAAATTCTTCTGCACATGCACTTTTGTTTTACACCATTCTAGTACTATATTGCAGGTTTTCTTGATGAGATTAAGGCAATCTGTTTGACATCATGGAATATGAAGTCAAAACTTTTATTCTCCTTTAGCCCCTTCATAATGGTATTGGTGGCCTTTGTTGCTTTTGTCCGTTGGAATGGGAGTGTAGTTCTTGGTACTACTCATGCTATCTTCCTACCATCGTAATTAGCAAGAGTTTGTTTCTCACTCTTTTTCTGAATGTCACAGGTGCAAAAGAAGCTCATGCAGTTTCTCCACATTTTGCACAGTTAATGTATTTTAGTCTGGTTTCTTCTTTGGCATTGGCTCCCCTGCATTTCTCTTTGGATCAAGCTGTGCATCTGTTTTGGTCATTCTGGAAGAAAAGGCCCCTTGGTTTTTGTCAATGGATAGTGGCTCTTACTGCCAGCTTTCTCTCTGTGCATTCTTACAGGTTAGTTCAGTTAGGCAAGCTTATTTGGCAAATAAATTAAATAGTGATCCCATGGCTTCTCCACGGCGACTTGAACTAGATATGTGTTCTGATGTATTGGTCTCCCCCCCACAATGCTTATATACTTGCCACTCTTTGTCACTGTTTCATCATTTAGTTGATTACTGTTGCAGCATAGCTCATGCCTATCTCCTTGCTGACAATCGGCACTATACCTTTTATCTTTGGCGGAAGGTCATCCAATCTCATCAGTCAACAAAGTACCTTCTGGTCCCACTTTATGTCTATTCATGGTTTTCCATTGTCAGAGTATTGGGTTAGTACTTGCTGTCTTCATCTTCTTCTTTTTTTCCCCTTTCCATTGTCATCTAAGATTTTATTTGGTTTTGTTACCCTGATTCTTTTTTTATGTCATTTATTGGCAAGGAAAGCTAAACCAAAGATTTGGGTATTGGCATATTTCTTGGCTACAGCTGCAGTTCTAGTTCCTGCTCCGCTTATTGAATTCAGATACTATACCATACCATTCTACTTCTTGATGCTTCACTCCCATACCGTTGATATTCAAAGTTTGGTCCTCATCGGACTTGGATATGTGGTAACCAATGTTTTCACAATGTTTATGTTCTTGTTTAGGCCATTTAATTGGAGCCATGAGCCTGGGAAACAGAGGTTTATTTGGTAGATAGGTTATTGAGAAAAGAAAATATAAATTCACATACGATGTTTATCACTTGCTCACTGGTTAAGAGAATAGAAATGACCTCTATCTCTGTCCCTGTCCTGGTTCCTGGACTGTGATTCTGTGGACTCGACGCCCACTATTGGCGTTAGAGGGGAATGGCTTCAACTGTGATTTTAATGGTTTCAATTTATTCAATGAATTTACAAGTCGTCCGCATGCCATGCCGCAGTCAATACAGTAGTTTCCCCCAGGTTATGTTTGAAACTGCATGTCTGGCAAAGTCGCTGTTGAAACATGCCAACTGTTTCATGAACTATCATGGAAAGGCAGTTTGCCTGTTTGGTATAAATGCTGCTCATAGTTGTAGTTCCAGGCGGTTTGTGATGTCACTGGTTTTGCCCTGAGGTGGATTTTGGTATGGTTGTAAATGTTAGATCATGGATGTGGAGAAGTGTTATTCAGATACTTTAATGCTAAATGAGTTATTAAAGTTCCGAAAGCTTCATTTTATATTCGCCATCTTATTCCGAATTGCTTTTACTAGCCTTCTACCTTACCTGTGTTGTGGGTGGTAGTATTTCAGAAACTCAAGTCTACTTTTTCTAAAATTTCCGCAGTAAAACACCTCCTTTAATGAATTCATCTCAAGAAGATGAACCCGATGGTACAAAGGTTGGCGTATTTTGTAGCTGAAATGAGGTCATTCCACTACCTTTTCTCTCATTGATTCTCTCAGATGATTTTCTATTTTTTCTTTCAATATTCGGAGTCTAAAACATGGAAATAATAGAGTTTGGTATCAAAATATGAATTGTTGAAACAAGGATCAAATGATAGGAAAATTAAAACTTCAGGATGAAATTAAAGTTTTTTATGCCAAAATCTAAATGACATATTTTGTTGTTCTTTATTTTTTACTTTGCTTGAGTTTGAAATTAAATTGTATAGAAGTTGAACTAATATAACATAAGTAACTTGATGAAAACCATGTTTGGCTAAAAAAAATTATAGTTGCCATCATTTTATTTATTTTTATATAAATATTAACTAGACAATATTTTGGTGGACTCAATCTAATTTTTTAGGCAAGATGAAGGTCAACAAATATTTCAATGGAACTCTTTTCGATGAAAGAAACTAGCTAACATGAAAATAACTTTTTTTATGGCTATAATCGTTACCAACCAAAAACTTTATCTCTTCATTATTTATTGTTTTTCAGTGACTCACTCATTTTTTCAAATCAGGAATCAAGATGGAAACAAAAAATAAAAAGTTTTGGATCAAAATGCTTCACCCTAAACTAAAAGAACCAAGAAAGGAACTTTGAAGAAACCGAAGACAAAATTTAGGTAAAAAGCGAGGGGACTAACTTTTTTTATAACATGCTTGATTTTTTTTTTCTTCTTCAATCATGGTCCCTTAACTTTCAACTTTGTCCAAAAAATAAAATCAAACAGATTTTTGTAAGATTAAGAATCAATTCAATATCAAAATATCTTTTTTAAGATTACGATAATACTATATAAAAAAAGAGAATAAATCAGAGAAATAAAAAATAAAAAAACACAGGTAAGCCTTTCAGGCCCATCTAAGCTACTTGATATCAGCCTAGGAAACTCTCTGTCTTAGCAAATGAGCTGCATCTATATTGGGCTACCAAACCGAAAATTTTTCCTGAACACACTTTAAAAGTATCAATTATATATTTGTTTTGGTTGTACTAGTTTTTCCTGAACACACTTTAAAAGTATTAATTTGGGAGCAATTATATATTTGTTTTGGTTGTACTAGGTTATTTCTCCGGTCGCTTCCCCTTTGTGGCATCGTCAATCACCCTAAAACGGATTCAAACTAGGATCACCTCACATGAAAAACTAACCCCTTGCTGCTATACCCAACTGTCGTTGCTTGGGAATCATAATTACTCCATAGTTCAGCTCTCGTAAAAAGAGAAAAAAATGAACTTAAATTTCAGAGTTACAAGTTCTAACCATTAATCAAACAGTGGAAGCACTATCCAAATTTTAAATGGTACCACCTTAATACACTATGCGGTAGTGGAGCATGTATCTTTTGCTGAGTTGAGTTGAGAGTTAAGAGGGAGTGAAATTTGAATTGACGGGAAGGAGGAAGGCGAGTGAGATGGCAAATGTTAATCCTAACCTGAGGCTTCGAGGTTTGTTCTTGTGGTGGAGAAAGTGGGGCAAGAAGGACTGGGCAATTGCAGCCGTCGGTTTCTCCATCATCGTCTTTATTCTCACTTACTTGTCCCGGCCCTTACCCTTAGATCCCGCGGCCACCACATCCACAATAGACAATCTAGTAGGCCTGACCCTGCTACACAATGCCAGTGATAGAGGCGCCCGTATTCTCTTCTTTTCTATTCTATCTCTATTATTCGATTCGATTCGATCTGATCTAATCCAATCAAATGATATTTGTTTATTTGACTCTTTTGTGATTGCAGTTTGTTTAGATGGGAGTTTGCCTGGCTACCATTTCCGGAAAGGATTTGGATCTGGCTCTAACAGTTGGATTCTTCACGTTGAGGTATTATTATTAGTAATATTACTTTTGTGGGTGTTTATTTTATACATCTTCTTCAATAACTGAGAGATAACACCCCCAAGGGCGGAGGGTGGTGCAATACGATAGCATCATGTTTGCAACGGAAGTCAACGGCATTAGGATCCTCCAGCTACATGGATCACCAAGTCCCCTTTTCTGGGATATTAAGCCATCAATCCTCTCAAAATCCTGGTCAACTTCTTTTCCCATTTCTAGTAATTAGCTAGCTAGCTAGCTTCAGTTCATCACTAATATTATTTAATCATCATGTTTCCTTCAGATTTCTTTAACTGGAATAAAGTCAAGATACGTTACTGTGATGGCGCATCTTTTGCTGGCCATTCACAATATGAGTTTAAGGTAAAGAAAAGATTATCAACACCCGCATCTTACTACAAAGAAACTAGCCTGTCTTCTTTTTTTTGGGTTTTCATATGACTTTTTTTTAATCTTACAGGATGGTACCAAGCTTCTATTCAGAGGCCACCTCATCTGGGAAGCCCTTATGGATGAACTGTTATCAATCGGCTTATCCAATGCCAAACAGGTAGCTTCTCCATCCTTTAAATTGTTGTGTGCAAGCATGTCCTGTTTTGGACACTGGTCAGTGGTCTCTTCACCAGTTATAATACTAACAAAGGGGGGAATTTCTGTTGCACCCTCCTTTTCTTTCTTGCTTTGTGCTGTTTTTATATGTTAGAATTAGACAATCTTGCTGCCCAGCATTTTTTTTCTGACCACTTTCCATTCTTGCAAATGAATTTTGAAAAATTTGTAGGCTCTTCTTTCAGGATGCTCTGCTGGAGGATTGGCAACTCTTATTCACTGTGATGACTTTCGAGAACTTCTGCCAAAGGATGCAACTGTCAAATGTCTTGCTGATGCAGGTTTTTTCCTTGATGAGTACGTTTTTGCATGCAAACTACTGTTTGGTGTACCAATATTTTTAGCTAGCATGACCTGTGACTTGTTTGATGCCTGAATCAGTTTTTTGTATCGTTGTGGGTTGTGTTGAACATTCGGTATCTTTTTTCTCATCTTCTTCTCTCTTACCATAACCGCTCTTTGCTACACGAGGTTAGCAATTATAAATTTTCTCCAGAATTAGTATATATAACTATTAGCTATACAGCACCAGACGACGTGGAAAGTCCTGCATCTTTTGTGTTTAGCAATTACCACTTCTCTATAATGCTTCTTTACTAGTCTTTATATGTCCTAAGTGACTAAATACACCAGAAAACCCATTCTCTTACTTTCTTTATTGCAGGAAAGATGTTCTTGGAAATAACACTATGGGATCTTTCTATCGAGATGTTACCCAGCTTCAGGTTTTACTTATTTATTAGTTATGCCCTTATCATCTTCCATAATTTTAAGCTAGATGGGATCACTGCTGCCTTATTCTTCACAATTTCTCTCTATGTTGGTGGTTAACATGCATGATGTATTGGACTAAGTCAGTTTCATATCAATGGTAAAAAAGATTTGACCATTTATTAATTTGATGAAAATATCTTCAAAATGACAATTTTTTTGCCATTTTGAGTTTGAAGTCAATTCATAGGTTTCATTGACTTTGAAAACTTCAATTAGAATATGTACTTTAGTGCCTTCTATCATCTTGAACTAGTGTTGTAGCTACAAATTGTGATCTTTTAGGGGGTTTCATGTTTATATTTTTGGTGCTGCTGCAAATTGGCAATTACAATTAGTAAACTGTCATTGTAAATTACAAGTATATAAAAAAGGGAAGAAGCGAATTCACAAGCCGTCATGGCTCACATAATTTGTTTACTTGTCCTGCTGCCAGGGCGTAGTGAAAAGTTTGCGGAAGAATTGTATAACAAGAATGGACCCATATAAGGCAGGTTCTTTTCCCCTTTTCTGTGGGCATGTGGTTTTGTTTTTCAAATTTTTATGAAGTTCTTGTTGCTCCTTAATCATGATTGTTGCTCGTGAATTTTAATGCCAGTGTCTCTTTCCTCAAGAAATCATTAAAGAAACAAGGACTCCAATTTTCCTTGTCAACCCAGCCTATGATTTTTGGCAGGTGATTTCATTCACAAAAAGTATCTTCAATTTGCCATAATTTGCAACTTTTTCATGTTCCATCCTGAACCTCGCTAATAGGATAAAATAAATTTAGATACAACACATCTTGGTACCAGATGCATCAGATCCTCAAGGCTATTGGAAAAGATGTAGAATGAGCCTTCGCTATTGTAATCCTAGCCAGATGGAAATACTGCAAGGTAATTAGTTCTTACTTTAAAGTCCAAAATAATTCCTGTCATCATGAATCTCAAAACCATCATTATTCTATGAAAGATCAAACAAAAGAAAAAAAGAACAAGAAAAGATGTATTGTTATGTAAAATATGTGCTGTCCAAGTAGCCTAGGTTGGGAGCGAGCATTTGAAGCCATGCATTTATGGAGTTGAAAATTAGTTAAAGCAGATGAACACGGCCATCCAAACATAGTTTTCTTTTGTCTGTGATCACTGATCATAAAATATATCTGCACTTTTTCCATCTTGAACATGTCTGGTGTGTTTAAAAGTGGGAATGATGTGATAAATGATTAAGGTCATGAGATGTAACCATAGTGGCATTGTTAGGATCAATTTAGAAGGTGACACGGTGAGATCATGAAATAGGGTGCCCATACAATTCATGTTTCATGCAGTCCTTCACAAAATTGATATATTCCAGGAGTTTGGTTTGGTTCGGTTCTGTTCTGTGTATTTTTCTCCTTATGTCGGTTCGGTTCTGTTCTGTTCTGTGTATTTTTCTCCTTATGTCCTTAAGCAATGGTTAACGTTTGGATTGTTAGTTTATTGTACACATGTTGAGAACTTCATATTAGAACTGTCTTTAAGGTACAGGGTGGATAAAACAAGTAAAATGGAATCTAGCTAACATGAAATTCCTTGCTCATTGTGCCTGTGACATTTGTTAGGCATCTGAACTGTCTTGCCTTTTCTTGTCGATGATGTGGTTTCTGCTTGTCGCTTTCCTACTACTGCTTGTTATCATTACAGGTTTCCGTAGTTCTATGCTGAAAGCACTGAGTGATTTCCAGCAAAAAAAGGAAGGGGGGTTGTTCATAAATTCTTGCTTTAGTCATTGTCAAACATGGATGGCTGAGACATGGCATTCATCTACTTCTCCTAGAATCAACACTAAGGTGAGAACATTTCATCATCTCACATGTTAGGTTGGTTTACATTAAATCAAATTTTTCTGTATGATTCCGTGTCACTGTGGTTTTGAGTTGCCATTGGTGCCTGTTACAACTGAAGCTTCATTCCAAGTAACTTTTAGTTTCCTTTTTATTTGTATCTTTACATTTTCTTAATATGCTGCTGATTACCCTTGCAACCCTTGTAACAGACCATTGCAGAGTCAGTAGGTGATTGGTACTTCAACCGGAACATGGTAAAGCAAATTGACTGCCCTTATCCATGCAACCCCACTTGCTATAACATGGATTTTACTTGATTTTGATGAAGCTCCGCAGGCTGCACTATCAAGCTTTTCTTTCTTTGGGTAACTCTTAACTTCTGATCTTCAATATCTCCACTTAATTCAATGGCTACTCTCAAAGTGCTTTTTCTCCTAACCTCGGCCAGCAATATTGGAAACAAGGCGCGCAAAACTACTGATGTAGTTGATGACTTGATTCTCATTGTTTATGGAGAAGACAGCACGGTTTTTAGTTTGCACTTGTTCACACTACCCAGGTACCCTCTATTGTTTTCAAGGAAGCCATGGTCAATGGTATGAGAACACATGCTTGTATACTTTGCTCCATTGGCTTTGTATATTATTGATAAAAGTACTGTCACCCCACTCTATCTAATCTCTCCCTCGTAATATGTTGGGATGCTTTACTTGTTGTTTATTCGACTCCCCACGTTGAAGAAAAAAAAATCTCAGTTTTCATTTCTTGGTATAAAATATTGAGTTGACCTTTGCAGCAAGTAAAATGGATTGTCAATGTGGCCCCCCAGTTGACCTTTGATTTATACCTTTGGAAATTATCTCAACATTTTAGGTTTAGTTTTCAACATTCCCTTGCGAGTGTAATGGTAGAATTATAATTATAGTTGTTTTTTAAAATATTTTTTATTTAAAAATATATTAAAATAATATTTTTTATTTTTTAAATATTATTTTTCATATTATCATATCAAAATATCTAAAAAAATATTAATTTTAAATAGAATTTCATATCAAAATATCTAAAAAACTAAAAAAATATTAATTTTAAATAGAATTTAATCGATTTTAGTTTAGTTTTTTTATTGAGATTGAAGGAAATATCTTACCCCTACATGATTTATTTAAAGAATTGTTATGATTTATTTATTTTTTCATAATTACTATTTGAAAAGAATAAATTAGTGTAGCTTTGAGTCTTTCACATGAGGATATTTTACTATTGGAAAATGAATCGAAATATAATAATATCTTTAAAACAATTAAGCTTTTATAAGTGCATATTGAGTTGATGCCCTTGTTATTTCTAATTTTCAATCAGTAGTTGGAAGGAGTTTTGGAAGAAAGAATATTTATTTAAAAACATATTAAATATATTTTTTTATTTCAATTTATTAATTTTTTTATAATTCGAAATGTCCAAACTAGTTTATGTTTATAACGATTAATCTCAAATTACAAATTTAATAAACAAGTAAGGTACTGGATGACAAATATAAACATAAAGGTTCCAATCTAAAATATAAAATATAAAGATAGAAATTTTTTTATCAGAATTAAGAGAACACCAGCCTGGTTTAAAAGTATTATTTTAAATTTAAAAAAACATTTTATTTATCAGAAAAGGAGCATCATCACCATACAACTAGCGTGCTTGTGTCCGCACATTTTTATATTAATTAGTAGGTCACAGATACCTAAACCACAATGCCACCTGCCGAAATAAAAATATAAAGTTTTTTTTAGAGCTTCGTGCATCATGCTTCAAAACCCCAGCACTTGCACTCCATCGAAAGTAAATCTCATCCGTTGCTTTGGTTCTCATATGTAATCTGAGTGAATTATAAATTATACCTCTAGTTTTATAAAATAAAGTAAATAGTACCTTTGGTTTCCAAAACTAATTCTTAAATCTATTTGTAACTTAATCTTTTTCATCCGTTTCATATTCTCTTTATTTTATTTTTTTATTTTGAAAAAATAGAAAAAAATGTAGATGATACAGAAAACAATCAATAAGAAAAGAAGACGTTTCTCGAAATAAAACAATATTAAATCAGTTAACGCTCATCAAATAAATTATTAATTAGTTCTTAAGACCTAATTAATTATTTAAATCGTTTAACTAAATTAGAACTAGTTTATAATTTACTCAGTTAGTATATAAAAAAAAATTGAGAAGATCGTTATTCTACAAAGATATTTAAAAATATAATAATAATTATTTTTTAAAATATTTTATTTAAAA
>NW_011499854.1:202369-373950 GCF_000495115.2 Populus euphratica | reverse complement strand
TAGAATAAAAGGTGGGAAGAATCATCAAAAGTCAAACCTTTTTTTTTCTATTTTTTTTTGAGGGGGGAAATAACACGCTAATGGTTCCCAATCAAATAGTCTGCTGAGACTTTATTGTTGTTTGTTATGGTACAAATGATGCATTCCAATCCCATGTGAGTTATGATCTCATATGAAACCCAGAATTCAGAGTGGAATTCATGCATGGTGTGTTTGGCATGGCTGCCAAACCATCATTTCATCAAATTTTATTTTTTTATATTTTAAATTAATTTTTTTGGTGTTTTTAAATTGTGATAATGTGAAAAATAAATTTAAAAAAATAAAAAATATATTTTTATAATAAATTTTCAAGCAAAACATATTTTGTATTGTAACTACAACCATAGTTTCAAATAAATCATATACTATAGAATCATGCCTTTTCTTCGTTAAATAGCATGGGTGTTTTATTGTAACTCAATCTATAGTAAAATGTGTCTTGGGCTATAGTAAAATTATCTTTGTGCTCTTTAATCCAAAACAAATTAAGTTTATTGGTAAGTTTCTACAATAAAAACATGAATTTTTCTCCATAGTCAAAAAAATTATTGTATTGCTTGATAAGGATGTCTTGGGATTTTCAAATTTTACTATATAGTACAAATATATCTTTAATCTTGAAATAGACAAAACATAAGCTTAGCATTTAGGGGTATTTTTATACTTTTATATGGATATTTTGTGTAATTGCTGAGATCAAGAAGGTATTTTGGCATTTTCATATTTTTGTTGAAGTTTTTAATACCTCAATACTTAGATAGTGTCCACTCTATTTAGGCAGCATATATAACGCTACCAAGTGAACATAATCAGTTTTCGATCATTTTTGCAAATACACCACCATGTCCTCTTTCATTTGGAATGGTGCGTGATAGTTTGTAGTAGTTGAATTGTTTCCGGTAGTTGTAGTTTGATTTCTTTTCTTCTTTTTTTCTTTCTCCTAACAATTAATATACATTATTATCCTTTTTGTTTCTTATTTTTTTTCAATGTTAATCCTCATTCTATTAATTTCTTGTTTTGTTTCTTTTTTATTTATAGAAGTTTTTATTCTTTTCAATTTAGTCATTCAATTGTAATTTTTTATATGTTTGATTTTTCATTTCGGTCCTTATTTTTTAAAAAAATTATTTTATCCTTGACACTTTTGTTGAAATTTTTTTCTTTTAATTTCATCATTCAATCAAATTTTTTGTTGTTTTATTTTTTGTAGTTTGACTCTAATTCTTTTGATTATTTTTTCCCTTTATTAGAGCTAATTTTCAATTCATCTAAACCCTCCAATTAAAATTTTTTATCCCTCTAATTAATTATTTTTCAATCCTTTTATGTAATTAATTTTTTTTCTAATTTGATAATTAATTTGTTGGAAATTCAACTTTTGTACAATCTAATTGTTATGCATTAGTTTTTTTTAATATTGGTTTTGTGATTATCAAAGTCAAACCTTTTTTTTTCTATTTTTTTTTGAGGGGGGAAATAACACGCTAATGGTTCCCAATCAAATAGTCTGCTGAGACTTTATTGTTGTTTGTTATGGTACAAATGATGCATTCCAATCCCATGTGAGTTATGATCTCATATGAAACCCAGAATTCAGAGTGGAATTCATGCATGGTGTGTTTGGCATGGCTGCCAAACCATCATTTCATCAAATTTTATTTTTTTATATTTTAAATTAATTTTTTTGGTGTTTTTAAATTGTGATAATGTGAAAAATAAATTTAAAAAAATAAAAAATATATTTTTATAATAAATTTTCAAGCAAAACATATTTTATATTGTAACTACAACTACAATTTCAAATAAGTCATATACTATTGAATCATGCATTTTCTTTATTATCTAAAAAACTAAATAGCGTAGGTGTTTTACTGTAACTCAATTTACAGGAAAATGTGTTTTGGGCTATAATAAAATTATCTTTGTGCTCTTTGGTCCAAAACAAATTAAGCTTAGTGGTAAGTTTCTTAACAGTAAAAACATGAATTTTTCTTTATAGTCAAAAAAAAATTATTGTATTGCTCGATAAGGATGTCTTAGGATTTTCAAATTTTACTATATAGTACAAATACATCTTTAATCTTGAAATAGACAAAACATAAGCTTAGCATTTAGGGATATTTTTGTATTTTTATATGGATATTTTGTGTAATTGCCGAGATCACGAGGGTATTTTGACATTTTTATATTTTTATTGATGTTTTTAATACTTAAAGTTTTTAATACCCCAACACTTGGATAGCGTCCACTCTATTTAGACAGCATGTACAACACCACCAAGTGAATATAATTGGTTTTCTATTATTTTTGCAAATATACCACCGTGTTCTCTTTCATTTGGAATGGTGTGTGATAGTTTGTAGTAGTTGAATTGTTTCCGGTTGTAGTTTGATTTATTTTCCTCTTTTTTTCTTTCTCCTAACTATTAATATACATTATTGTCTTTTTTGTTTCTTATTTTTTTTTCAATGTTAATCCTCATTCTATTAATTTCTTGTTTTGTTTCTTTTTTATTTATAAAAGTTTTTATTCTTTTCAATCTAGTCATTCAATTGTAATTTTTTATATGTTTAATTTTTCATTTCGGTCCTCAATTTTTTAAATTTTTGATTTTATCCTTGACACTTTTGTTGAAATTTTTTTCTTTTAATTTTATCATTCAATCAAATTTTTTGTTGTTTTATTTTTTGTAGTTTGACTCTAATTCTTTTGATTATTTTTTCCCTTTATTAGAGCTAATTTTCAATTCATCTAAACCCTCCAATTAAAAAATTTTATCCCTCTAATTAATTATTTTTCAATCCTTTTATGTAATTAATTTATTGGAAATTCAACTTTGTACAATCTAATTGTTATGAATTATTTTTTTTTAATATTGGTTTTGGGATTATCTTAAAATTTTTTATATGGATTTAACCCGGTCTCATGATTTAGATTATAATTTTTACATGTTTTTTTTAAGATAAGTTTTTTTTCTAATATTTTGATATATTTTATTTTTTAAGGTATTATTCTAATTCATCTATAATTCTTTTATATAAAAATAAAGTTTTTTTTTTAATAAACAATATTTATTTTTAAATTATATTGCTAATATTTTCAATATTGTATAATATTTTTTATAACATAAATTTATTTAATCAATTTTATTTATGTTTATCTTTTAAATCAGCCAAGCATGGATTAAATAGCTAGTATGTTATACTATGCCCAAATTTTATAATATTTGATATTTGAAATATTCCTCAACTGACTTCCTCCGTTCATTGAAAGCAAAGGCCACCTTTTAAATTTAGGAGGGAATTTTTTTGTTTTCTTTCATTGCGGGTCAACTTCGGCATTTTAGAATATTAATTAGAGCAACTTGCAAGTGTCTATACAATATCCATAATCATATCCTAGCACAACTTGAACCACTACCATTGACAAACAATGTCAAGGTGCATCCGAGGGAATTTTTTCTCATGATTTTCAAGTTAGCCTTGGGATCGTATATATTGATTAATTAATTAATTACTTTTGTTTCTTCTCATTTTGAGGAAATTATTTGATATATGCACCCTTCCAATGACTAATTAGGAATGGATGAACAACTAAAATACCGAGTTAGTAACTTGTCTCTATGATTATGATGTCATTAATACAAGACTTCTAGCTTAGGTTATATGCCTTTTTTTTTTTTTGGGTAAAAGAAAAATAGTTTGGTTTGGTTATGGTGTCAAATTTTATAAATAAAAAAAATAAAAAAATATTATATTAATATATTTTAAAAAAATATTAAAAAAACTATAACTACATTCTCAAACATAAAAAAAAATAGATTATTCAGTTTTCCCAAATAATGGTTTTCATTGAAATTGTGGATCATTTAATTAATTTCGGATCACTTCGAATAATTTTGCCAGCATTTGTCTTTTCTTTTTTTATTTGGCCAAAATCTTTCTATTGTCGGAAGGTCTGATATTTGGACCAACCAAAAACCATTTTTGAAAAAGAAAAAAACAATTAGCACAATAAACTAAAACATGTGGCAGAATAATATAATTTAAAAAATATTTGATAAAATAACACATTTTTACTTTATTATTATTTTTAATCGTAACTAGACAACGGTTCAAAAAATAATTATTATTATTGCTTGCGTTCTAGAAGCATGATAAATTGAATTAAATTAGTAAATAAATAATAAGTAAAAGCCGCCTCTCTCTTTCCTTCAAACCTGCCTTTATTTGTCATCTCCTTTTCTTTCTTTTATGTGGTATTATCTTAGCTTGATTCTTCGCCTCATTTTTTATTCTAAAGACCCATCAGACTTTATTAAAGAAGAAAATCAAAAACCATGGTGTTCTCAAAACCTGCAGCCTCTCTCAGCTCCTCCTCCTCCACCACCTTTATTCTTTCAACCCCAAAAATCGACATCTCTACTCTCGAAGCCTCGGTCAAGCCGAGTTCAATCCAGCTATGGTCTTTTTCCCTGCCTTGTGGGACTTCCCCACCGGCCCCTGTGCATCACAACTCACCCCAATCATCTCCCAACTCACTAGACTCACTAGCCTCACTATCCTCAACCCCTGTAGACAATAACTTCTATGGCCTTATCCTCTCCTCCATCTCTCGCTTATCCACCTACAAACCTTGACTCTGCATTCCGACTCGTTCTCTGGCGGCGGCCCTGACTCTATCACCAGCCTTAAATCCCTTGAATCTTCAGACTTTTCACATAATTATTTATATGGGTACCTCACAAAAAATTAAATGTTGCGATTTTGAACAACATTTTAAATTTCACTTATATATATATATATATATATATATATAATCAATTTGTTCGTTCTTTTTATTTTCTTAGCTATTTGTCCAATTCACCCCAGAAACCTCAACAAGTTTGGGAGGAAAGATACCTTTTCTTTTTCAACTACTAGTTTAACGGAGCCTCTGACCAGATGGTGTTTTCCTTTTCACCTAGGCCACCTAGAGGCCCACTAATTCTGTATTCTCTAACTTTACTTTTGGTTTGGGCTTTGTTTGAATATTAAATCTGGCCCATTTGAAATTCATCGCATCGACCAGGCCATGAATAATTGTGAAAGTCATATATAAAAGCTAAATGATTGAGGCTTTTTATTATACATTATTACGAGTAAAAATACTGTGAATTTTAATTGTGATTTTTTAGCTATTAATTTGTTTTTATTGATATGTGTTTTCATGTTATTAGGTAAGAATTGGTTTACTGCCTGACTTTCTAATGACCTCTCCTATCGTTGAAATCTACACTAGCAGACATTGCAACTTCTGTTGCTATAGACGATACATTGTCTGCTGTTATAAACGACATGTAATTCACCTTTTAACTAAAAAAAAAAAGAAAAAAAAGACCTAGCAGAGCCTTCTTTATGGGCCAGGGGTGTAGGGCCATGCACCTAGAAAAAACCATATACTATAGCAGATAAAGGCCAGGCAAACGATAGAGCACCTGATGAGATAAAAGAGTTATGACTCGAGAGATGTCTTTCTTACCTGGAAAAAAATCATATATCCATTTTGTTTTTTTTATGTTTGTTCTAATGGCTTTTTTATTTTTATTGAATGAAGAACACAGAAAAAAAGATTTATATTTCTTCATGTAAAAACAAAAAGGAAAGTATGAATTATACTTAGAAAATCATTTTGTTTTTGCCATACCCCATTTCCAAGAGTATCTTCAAAAAATTCAAAAAAGAAAAAGAAATTTCAAAAAATATGTTTTGGGCGCAGTTCATCTATTTACGGGCTCATTTTATAATTTTGACTATTTTTCTCTAGTTGATATCTTTTTAGAAAAAAGAATCAAAACATAAAAATTGAGAAAAAAAAATAAATTAAGAAAGAAGATTGGTGGGAGAAACACAACAAGGAAACAAGAAGAAGGACCAAAATGAAATTTAATTACAAATTAAAAGAAAGAAAAACATTGAGAAGCTTAGAAGATTGTCCAAAATCCATATCACACTGGATCTCGAGCATGTTGGGCAGGACCCAAGCATTTTAGTGCATTATGAGTTTTTTTTTCGAAGGAAAAATTCCTCGACATTTATTTGTTGTACTACTACGTCCTCCTGATTATTGTCAAGACGTGCCATCTTCGTCGCCCCTCCTCGTCTGATGAGTTTTTCTATTATCAATTTTTTATTCGAGTATTATAAATTTTAAAATTAATTATTAATTTTAAAATTACAGAGGGAGCAAAACCTTTAATCTCAAGTCCTTACCACTTGACCACCACCTAAATGGTCATCATATAATTCTATATTCTTTTTTTTTTTAGATTAACGTGGGTGTCCGGACCAGCTTACGCGCACCACGACTAATCCCACGGGTCCTGAAGTTAACAACCATGTAAGCCTCCAGTGGCCATCATATGAGCAACCAAGGACTCGAACCTAAGACTACAGAGAGAGCAAATCTCTTGATTCCAAATCCTTACCACTTGACCACCACCTAAATAATTTTTCGTGTTTTTTTTGTTTTACCAGATGTTGACCCATAACCATCTTGAATAAGAAAACAAAAGATGCATAGCGAAATGGTCAGCTTTCTTCCATTATGCAAAGCACGCAGCAACTGCCAATCGTTTTTCTGTGGAAAAGGCCAATAATTTAAATCCTTGATAACAATTTTTTGGCACTTGAAAAGATTTAAATCCTATTTGTGTCAGGTTGGTGCACCAGTGATTCTGCTTTCAGAATACTAATATTTGACTGGGGAAAACGACGACTTGGCCTAGTAGGGGTTCAAAATGGTGAAGAATTAGCTAACTATCTAAAAATATTAAAAAAATAATTTTTAATAAAAAAATTTAAATTTAGAAAAATATAACCCCTGAATCAGATACGAAAATGACTAAAGAGTTTATCCGCCTCATCATCCAACTTGACTTGCACTAGATTCAATATTTTTACTCTTTTTAATATATATAATTATTATTAAAATATAATATTGCAAGCCCTGCAAAATCAATCTAAGTTTCATAACTTTACTTTAAAATTGTAAATATATGATATTAAAAATAATTATTAATTAAAAAAAGTGTAAGAATTGTTCTTTGTTGATATAAATATTAATAGGGTTAGCTACAGAAATAACTTTCATCTATGGGGTCATTATCAATATTATTTTTTAGTAATTGTATCCCTTAATTTTACCCTTAACGTTGTCTAATGTTTTCAATCATGCCTTTTGTCCATTCGTCCTCCAAATCAGTACTTAATATAATATGTTAATGTCTGTATTGCAACTCTAAAATTTAAATATTTATTAAATTAAGAATTTAAAAAGAGTGAAATAAACAAAATCAACAGTAAAAATATTTGAAACCCTAAATAAATAAAAACAAATTTAAGTATTAAATTTTGAGTTTCATAGGATTTTTTATTTCCTTGACTTATAATTTTAAGATTTTCTTGGTTTTGAGTTTAAATGGGATTTGAATTTTTCCAATATTTTCAATTTAAATTAATGTCTTTCCTTCATTAACTTTTTATTAATTTAACTAATAAATTTGATTTGTTAAAAGGGATTTGATTTTTAACATAATTGGGTGGAATGTGAAACACAAGGGTTGAATTGAAACAAACATTGATTTAATTAGTTCAATTTAAATCAGTTTAAATTAGCCGGTTTCGGTTTCGGTTAAGCGTAGTTCAATTTTTAAAATAAAAACTGGTTCAAAATGCAGGTTCCCCTGTTACTCGTTCAATCATAAGTGTTATCCAGCTTTTATATCCCCAATTCTCTTCGTGAAGATGTCTTGCTGTGGAGGAAACTGTGGGTGTGGTACCGGCTGCAAGTGCGGCAGCGGCTGTGGAGGGTAAGATTGATTCATTAATTTCCCCTAATTCTTGATAGTTTTGATGCTTTGTTTTTTTAAATGATATTGTTAACTCGCAGATGCAAGATGTACCCTGACATGAGCTTATCAGAGACGATGACCAAAGAAACTCTGGTTCTTGGTGTGGCACCAGAGAAGGGTCACTTTGAGGGAGCTGCTGAGACGGTCGCGGGAGCTGAGAGTGGCTGCAAGTGTGGAGCCAACTGTGCCTGTGATCCTTGCACTTGTAAATGAGACCGATCGGCCGCGGGCTGCGTTGATTCAAGAAATGATCATCGCATCGACGGATTGACAAGAAATAATATTTCATCTACTAGGCGTTTATAAGGGTTCTCTCTTGTCTTCAACAAGTTTCAATTAAGTATTTAGTATTTCATGGCTTGTTTTATGCAAATCTTCGTGGATTTGCAGCTCTGTGGCTTCCTGTCTAGTATCAAGTCTCAAGTCGAGTCAGCTGCTTGTCGTCCTGTTTATCTTTCTTGTATAATTAAAATGGTAGTGTTGCTGTGATTATATGCTGTTTATGATTGTGTGTTTGTGTATGATGGGATGGATGTACTGCTTCTGCCTTTTCGGGCACACATGAATCATGCATGCATGTCTGAAACTGACTGACTGAAAGCACACACTCATTCATCCAATCTGAAGATTTTTCACCTGTTTGATCGCTACTATGTAAGAAATAAATTACTGGTGGGTTTTATTTGGGTTATTTAAGGATTTATTAGGAGGCGATTACTTGAGGAATGTGAATCTTGGGAGGTTGCAGAGGTAACGAAAGGCTGGTCTGGGTCCACTGAGTTTTGGAACCATTCATTCATGTCGTGGAAACCGATTGATAGAGCCCGTCAGAGCATGCCACGTCAATAGTAAAAGAATGGTGGAGAGAAAGAGAAGGAAATATCGCGAAATGGGGCCATTGACTTTGTGGTCGGGATTAGCCTTGCTGATGAACGTCCTGTTGTCCTTGTTTATCCGGATTAGATATTATTTTTGAAATTTTTTTATTGAAAAATATCTTTATATCGAAATAAATTATTTTTAATATTATTATATTAGGATATTATAAAAATATAGAAAGGTTCAAAATTAATTTTTTTAAATAAACTATTTGTAAAAAAAATTTAAAATATTTTTAAAATAAAAAACAAAACATCATAGTTCGTTTATGAGATTATGATTAAAAATTTATAGAAAAATAAGTTAAAATTATTAATTTTAAGAGAAAATTAATTTTGAGTAAAGGGATCATATTATGTTTTTTGTCAATTGCTTAAGATAGATAATGTTTGCCATTTACTTAAGATGAATAATCTTTGCCAATTACGTAAGATGGATAATCTGTAATAACTAGTGCGCAATGACAGACACATAACAATTGAAAAACTTATGAAAAATTTAATAAATTTTTGTAATAATAATTAAAAAAACATGTTAAAAATAAAAAGTAAATAAACAACTAAGTCCTTTTCAGAATGTAAAAAAATAAAAATAAAAATAAAGGGCAGAAGAAAAAGAATGAAAGATTGCAAGTCGGTAGGCCCGACAGTAACACGTGTCCCGCCAGTAATTATATGGCCTGCATGACCGGTCGATCACATATCATTTACTTTTATTTTTTAAATAAAAGAAAACGAAACAGCTTCTTAATCACGCATTAAATCATGTTTGTTCCTGTGTTTTAAAATTAATTTTAAAAATATTTAATTTTTTTTATTAATTTTAAATTAATATATTTTTAGTATTTTTAAATTATTTTAATATACTAATATCAAAAATAATTTTTAAAAAATAAAAAAAATATTGTTTACATACATTTTAACACAAAAAATTATTTAAAAAATAATAACAATTATTTTTCTAAACAAACTCTAAAAACGGGCCAATACTTGTAGGAGGCATGATTGGAAATAAAAAATTTATATATATCGTTCATATACATTTTAACACAAAAAATTATTTGAAAAATAATAACAATTATTTTTCTAAACAGACTCTAAAAACGGGCCAATACTTGTAGGCATGATTGGAAATAAAAAAATTATATTTTTTAAATCGTTTTAATTTAAAAAATAATTTTTTAAAAATTAAAATAATATTATTTTAATATATTTTATTATAAAATATATTTAAAAAAAATTACAACAATATTTCTAAACATATTCTTAGCTATCAGTAGCAAGTCAGCCCATGCACGACTGCTTTATTTTTATTTTTTATAAGATAAGATCTTGTTCGTCCATTATTCAAAAAAAAAAAATCTCGAACCCACGATCTTTAAACTAGCTACGCAAAAAAAATTGTTAAAACATAATTAAAACATATATTAAAATACTTCACTGTTCGCTACAGTTATTTTAGTGTTGAGGTAATAATAATCTACTTCAATGACTGCTCTCTGTAAATGAAAGCAGTAAAGCATATTGCATCAAATTAGTCTCACTCTCACACAAGCAAATTAAGGACATACATTGCTATTTCTACATCATTGTTATAGTTAACCAAATTTGATCCTATTTCCATGGATGAATTATCCATAGGAACCAGTTACATTGACTCTTCTCTGAGCTGCGCACCGTCTTGTTTATCAAAGATACCTCTTGCAGCTTTGCTGAACATGTTGTAAACCTGCTTAGACGAGAGTCCAATCTTCTCTAAATCACTCAGCTGCAGCATGAAAAACCATATATCGTTAGTATATTACTAACAGTAACTAGTATATAAGAACATGAAAAAGCTGTTCATGATAAGGTTTACAGGTCGTGCTTACCGATTTTAAAGGGCTTGTTTCCCGGAGTTCAGCTATGTAATCTGCTAATCTCACTCCAATCCCCTGCATAATGAGCAAGATGGTCGTAAGGAATTAACAGAAAAGTCATAGAAGCCACATGATTGTTCAATCTGCTGAAGTTACCTTTATTTCCAACAGTTCCTCTCTGTAATGAAATAGCCAATTGCAAGTTTAGTTTCTTTGAACAAGAAGGACAAATACAAAACTTCGAAAATCAAAACAAAATGTAGAGGTTTGAGCAGAAGTTACCTGCTAGCGGTATTCAAGATGTCAACATATTCTTGCATAAGAGAGCTCTGCACATCAAATTTCTAGAAATCAGATCTACAACTTGAAGAAACTTTAGTGTGCTTTACAAAGTTGATTCTTCTATTTTACCTTTAAACTAGAACTCATTGCATTAAATTTGTCAAGTGGGGTGCTGATTGGTACAAACTTGTCTTTTGCACAGGTTGCAGTAGAAGGTGTTTTTGGCTCAAACTGAACTGGACACTTGCACGCTACTTCCTCGTGGCGAATTTGGTTTACATTTGCATTGATGGGGGAGAGAACTTTTCTTAAAGGACTTCTCTCTGTACACTTCACTTCAGCAATGGATGATGTTCCAACTGAGTTATTTGACTTTGTTGATGTTATCTTATATTCCTTGTCCAATGGCACAACTGCATAATTACAAAGTTTCCACCTTTAAATCCTTAAGAAACCTCTTATAGATTAACATAAAACAAACTAAAATTAATTCAAATTTGATTGGATTCCTTAGATGCATGAAACAAGAAAATAACAAGTCTTCGGATAGTGGCTACATACTGGGTAAGTGTATTGATGATTCCAAGGAAATTTCAGTAGAATCAGCACCTATCTTTTCCCTATTTTCCTCGGCAGCACAATTCTTACTCTGAAAATTGAATTTAGATTCATATGTTAAACACTAAAATTTAACATCTATTTGTTTCTGTGGAAGGAGACAAGTCTGCAAATGACACAAGTTGCTAAGAACTCACTTCCAAGCATGAATCAGTTAAACCTTCATCATTAAATAAACTTCTGAATGGTACAGACGATCCCCTGCGTAAGATTTAAGCATATCGTGAACAACATAAATCAGGTTAGGATCTAACCATATAAATCAGCAATAGGAAAAAAGAAAAAAGATCAAGTTATGCTTTGAGACTTTCAAATAATCAGGCCGCAATTTAATTCGACCCTTTCAAATAACTAGGCTTCAATTTAATTGGAGATTTTCATCAGCTTAATTAAGTCCATACCTCTCTTTAGCATTACAAGTGTTCCGGTAGGTGTTGACCTTAGCTTTTGCGGAGCTGTAATTTGGTTTCTTGATAGAACTTGGAGGGAATGGAGAACCATATGCATCTATTCTTTGTGCACTCTTTGTCTTCCCTCTAGATTCCAGCCAAGTTCGCAGTTTTTCCTCCATATCAACTTTAACCTTCGGAGTATCTTGTTTATGGGTTGACGGAACAAAATTTGAAATGTGCCTTGACCTAGCAGCCAAGCTCACTGTTCGAACAGATTCTTGGTACTCTCCTGGATTCTACCATTCACAAACACAATTAAATTCACGTGTCCAAGAATGTTAAGAGCATCTGATGACAAGATGGATGAATGAATGCTCCTTACAAGGCAAGCAACCATCAAAGCATGACTGGCTCCTCCAAGAGAGTCCTGCAAAATACGAGTTAATTTGCTGTCTCGATATGGTACTCGGGGTTCTTTGTTGTTCAATGCACGGATAACATTAGATAATGCAAACAATGACTGGTTGATTTTAGAACTCTCTAGTAGACGTATCCCTTCATTACAAGTCCTCCTGTTATCTTCATTACCTGATTAAATAACAAATAGAAATAAGAAAAACAGAGTCTAGATTAACCGAATCGTGGTCAATTTTGAGTAGGTATCGTGTAGAGATGACCTGCCAAATCGATTAGGTTAAGCTTCCCAGACACAACAGTCCCAGAATCATCGCTACCTGGTGTGGAGACAGCTACCACAAGAACTCCATGGCTCCTACTAGAGACATCATTGATACCTGTGTCTGCAGTTTTACGCCTCTGAATTCCACGAGAAAACACCTCTTGAAATTCAGAAATTGAATTGACTGGGACTCGAGATAGTCCCTTGAGGTGCACCATTCCATCTTTATCATCCTGAATAACAATTTCTTTCGATCCAACTTCTAATAGATCATAACACCTTTCAATATACACTTCATAGTATGAAATCTCTGCCCTACTTCCTGTTCTCTGACACATAGACAGGATAGTGGACATGGCCAGTGGCATTAGCCCTGGCAACAAGTTGGTACCCTGCAGCATCAACCATGTCTCAGTGGCCTTGGACTCACTTATAACAGCGAAAAAACTCAAAATTCACTAGCTGCTAAATCTTAAGTAACAAAATGCATATACACTGAACGTCAATGCTACTATATTTGCTAAAGACTTTTTTCCAACAGCAAAACAGCTTAACGCTTCCAGGTCACCTCAGATTAATCTCCAACCTATACACCAATAACCCCTAATGTACCAGAAAATTATCAATTAGGTCTCCATCCAAAACCGTCTAATGTTTGCCATTTAAAGTACCTATTTATTGTAATAAAATGATGCAATTTTCAAGAACTAAACGTTTTCAGTAAAAAAATTACGAGGATTTTAGACGGAAGGAGTGATTGAGAATTTGTGATATGATGGGGACCCCATAGTATGAGGTTAGGTTAACCCTTTACTTTTTCTTTCTTTTTCCTTGGGTTGGGTTTGTCAGCAACCAAACAAGCGGTATTAATTTAGGAGTTGAACTAGTCCGGGAAAGAAAAGGAGCTGAGAGTCTCTTTTGGGAGCATACCTGCATAGTGTAGGTCTTTCCACTGCCAGTGGCCCCATAAGCAAAAACTGTAGCATTACGGCCACTAAACATCCCGGGAATTAAAGGGCTCACTTCTCTCTCAAAAATGGATCTAAGATTGTTATCCTCTTGACCAAAAAAAGCGTCCAACTGATAGCACTCCTTTCGGCTACGCATTAAACAATGAGAAAAGAAAAGAAACCAAAATTAAAAAAACCCACAAAATTATTAACAGCTGCCCAGAGAGAAAGTAAAAGAAAAGGCACTGACCTGGTGTCAGGATCTTGAAGATGAACAGTGACTTCATCTCTGGAGTCAGGATCTGGATCAAGAACAGAAATACAGGAAGTTGGGTTGCCATTTTTTGCAGGAATTTCGTGAGAGAGAAAGGGGCGTACCCTTACAATTACTCTAACCTTAGAGGTGCAGCTGGGGTCCATGGGTTTTGTTTGAAGGGATTTGGGTGTTTTCACTGAACAGCTTTGAACTTCCATTGCTAAAACGCTTAGTGATTTTTGCAGGGAGGATTCCACTTTCCAGAGAGAACAAAGAAACTGAAATAGTAGATCAGGTCGAGGAATTTGAAAGCACTAGACCGTTGGGTTCGTTTTTAAAATTTCAAAACATCACGAGGTTGGTGAGAATTGGGCCTTTTATTTATTTGAATTAATCTGGATCTAGCCTTGTGGGCCCATAAAGGCTTGCGATCATCAACAAATTAAACGAGATGGTAAGAAAGGAATATTGCCCGGCCCGATCACGGGACCGGCCATGTTTTCAAGTTTTTGAAACTCAAAACTTCGAACTACTGTGTGTTATCTGCAAATGTATTTGTATTTAGCTTTTTTCGTTTGAATAAGGTATTCCAAGTATATTTGTTTTTATATTCAAAATGTATTTTAAAAAATTTTAACTTTTTTTAAAATTAGTTTTTTTTTATTTTAGATCTTTTTAATATGTTGATGTAAAAAATAAATTTTAAAAATAAAAATTATTATTTTGATATATTTCTAAATAAAAATACTTCAAAAAAATAATTACCACAATTTTAAACATGATGTTAGTTTGAACTGATGTCTAAATTTATTTGAGGATGTTTATTATTTTTAAATAAAAATATTATTTAACTTGTTAATAAATGTTTTATAATCAAATAAAAGTAAAAATAATAATTGAATTTATTAAGTTATTTTATACGGATAATATAATGCAATTTGGGAATAATTTTTCTTTTAAGTTTATTTATTAATATATAGTTTAACAAGAAAGTATTCTAAGGCATATTTTGCCATTACGCTCTTGACATGCTTTGTGTCATCCCTCAATTGAAACATAAAAATAACAATTAGCAGTTAAATTCTGAATTGTATTACCGAAATGATGGTACTGGTGATGGTTAGTGTTTTAAATTTGTAATATAATAAGATAAGATTTGCATTGCAATAATTATATACATTTTTTAATTTTTAATTGCATATTTTTTTTTACAATTTAAAATAATATTTTTTTTTATAAGATAAAAAAAATATTTTTTTACAATTTAAAATAATATTTTCTTTTTTTATAAGATAAAAAAAATATTTTTCATTGAAAATGATATTTTTTTTATAACTATTATGATTAGATAAAAAACGAGCCACTAACCCGCTTATGTCAGGTGGTCTGACCGGCATCCATGTTTTTGTTGGAAATAAAGTATGAATTTTTTTAAGTAATGTAGATATTTTTTTTATATAATTTCCATATAATTGCTGTTCGTTAGAGTCATATTTATAATAATTAATTATGCATAGTAATATTTGTTATCTGCAAGTGGTGATTCCTTTAACGATAGTGCATGTATAATATTGTGATTTAGTATGCTATTTGGGTTTAAGATCTCCCCTTCTATTTTTATAAATAAAAAAAAATAGAGAAGTTGTTACCTTTCCTGGGGTTCTTTTCAATCTTCTAGCTCTTTATATAATAATAATAATATCTTGAATATTTTGAAAATATGATCATCTCATAGTTCTTACATTGATCTTAAGATTTTTAAGTATGGGTGAGGTTTTTTTTTTTTTTAAGAGAAAAAATTGATTGTAAGTTGTAATAACCCGAATTTTTAGGGGAATGTTGGACATTTCACATTTTTTGATAATTATATATATATGTTGATTTAAAAATATAGTAATGATAGATTAAAAAATAATTAATTGGGTTTTCCATTATTTTTTTATTAATTAAGGATATTATAAATAATAGTGATAAGTATATTAGTGATTACATGATAAATTGTAGAATGAAAAGAAAATAAAATCCTAAATTAACATGTCAAGTTATAAAATTTAAGTTGGTCTAATATATAATTGTCTTAATATTAAAAAAAAATATCATTTTTAAGTTTTTATGACATGTTTAGGAGTGTGGTTGCGATTGTTTTTCAAAGTGCTCTTGATGTTGAAATGCATCAAAATAATTTTATTTTATTTTTTAAAATTATTTTTAAAATCAGCACATCAAAACGACTTAAAACATACAAAAAATTATTTTTTAGCAAAAGTTTTTTTTGAATTTTTTAGGAACGCGGTGCAAAAGTGCTTTTCTTGTTGAAATGCATCAAAATGATTTTTTTTTAAAGAGAAAAAATTGATCTTAATGATTTTTTTTACTTTCTAAAAATTATTTTTGAGATCAACACATCAAAATGATATAAATATATATAAAAAATAAATTTTTAGTAAATTGTTTTTTGAATTTCTTGAGAATGCAGTTTGCACCGCGTTCCCAAACATTCTCAAAGTCTAACAACGTATTTACAAGTTATTTGAGTTGTTTTTGTATCCGCTAAGTTGATTAGATCACATCGAAACAACTTCTACATAGTTTAATTTGAAATTTAAACTATATATAAAATCGGTATAAAATGTTTCCTTCCTTCAATTTCTTTATTCAATATTAGTTAAGTTTAATTAGAATTCATAATTTATTTCAATATATTTTTTATAAATTTATAAAAATTTTAAATAAACTTCTCCATTTCATGAACACACACATATCTATGTAAAAATAATTTTTAAAAATAAAAAATATTAAAACTAGTAAATTGTATTATTCAAATTGTGGTTTTGACTTGCTAACCTTTAAAGCCGGAGTGAATTTAAATGTAATTATTTTAATATTAATAAAAATATCACCTTAAATATTTTTTAAAATTTAATAATATTTTAACTAGGGATCCGAAATATTTTTGAACCGCAAAGTTAATTCAGCTATATTAAAATAACTTTTATTTGATTTAATTTTAAATTTTAATTAGATAAAAAATTATATTAGAAATTTTAAAAATTAACTCATTAAATTAAATTTAATAATAATATTTTTTTTAATAATTTGAATATTAATTATATATTTAATTTTTTTAACCCAATCTTTAGAGCGACAAGTAAATTAATAATATATAAATGATATTAAAAAATAATAATAGAGAAACTTTTTAAATATAAAAACGAGTTAAATATTTATACAAATTGCGTACCTCTCTTTCTCTCTCAGCATCTCGTTTATTTTCTCCTTCCCAATTCAGTCGTTGCTCTCGCCAGTAGCATCAACGCCATCACCATGTCATCCGAATCCGAAATCCCCAAACTAGATCAAGAAGGAGAAGATGAATCCTCAAAATCAGCGAGCAAAAAAGGTGCAAAGAAGGAAGCAGCAAAGCAAGAGAAGTTACGTCGCCGTCAGGAAGCCGCTCTGGCCGCCGCCGCCGCCGCGTCCTCACTTTCTATCGAGGAGGACCCACTCGCGGAGAACTATGGTAATATTCCGCTTCAAGATCTGCAATCGAAGGTGGAAGCAGATCTAAAAGCGTGGACACAAGTCGGAGACCTGACTCATGAGTTGAAAGAAAAAGAGGTCTTGATTCGCGGCCGTGCGCAAACCACGCGTGCTGTTGGAAAAAATATGGCATTTGTTGTGGTTAGAGAGAAAGGTTTTACTGTGCAGTGTGTGGTTACTGCGCGGCCTGATGTAGTTAGTAAACAGATGGTCAAGTTTGCCGCTGGATTGAGCCGGGAGTCAATCGTTGATATCCATGGCGTTGTTTCTGTCCCCTCTATTGCTATTAAGGGCACCACACAGCAGGTCTGGTTTTATTTTTATTTTGTTTGGTTTTTTCTTTTTGAATTACTTATGTTTGTTAATTCTTTTTTGCAGGTTGAGATTCAAGTCAGTAAGCTTTATTGTATTGACAAAGCTATGCCGACACTTCCCATTAATATTGAGGATGCTTCTCGAAGTGAGAAGGAAATTGAAGAGGCTCTGGGGGTATAAATTTTATCTCGTCCCTGTTGTTTCCTTGTTATTTTGTGGTAGCTGTGATTTTTTAGAACTACTTAAATAGTTCAATCCAACTACTAGACTGTTTGACTCGTGCAGGCTGGAGAACAACTTGTTCGTGTCAATCAAGATACACGGCTGAATTATAGAGTTCTGGACTTTCGAACATCTGCTAACCAAGGGATTTTCCGCATTCAATGTCAAGTTTGCAATGTGAGTTCCTTTCTTTTTTCTAACCTTTTTTTTGTGATGGTGAATATATTTACTTTTTCATCTTCATAATTCGTTCAAGTTTAGGTGTTGTAGGATTAATACAATTTTCAGCATTAAGTGTTGTTCAAATTCTGGGATTGAATGTTTGAGGTTTGTGGAGAATGTTTCATAGCATATGTAAGAAGAAAAAACTTGACACAGAAATCCTGCTTTCTAGAAATGACAGAGAAATTGTGGCTAGTTATCACAAACAACTAGGGTTTTGTCAAATGCTTGAGTACTTGTTGTCATCCTCAACAGTTAAAAGAAAAAAATACTTAATTATTTCTGTCCATTGCTCAGACGCTTGGAAAATGTCTTTCTTGGGTTTCTTAAACTCGGTATAGGCAGGCTTGCATTTGCATCCTCCTTACTTTGTGGTTTAATTGTGTTGTGTAAATATTTATATAAACACTTGAAAATCATGAGTTGCTCACTACCTTGGTGAATTCAACCTCCTTTTATTGAGTCAAGTTCATTTTTTTACAGGGGCCTCTTTCTTCCTCAATATATTATTTATTGGAATTATAAAAAAGAAAAAAGAGGAATGTTTTATTTCTTTTTTCTCCTATTTTTGTTCCTCTCCTTTAAATTGTATTATGTCTTGTTTTCATTTTCAACAAGCAAAAAAGTATCCTCTATTTTCAGAGGAACAAAGATAACCTTTTACGAATTTAACAGAAATAATATCTTGTCTTTGTATGGTATGCAGTTTCTAGTTGTCTGTGCACTGTATATCCAGGAGCTCTATGTGTCAGAATAATCCCCCCACCCCCCCGCCTTTCTCTCTCACACATGCACATACACGAAATTATTGCATGACTATACATCTCAGTCTTTGAATGTATTATACCATTGTGCAGATATTCAGGCAGTTCTTATTGTCAGAAAATTTTGTTGAAATCCACACACCAAAACTGATAGCAGGCTCCAGTGAAGGTGGTTCTGCTGTGTTTAAGCTGGACTACAAAGGGCAAGCTGCCTGCTTGGCTCAGTCACCTCAACTTCACAAGCAAATGGCAATTTGTGGTGATTTTGGGCGTGTTTTTGAGATTGGTCCAGTTTTTAGGGCAGAGGATTCTTACACTCATAGGCATTTATGCGAGTTTACCGGTCTTGATGTTGAAATGGAGATTAAGCAACACTATACCGAGGTAGGATTCGGTTTCGTTAGCTAGTCATGGGCATCTGAATTGAGATGATGATTGATGTTTAGCTGAAAATTTGAGTTTGTTTATGCAGGTGATGGATATTGTTGACCATTTATTTGTCACAATGTTTGACCATTTGAATAAAAAGTGCAGCAAATATCTTGAAGCAGTTGGGAGGCAATATCCATTTGAACCTTTGAAGGTCATTATTTGTAACAAATTTCAGTACCATTATTATTTCTAGTCCAAGACATTGATTGCTAATATATTGGACAAACTTTAAGACGTGTGATTTATGAGCACGAACTTGTGCATCATTTTGAATCCTCTACCTGATCTCTCCTATTTACTTGCTCACAGTACCTGCCAAAGACCCTGCGCCTAAGATTTGAAGAGGGGGTTCAAATGCTCAAGGTAAGAGAATAAATTTATATATGTCTCTATGCATGCATCAATGCCCTCTTTCACTGTCCGTAAGATTTGAAGATGGGGGTCAAATGCGCAACTTGAGAAAGGCAATTTGTTGACATGTAAAACTTCATGCAACAACTTTCACTCATAAACTGTTATTAAGTGATCTTATTTCCATATATGTTCTGTTTTTGGAATTTTGACATGCTCTTAGTTTAGGATTTCCCCCCCCCTTCTTTATGGAATAAACCATATACATAGAGAGGATATGTTTTTGGCTATGATGATTGATTTGAACTGAAACTACCTAGGAACTATATGAGGAAGTTTTGTATCTGTTATTTGGCAGAAGATCCCATTAAAGTGCTTTCTCTGTTTTAATTGTCGATATATAGTGTCATGTATGACAACCGTATACGAATAGGATGGAAAGGGAAGACCTTAAAGGACTTGTCCAGGGCTCTTGTGTAATCTCTCCATGACTCTTATGTTTGTTGGAGTCCTTGATTTTCTTTTCAAAATGCCAGTTAAGTTGGTTTTGTATGAAGAACAAAATGTGAGGCATTTGGAAACAGTATAAAATAGTTGTTTTTCAATTATAGCGACTAAAACTGCTGCTTATGCTTGCTAAGGCTGACATACAGCTACTGCCTACCTATGGAAAATGTTTCATGCTCAATCATGAGTTCAACTTCCTTTTGCAGGAAGCAGGAGTGGAAATTGATCCTTATGGGGACTTGAATACAGAATCAGAGAGAAAACTTGGCCAGCTTGTTTTGGAGAAGTAATTTCATATTTTCTGTGTTCAATTTGTTGACTGTGAGAATTTTCTCTATTGTAGCCAAAGTAATCAAATGGGCTAATCCTTACTTCTTATGGTAGGTACGGCACTGAGTTTTACATTCTTCACCGGTATCCTTTGGCTGTTAGGCCATTCTACACCATGCCATGCTACGATGATCCAAAATACAGTAACTCATTTGATGTCTTTATTCGAGGTAAACCATTTGATGAGTATTTTTATCTCATTAGTATGAATGTTACACTGTTTGCTTTGTATCTGGAGTCTTGAATATGTGCATGCTTGGACATGTTTTTAATGTATATGGAATGGAGATATGATACTCTTTTACTGTTTGGTTGTGAATTTTATTGACTTGACCCATGTCTGTTAGGTGAGGAGATAATTTCTGGAGCACAGCGTGTCCATGTACCAGAATTCTTGGTAGAACGTGCACAGGCATGTGGGATTGATGTCAGCACAATTTCTACATACATTGATTCTTTCAGGTATTTTTTTGTATTTCCTTGATTTTCTTTGATAAAGAAATGCAAAAATTGAAAATGAAGGTGCAATTCTTCTTGTTTTGTTCTGTGTTCATTGTGAAATTAGTTTATGTACTCTTCATGTTGTTCTTTTTTGAAACTTGATGCATTGCATCTGGCAAGGTTTCTTCACCCATTTTGCATCTATATGGCACTAAAAGGATCTCCCTGTCTGAAGGTAGTTGCTTGGATGTTGTGACAGTGATGGTAGTATCTAATTATTTGAGTTGAGTCTATTAAATGTTAAGTCATCAGTATTTATGTACCGGAAGTTCACATAGTCTTGTCAACAAGGGGCAAGAAAATATATTTTACAGAATGTTTGATATATTGAATTCCATTCGCTATCTATAAAATTTAAAAATGAACCAAAAAGGAGTATCAGAAAAATGCTGAGAATGATCTGTAGTTAGTTGAGTTGATAATTCTTTTGAGCTGTTTTCTCTCTATGGTGAATCATCTTTAATATATTTTCATGTGTTGCTTCACTTAATGGGGATAAAAGTAATCGTTTTATTTTTTTATTTATTAAAGAATGGAGAAAAAGGCAGATTTCTGGTTTGGAGTTTTCTGGGGCCATTCATTTCTCTCTTTGCTGATTGTATTGTGGAGTCTGATTTTCGTGGTTGTTTTCTTTGTATTAGCCTTCATAAATGAAAGGGAGTGGAACTTTTTCCTTGCCTGTTGATGGATTCCCATGGTTGCTTTTTTTACAGATATGGTGCCCCTCCTCATGGTGGATTTGGAGCAGGGTTGGAGCGTGTGGTGATGCTATTCTGTGGTCTGAACAACATTCGTAAAACATCACTTTTCCCTCGTGACCCGCTGAGGATCGCTCCATGATAGTGTGTTTTGAGAGCAGCCGGAGATCAATGATTTGATTTACGGTGATATCTTCAAGAAAATCCATGTTTAGAAGTGTGAAATTCCTCGAGAGAAGAGGATTCTTTTTTGGTGCACACTGGTCAGCGACTTTTGTGGAGGACTTGATATTCTTACTCCACGTTCTTATTTAGGTCATATTTTTTTTTTTTATCTAGTATTTCAGTGGAGTACTTAGATGCAAAATCCTGTTTAAGCCCTTTCGTGGCTTGATGACACTCCCGGTTTGAACAAGTAGCATTTGAATTGAAATGGAATCAATGATAAACTGATCGATGTTCTAAACATCGATTCCTTGAGACACAAGTTGAATGGAGACAAACTGGAAGTTAACTTGACGTTTGGTTGATTTAGGCAGCCTTGTGAGGGTGGAGGCGGATCGGAAGGCCTTTTGAAGGTATTGGCAATGGATCTACAATTATCCTTTCTTTAGGAAGCAGCTTCTCCCATCTGAACTTCTTCACCAGGTTGTGCAAGAAAACGAGTATTTCCAGTCTAGCATATTCTTTGCCTGGACACATCCTAGGACCTCCTCCAAATGGAACAAAGGTGTATGGGGCCGGTCCGTTGCCTTCGAATCTTGACGGGTCAAAATTCTCTGGCTCAGGGAAACATTCAGGATTTTTGTGTGTAGTGTTTGCGCTCCAATACAGCTGCCAATTGGTCTCGACATGAGAAGACGTATTTTGCCAGGTGCTAATGGCTAATTGCTAAAACAAACTAATATGGATTAATCTTGATGGATAATTAACTGACCTTCCATCCCTTCGGAATTGTAAAACCTGCATAGTTGAACTCGGTCATGGCCTCTCGGAAAGCTCCTTGGAGTGGGGGAGCAACTCTCATCACTTCACAGGCAACGTTCCATGAATATCTCATCCTTTGGATGTCCTCCCAATTCAACAGCTCTCCAGGTGTTTTCGTTTTTGCAATCTCTCTTTGTTCTGTCATCCAACAATGTTTAATCACACACATATATAGGCCTATATATATATATATATATATATATGTTATATGTAAGTATTTGCAGGTATAAATATACATGCATACTGGAGTTTTATTTTTATACCTTCCAAGAGCTTGCTGTAGACATGAGGCAACTCTGCAAGATACTTGACAATAAAAGTTATAGCAGCACTGGCTGTGTCGTGACCTCCAACAAGCAAACCAAGTATCTTATCGGCAATATCGATCTCCTCCATGCATTGCCCATCATCGTCAGCTGTGGTTAGCATATGGGACAGTATATCTTGTGTGGGGGATGCCTTGTTCTCCGCTAGATCAATCTTCCTCTGCTTTATGATCTTTAGAAGCTCCTTGTGCACCACATTTGATGCTTTGACCCCGCGATTAAAGGGTGTCCAGGGCAAATCAATGGGTATGGATATAATCCCAGCGGCTAAATCATTGAAGGGTTTGGCGAACTTTTGGACTTCCTCAGGATCTTCCATGCTTAGAAATAAGCGGCAAGCTAACCAGAAAGTGTACGTCTTGGCCAGAGGGAAAACACTGACTTCCTGTTTGCCTTCCCAATCAGATGCCAAGTGCCTTTGTGCAATCACATCCATCACACTAATATATCTTTGAAGTGATTCTGGCTTGAAAAAAAGCGGGAAAAGCTTTCTCATTTTCTTGGATTCTTCTTGTGAAGAAGTTTGTTGAGAGGAAGGGAAGATTTTGTTGACAGAATCAGGCCACCATGCAGTGACAAGCTTATTCTCATTAGAGAACAAGAACTTGTTCCCTGCTGCACCACAGAATACTGCAGTTGGTTCACAAAACAACGAGGTTTTGAAGACTTTGGATGAGAACTTTGCCATTCTGTCTAATATGAACTTCTCCGGCTGACCCTTTTGCCCCGTGGTCAGGAACTCCAGACTCTCACCGATTAATGGCAAACCGGTATTACCAGGCGGGAGGTTGTTGAGGGAGGAGAGAGAATATCTGTGTTTGTTTATGAGGTATGATAGTGAAACTGCAGAGATGATGAAGAGGATTCCATAGGGAAGCAGGGAGATGAAGGGAAGTTCCATCGATCCTTTCTTGTTTCCGGACAAATTATAAAACCTCTCGATTTGGTAGGTGAATACCAAAGTGCCGTTTTGTAGGATTTATATATAGGTTTTATGGTAAGTGGCATCATGGAATTTGAAGTTTGCAGATACGTACAGTCAAGAAAAGGTATCATGGTCAAGTTAGACAGGATGGCGGGGAACGTTGTTTTAATCAGTTAATTAATGAAATAAACCTTGGCAGAATTTTTGATGAGTGGACATAAACTTAACGTTTCCCCCTTGAATCTGAACTATTTGTTTATGTGTTTTAAAAATATTTAAAAAAAAATAAATTTTTAATATTTTCAAATCTCTGATATATTGATGTCAAAAATAATTTTTAAAAAAATAAAAAAATATCATTAGCATACATTTTGGTACAAAAAGCTATTTAAAAAGCAGCATTAACCACACTTTTAAACAAACTCTTTCTGTTGGTACAAAAAACTATTTAAAAAGCAGCATCAACCACACTTTTAAACAAACTCTTTCTGTTAAAAACCTGAGCAAGAGTATTTCCGTAATATAGAAACAAAGGGTCGATGCGGTGAATATTATACCCTAGCTATTTAACCTGGATTCAGTCGATGCGGTATTATACCCTAGCTATTTAACCTGGATTATAATTTTTTTTCACAAACAATAGTAAGTATACAGTTTGCTTCAATTTGATTTTTTACATAAAAAATTTAAAATATAAATTAAAAAATCTATATAAACAAGATCAAGATATTTCATATTATAAAATAAGATATGTATTTGATTGTGTTTACTAAATTTATTTATTTAGATAAATAAAAAATAAATCTAATATTTAAAAAACTCATGACTTAGAAGATAAATATAAATAAAACTGCTTTTATAAACCCATGTCATTAAAAATATTACTCAAGATCGGACACATCAGCAATATAATTTAAAACGAACACTTTTTATTTAAAAAATAAAATTCATTTGTATAGAAAAATTATAGATTAATTATAATAATACCATAAAAAATAAAATAGAAATAAAACAACTAAAAAAACTTATATTAAAAAAATACATGCGAAAATCATGACCTAAGCCATGAGACTAGGATAAATCCATAATAAAAACTTGAAGATAATCACAAAATTAAAATTAAAAAAAAAATTAATACAAAACAATAAGATCGTATGAATCTAAAATCCTAATAAATTACATGTTGAAAGATGAAATAGAGAAGAAAATTAATTACACAAAGGATCCAAAAAAATAAGGGTGAGAAAAAAAACATTAATTAGAAGGATATAAATTTTTAATTGGACGGTTTAATTGAATTAAAAAATAAATTTAATAAAAGAAAAAAATAAGAATCAAATTGAATAAAATAAAATAATATAAAATTTGTTCTGAAATTAAAAGAAAAAAATTTCAATAAAAGCACCATCAATTTCAAGATAATTGCAATTAAAAAACTAGATTGAAAAAAATTTAAACTTTTATAAATGAAATAGGAACCAAATAAAAAATTATATCTCAAAACATATTTCACTATAAATTGAGTTATAGTAAAACATTTATCCCAAGACACAATTATAAGTGTTGAGATAAGTTTTCTAACGAAAAAAATGAAGAAAATGATGGTAAGATTAGGAAGTTGTGGCAAGAGGTGGATCTCTGCCGTCAATCCATTGACCCATGAGTTAAATTTTATTGAACAAAACAAATTAACGGATCGAGCTTGTTTAATGGTCGTTCATATATATATATATATATATATATATATATATATATATCGACCTAGGCATTATCGGCTAAAAAATAACGAAAACGTAAAACTACTCGTCGTGGCTGTACAGTGCATTTTGCCTTCTGAGTGAAAACATTATGTATTTCAACAATATTTCTCTTTTTTAGTCGGTATTTTTGTTTTCAATTTCATTGGACCACGATTTCTATTTTGTTCTTTTTTTGTTCACGGTTTATTGAGTGCTTTTTTTATTTTATTTTTTGCCTAAACAATTTGGCAAATCTAATTTTTTATCCCTTTATTTTGATATTTTTTATTTTTATTCCTTTAGCTTGGAATTTTTCTATTTAAAAATTTATTTTACTTATTTTTTAATATTCTAGTTTGATAAAAAAAAAGAAACTCTTTTAAAACAATGAAAAGGAGGGAAAATTGTTGGTTAGCTGTATTTTAATAACAAAAAATATATTTTTAATGTTAATATATTTCATTTGATAAGAAAAACTATATTTATCTTTTATATTAATGAAAAAACTAGATCGAGATTGAGAAAGATGAAAAAACTAGATCGAGATTGAGAAAGATTTTGTTTTTTTTTTAGTTTAATTTTATGTTTTTAAACAATTTTTGAATCCTTTTAAGTTGACATATTGATTTATTTAGGTTGTAAGAGTATTTTTAGATAAATATAAATTAAAAATAATTTTTAAAAATCTTGCAAACCCAAGTTTAATTTTCCAACCACGATTAAAAACTAAGAAGATAAATGACATGGATGTTTCTAGAACCAATAAATAAATAAAAAATTTAAACCAAAAGGCTCGGTTCTTTTATGTAGATAAGATGCTTAGTCCACTCAAGCCCAATCATTTATTTTTTATTTTTTTATATTGGAATCTTAATTTAAATTCATTAAAATAGATTGATTAAGAAATTATTAGAGATTTTTTTTAATACCATTTAATTTTTACATGTTTTGTTTTTTAAACTAGGATCATGACTATATATATATATATATATATAAGAGGTAACTCTACTATATATGAATTTGATTAAATTAACCTCTATATATTATTAATGGAACATACCAATTTTGAAGCACCATGCTAAATTGAACTGTGGTAGGAGAAGAATAAGAGCATTTCTTGATAGAGGGAGGTTTTTTTTATTTTTTTTGACTTCTTGAAAAAAAAATCGTTGGTGCTTTTTGTCATTTCATCCGAAAGCAATTGATTGCTTTTTGGTTCATTAGGCCACTAATTGATGTTTTTTTACTCATGCCTAATCGGTTGATTATATTTTTGTCATTCTCAAATAAAATTAATGGTTTTTGTATTACAGATGTTTTGGTATTTTTATATGTCCCATTAGATATTAAAAAATTGACCTTCAATAAAACAATTGAATTAACCTTCAAGTCAAAATTTTAAAAATTGGCTGAGAGAGGTATTTTTATTTTTATATTTTTTTTAAAATAAATTAAAATAATATATTTACCCTTAAAAAAATTAAATCGTTCATATATGGGCCTTTCAATCCTTTTACTTTCGTTTTTTGTGATTATCAATTTCACAATGGGACTTGATCTTTCAAGAAGGACAAAATATTAATTAAATTAAAAAAATTATTGTAGTGTGTCACGCAAATATTAATACGTGGGAGGCATCTACTTATTTGATTGCCTCATGTGATGCATGTATGACTTTTTAGTTTTTTTTTATAAAAAATTTATTTGTTTTGAATTTAATTTTTTATTTTTAATTTGCTATATATTATTTTTTTCGATGTAATTTTTATTATTTTAATTTTTAGTTTTTTTATCATTTTATAAAAGTTTAATTGTTTTTAATTTCATCATTCAATTAAAGTTTATGATGTATTATTTTTTTTAATTTTGTTCTCATTCTTTTAATTTTTTTTATCTTTTTAAAGTTATTTTTCTTTTTAGTTTAATCCTCCAATCAAAAAATTACAGCTTTCCTTTATTTTTTTTATTTTAATTTGATTTTAATTCTTTTAATTATTAATTTTATCTTTTAATATTTGATTTACTAAAAATTAGTTTTATAATTTTTTAATATATATTGCTTCAGTCTAATAACAAATGCTATCCCAAGCCAACACGTAACTTTTATTTATTCAAGTAACAATTACGGTGAAGAAGGAAGAACTCATCTTCCTTTTTTCTTTTTTTTTATTAGCTTCCCACACATGTATAAGACCCTGATTTCTATAAAAAAACTTACTAATCCTTGACCTTTTACCTTGAAAAATCATAGAGTTACCTGAAGGCAACTAGTGCATCATGAACCATATAAAATACTACAATTGCTTTAGTTTTACTGATGTCAATAACTTATTTCTATGTGTACCTTAACAAAAAAAGAAATATGTTATTTTGATAAATACACACAACCAACTCTAATCCTTTTACCCATTAATATTTTAGAAGATTTCACAAAATCTTTGTCACTTAGCTTCTGATTTTCTTAAAAAAAATTAGTAGATAAATTAGTAGTTTTTGTTTTTGTTTCTTTAGTGCCTTAAGTGGTTATTATACCCGTCATATTTCTGCTAATTCATAAATAATTCTGCTAATAGGGAGTTAAAAAATATTGAATGCGGGTGGGGCTTTCTTGAGGAATACAAATAAGCTCCTTTTTCCCCCATCTAATTGTTATATTCATTTCCACACGGTTTATGCTCATTAAAAGTCATAGGTGACTGGAAATCCTTTACCTTTTTCAAGTCAATCACTCTTTTGATTTCGGAACTTTGTTTTTTTTAATCAATATTACTCTCCCACGCACACGCACACGCACACGCAACTTTCTTTCTCATCTCTTGCACACGCACACGCAACTTTCTTTCTCATGTCTTCCTCGTAAAAAGCTAACTCCTAACATGCATATAAACACGAAGGGTTGATAGCAGTTAAAGGCAGGAGTAAATAGCATGCTACTAGGGTCGTTCCTCGCTAGCTTAATCCCAGCTCGCCTTCTTTGATAAATACCCTCTCTTTCTTTTCTAACTTTCCTGAGCGCATAGGATCGTATAGGATATTGTAACCAGATCAGAAAGACTGGTTAGGATAGCAAGGGATATTCTAACTATGGTTATTGTTAAGTGAGGAAGTCACACACAAAAAAAAAAAAAAAAAACTCATGTCCATACCCACACCTATTTATTTTTTATTTTAATTTTTGAAGGTTAATTATTTCTATTTAGTTATATAAAAAATAAAAAATAACTTATTATCTATTTTTTATATATTTGAACAACCATGAGTTCTCAGAGAATCAGGGGTTCAATTATTTTTAATTTAAAATATGTTTTTTACCCAAAACAATCAACATACTTTGATAAATATATTTATGATCACATAAAAACAACTTAAAAAATTAAAATTAATTTAAAGTCAAAATGATTCTCCTTATTAAATCTACCTCCTCGGGAAAAGAGAAAGGAAAAAAAACCTAGGTAAAACTCTTTTTATAAAATAAAACCTATTAACATCAAAATCAACTATTTTTGTTGTCAAAAATATTGTCCACAACAAAATTTTATCTTTATATTGAAATCCAACAAACCTTTCTCTTCTCTCATAAAAAAAAGACCGAAAATGAGAGAAATGAAGTATGGTAATAAAATTGAATTTTAAGAAACCAAAGGGATCAATTACCTAACTAGATAAAAAAGATGGGTGATTAAATTAAACTTTTCAAATGAAATTTTAAAACATCATCTATTTTACTCATCTTTTATATTTTAGTTCTTATTCTTTCAATTCAACTCTTCCTAAAAAAATACAATTGGGAGTTAATTTGAGTTTAAAAGGGCTTAATTGTGTAAAATAAAATCTTGAGGACCAAATAATTCATTTTTAATTTTTTTTACTATTTCAATCTACAACGATTTGTGAGAGAATAAATTGTAAAAATGTTACAGTATTTTGGCCACACAACTTAGTGTCTGTTAATGCTCCACCTTCCTATTATATATACAATATCTAGTTTAATAACAACTCGAGTGAAGATTAAGAAAGATGTGTGAGTGCTTCCAAAATTAATGTTAAATGTTAAAACAGGGGTGGAGTTCTCCATTTTGTCCTTTTTATTTTCAAATTTTAGAAAATGATTTTCTTTTAAAAATTTACATTTTCAAGTATGGATTAACATGTGTGTGTACACAAGTTAAATAATATTATTTGATTAATTGGGTGATTGAACTGAATGAAAAGGCTAGTATATCCTAATTTTTTTAGTACCAAATTAGATAGGTGGCTCGCGTTTTGCCATAAGCTATGTTAAATTTTTTATGACTAAAAAATAAAATGTTTAAGCCCTACTAGCATGTTTTAAGAAAGGAAATCAAATATACAATTTGAGTTATAGATTTTACTAAGTCTAGTACGATGATTTCATTTAATTATATGATAGAAAAAACAACAACAATAAATGGATTGAATTTTAAAAGAAAAGGTGATAATGATGACTAGAAGAAAAAGAACACTTATCAAAAAGAGAAAAGTTAAAAAGTTGAATTCTAAGATAACCTAATGCTAAAGGATGAAACTAAAAAAAAAAAAACAAAATAAAGCACCCCAAATCAATCCAAACTAGCTTGGAAAACTCACAACCCGAGCGAGGTTGGACAAATCTCATAAAAAATAAATTTTAAAAAAATATAATAATGGTCAATCCCCAACAATTCAAATATAGAAAGATAAAATCAAGAAAAAAACCAGTCAACAAAAACAAGCACAAAAAAATAAAACACCTACAAACCTGAGTAAAACCATGAAATCCTGTGAGTTAGATTACGTGAACAAGATAACCTAATAGAAGACGAAATAAGAAAAATGACAAATCTTAATTTTATAAAGAACCTAATTTTAAAGGACGACACCGTAAAAATAAATATTAAGAAAAAGCAACCCTTAAAAAAAATACTTAGGTCAACTAGTTAAACTTGTTGTTTAGGTCATGAGATTAAGATAACCTGAGGGAAAGAAAACCGAAGTAAATCATGAAACTCATTTTTCAAAACAAACAAAGTCAAAAAATAAAATAAACAAATAAGTAAAAAAAATAATGTTAATCTATATTAACTTTTTAAACTTGTGACTCGAGTCACTAAACTGAAATCATCATATCTAGAAAAACCATGAAATTCGATTCTAAACAAATCTAATGTGAAAGAATGAAATAAAAAATAATTATATAAAAAAATCCAAAATAAAAAATAGCAATTAATAAATGAAGATCAACTTTGAAATAAAAAATAAATGAGAGGACAATTAAGAGTTTTGAATTGAAGGGAGAAATTTAAAAGAAAAGTAAAATTCATAAAAGAATCCCAAACAAAAATCAAAATCTTAAGAATGAGGATTGTATTTGAAAAATAACAAATCATAATTATGGATTCAAGTATGAAACAAAAAACAAATCAAAACTTATTTAAAAAACCAATAACAAAAATTAGAAATAACCCCATGTAAAAGGAAACGTCTAAACGCTTCCAATATCATTATGAAAGTTATTATTCGGGTGTTGGCAAAACCCACAAGTGAATTTAGAAGAACATAACACCAACCAAATTTAGTTTTTAAGTTATATTTTATATTTACTAAAATACCAAGTTACTCCTATGTGAATTTGATTATAACTAAAAATTCAAGATAAAAATACAAAAAAGTTCCCAGACGCCTCTTAAACAAGTTTTTGCTTTTAATGATAATTTAGTTATTTCATTGTATTTTTTAAAAATAAAAAGATCAAGCTGTCCCCAATCAATCTAATAATGACAATGAATCTTGTGAAAAGATTATATTATCCCTAATAGATAGTTCATCAATTTTTTTTAGAAGAATACTATAGTCATTTTAATATTCTGGAAAAACCATGAAGCTCAATTCCTAACAAATCTAATGTGAAAGAATAAAATAAAAAAATAATTCTATAAAAAGATCCAAAACAAAAGATAGCAATTAATAAATGAAGACCAACTTTGAAATAAAAAATAAATGAGATGACAACTTAAAATTTTGAATTGAAGGGAGAAATTAAAAAGAAAAGTAAAATTCCCAAAAGGATCCAAAACAAATCATAAGAATGAGGATTGTATTTGAAAAATAGCAAATCATAATTATGGATTCAAGTATGAAATAAAAAAAATCAAAACTTGATAAAAGAATCAATAATAAAAATAAAAAATAAAAAAAATAAGAACTAAAGTTAAAATATCACTAAATGAGAAAATAACTCTCAAATTTTGAATGACCATTATGAATTTTAAGGGAAGGAGAGATAAAACAAAGTTATTAGGGACACGTTGTCGCATAAACAACGACATGCCACTTCTCATGTAGAAGGAGACATCTAAACGCTTCAAACATCATCATGAAAGTTGTTGTTTGAGTGTTGGTAAACGTAACACGTAAATCTAGAAGACCACAACACCAACCAACCTTGGTTTTCAAGTTATATTTTATATTTATTAAAATACCAAATTACTACTATGTGAACTTAATTATAATTAACAAATTAGAATGAAAATATAAAAAAACTTATAGCCACTTCTTAAACAAGTTTTTACTTTTAATATTATTTTAATTATTTTTTTATATTTTTTTAAAATAAAAAAGCTATTGTGATGAATCTAATTGAATCTTGTGAAAAGATCATGTTACCACTACTTGATAGTTAATCAATTTTTTAAGCAGAATAATAATCATTGTACTATTCTAATTAAACAGTAAATCCTCTCCCAATAAGTAATGTTTTTTCCTCCACAAGCTTTTGTTAATTGGGTTAGCTCTAGAATTCGATAAAAGGGTTTGAATGACAAAAAGTTGGAAGTATAAGAGCGAAGAGTGATTTTCACCCACAATAACTAAATAAATGGCTACTTTAAAAACAACAACTCGTCGTTGATTTCTCCTATTTTATTTTTAATTTATAAGAGCAGGCCTAAAGTGCTCAACCTACTTCTGTTTTTTTTCTTTTATATATATATATATATATTATCTATTTCCTTCAAAACAAAAATTAAAACCACATTAGTCATTTTTTAAAAATTATTTATTTGAAAATATGAATAACTTAGTTTGTGTAAGCATCCATAAAATGAAGTTTCAAGAGCGTATCAAATGCCATAATCACATGTACTATTATACTTTATAACAATAAAGTACTTAATGAATATTAATTTTAACAATATAGCGGGCATGACTTTAAAAATTATTAGAATTTAATAAAAAAATAATACTTTTACGTGTTTACAGGGAGATGCTACCTTTAATAATTTTGTAAGATTTTTTTTCCCTCAAGTTGAAAGTATTTTTGTGGGTATTAAATTCAACGATAAGGAGTATATTCGACCACCTTGCACATCAATCAAGATTATTATTATTATTTTTGAAATCGGATTGAAGTTTCATTAGCACGTGTAAAATTTCAGTTGAAAATATCAAAATGTGTGTTTTTTAGATGAGTTTTGACCAATAGTGAAAGTTTGACTCATTGATCTAAGAGTAATTAATAGCTTAGGCTTAATGCGCTACAGCTTTAATAGTTAAGGGGCGAAAACTGGTATTAAATAAAAAAAAAAAATAAGTTCCATAAGAAAAAGGTAAAAAATAAAAGAGATCGTGTAAATCTCTGCAACTAACAGATAATTATAATAAATCAAAAGTAAATCCATTTGGTTTTAAAAAGAGTAAAAAACCCTAAATCAGTTAAAACGTATCTTTACTTGGAAAAACGTCACTTAAACCTCGATCATATATTTCCAAATCCAACGGTCAATAAACACCCGCGAACGGGTGGCCTGTCACACCCACTATCCCAGACCAATTCGAGATTTAATGCAGTAGCTAGTGTGCCGTTTGAGGTTCAAACTTTGGGCTTACAAAGGTTCAAAACCGTTAAGCACCGTTAACATATAGGGTTTTGAAAACCTTAAAAAATGCTAGAAAGGAAAGCGGTCTATAACGGCAACTAACGGAGACGTCGGCGCAAAATATATTCGTTATATACAAATTTACGGTCTGGCCGTGTATATATTTTTTTTTTTTTTGTTTCAACGGGCAAGGTTTGGTTTTGTTTTGTTTGCTCTGGGAGTCAGAGAGAGACGTTTCCCTTCCTTTCTTTCTTCCTTATTTATTTCTCCCTCCCTCCCTCTCTCTCTCTCTCTCCCTCCTTCTCTCGATGTCGATGAGTTCCTCTTCAATTCCCGCCACTTCTCTTGAAGCAGAGGTCAGTTTTTTTTTTTTTTTTATCGTTTAACTGATTTGGATATCGAACGATTATTAGCTTTAAAGTATGTGTGATTTGATTAAGAAACGCTAGAATTGAATATGATTTTCTGGTTTTTTGATCTAATCGGTGTTTTTTAAGATCTGGGTTTTGTTTGTATTGCTAAGTATATTTTAGGGCTCTATATTATTTGATTTAAGTAGTACGAATTCATGTATGTATTTGTTGATTATGATTTTGGGTTTTGGAGATGGTTGTAGAAAGAGGAGATGGATGAACTAAAGATAGAAGAGCGCTGCCTTGAAAACAAGCAATTAACACCCGCTTCGAGCTCCTCTCAATCTGAAGAAGGTAGTGGCAGTGCTATTCTTAAGTCTCCCGGAGTTTATAGTCCAGCCACGGTATCGCCGACTAACAGGTCACTTACTATCCGTTAATTCTCTTTTACCCCTTTTTTGGAAGGTATTTTTATTAATTTATGTCTATCCGCTTTGAATTATTCATTCTCTATTTTTTTTTATCTTGATCTTGTTTTGAATTCATATGCTTTATGTGTATGATCTTTTTGTTTGAGAATTATGAGTTGAGAATTTGGATTTGCAGAAGAACTACAGGCCCAATTAGGAGAGCCAAAGGTGGTTGGACTCCGGAGGAGGTTAGTGCTTTCCTTAACTTATTTAATTCCTATGCGAGAAGGTGTTGTTGTTCGTTTGTTTGTTGGCTTATTGGAGGTTGGTTCAGTGGTTGAGTCACTTCTAAACCTGGACCAGCATGATGCTTTACTAGTTTTCAGTGTTATTTTTATCCTCTTATTAATGATATCAATGATCATTACAATGATCATGAGCATCCACAATATAGCTAGATCTCTGTTAGTGTTCAGCTGTCAGCTGTGGCTTCTCTGCTTTTATGGAGTATTGTGCTAAAATCCAATTGCTACTGACAACCTTTTTAATGTGTTACAGGATGAGACATTAAGAACTGCTGTTGCAACTTATAAGGGGAAAAGTTGGAAGAAAATAGGTCTCTTTCTTAACTCAGAAGTGCTTGTCTAAAACTTACTTAGCAATAGAGATGATCATTCTCGATACTTTTTTTTATTGATTTCTTTTTCAGCATTGCCTATTGTTCATGCTCGATTTACAGTTCCCTTTAAAAGTCATACTGAGACTTAGATAATGTACTTGAGCTAGCTGAGACTCTTAGAGTTGTGAAGATCCTGTAAAATGTATTTTGAAGTAGATCTAGGAAAATAAAGAAACTTGCTCTGGCTGACCCAAAGAGAATTATGGCAGCCTAGGAACTGTAAGTGCATAACCAGAGTCAGTAGCATAGCTAGGAATATTTTCCAGAGCCATCATTCAGTAATTTAGTACCTTGTCAGAAACAACTTTTATGCATCTGACTGTCTTAATTTAATTTTCAAACTAATAAAAAGATTCAAAATACTGTTAAAAGAATATAAGGCTAACCAGATCAGTCCAATTCTCAATACACAAAAAAATAAAAGAAGCTTAAGTAATAGAGTTCAGAAGTAACAACACTCCTTTTCTACTTGTAAAGTGTTTAATGAGAGAGGTTAAACACGTTGTAAGCGAAGTCCAAAACTCAATCATTTGCGGGTTACAATGATATTTGCTGAGTTAATTTAGCAAATGACCTCAAAAATTTGACATTAATCTATCTGCTGCCTTTTGATTTCCCTCCAGTCAATCTGGGTGCCCCACTAAAATCAAAAAGTGACTTCACCCTTGACAAGGAAGAAACTCAACTACTTGTGGGGCTATACAGAAAGAATTGTATAGGATCAGTTAAATTAGTTCTTAGAATTTTTTCCTTGCACCTAGTGTCCCAAGTCACCTTAAATCTGTATAGATTTGTGGGTGGTTCTGAATTATGGCAGAAGATTCATGTGATAGAATATTTTAGAGCATGAATGAACTTAGGATCTACTGTTTTAGTTGTTAACACTGCCAGAACCAAACCACATACTCGCACACAATCTGAGAGCAGTGCTTGTTTTCTCCAGTTATGGAAAGAGCTTGTTCATGTCCATTTCAAGCAAGTTGCTGGTTGTTTCCAATAACCTTCTCTATCTGGAGGACCTGTTTGGAGTCTGAAATGACTGATTCCTTGTTTGTGTTGAATAAAAAAAGGGTTTACATGTGACAATAAGATAACATACACATGGATAAATAATTAAAAGTGTTAGTTTTCTGTGTAATATTCTTGTCAAATATCTTAAGTTGGTCTTACTTTTGATGTTATGCAGCTGAGTTTTTTCCTGATAGATCAGAAGTGCAATGCCTGCATCGATGGCAGAAGGTTCTTGACCCAGAACTTGTTAAAGGACCTTGGACTCAAGAGGTTGGCACCTCCTTTTGTAATGTATCTCTTGTTGTAGACTATATCTAGGCACTAAAATTTCTGCTCTTTTGGCTTGCAGGAGGATGATAAAATTGTTGAACTGGTAGCAAAATATGGACCCACAAAATGGTCTGTCATAGCAAAAGCTTTACCTGGTCGCATAGGGAAGCAATGCCGAGAGAGGTAACTTTTACTCATTATGAATTCAGGTTGATTTTGTTTAAGAAGGTTGCTGTTTGATTCATTTTATTTTGTCATCCACAACACAATACATGGCACAGCAACCTCTTTTCTCCCTGAAACAGGAAGCATGGTCCTAGAACAGTTTGAAAATCATATACCTGACCAATAATCTAATACTTTACTTATTTCTTGCATGTTGTGGTTATCATGCCAGAAAACTTATGTGATCCTTTCGGTACCTTCAGTCATCGAGTGGAGGTTAACTTTTACTCATTATGAATTCAGGTTGATTTTGTTTAAGAAGGTTGCTGATTGATTCATTTTATTTTTTCATCCACAACACAATTCATGGCACAGCAACCTCTTTTCTCCCTGAAACAGGAAGCATGGTCCTAGAACAGTTGAAAATCATATACCTGACCAATAATCGAATACTTTACTTATTTCTTGCATGTTGTGGTTATCATGCCAGAAAACTTATGTGATCCTTTCGGTACCTTCAGTCATCGAGTGGAGGTTAACTTTTACTCATTATGAATTCAGGTTGATTTTGTTTAAGAAGGTTGCTGATTGATTCATTTTATTTTTTCATCCACAACACAATTCATGCCACAGCAACCTCTTTTCTCCCTGGAACAGGAAGCATGGTCCTAGAACAGTTTGAAAATCATATACCTGACCAATAATCTAATACTTTACTTATTTCTTGCATGTTGTGGTTATCATGCCAGAAAACTAATGTGATCTTTTCAGTACCTTCAGTCATCGAGTGGAGGTTAGCATATATTTATACAATAGTGAAAGTTTATTTGGAATATTTACAGGTGGCACAATCATTTGAATCCTGATATAAAAAAGGATGCTTGGACATTGGAGGAGGAATTGGCGCTCATGAATGCCCATCGGATATATGGAAACAAATGGGCTGAAATAGCAAAGGTTCTCCCTGGAAGGTACTCTTGCATAATTTGTAAAAACTATGAGGGAAATTTAGTTGCCAAGTTGATTTTGATTTTATGTTTCATAGGAAATTAGTTGCTAAATTCAGTAACTTCGTTTGAATATTTGATGCTCACATTCTTCTGCGTAGGGAAGGCAGAATGTCATGCGGTATTGTTGATCTCAAAAGAGGATCCAGCTTATTTGAAAGTGAATTTTGAACATTCATATTGTTATTATGCTTGGGAGTTTATATAAAATTACTCTTCCCTTTCTGAATGAGAATATTTTGTCTTGTCATTTATGCCTGGTTGCCAATTTGATTTGATTAAGAATACGTCTTGGTAATTAGAGTTAATTTAATACAGGCAATGACATTTCATTTTTGCTATCTAAGATGTATTATGGTTTTAGAAGTCTATATATTTCGTACTGGGCTTATTGCGACTGAATCAAAGCTATAACTGAAAGAAAAATGTGTTTTGAATCTCAAAAATGATCCTCTTGTAATATTATACAGGTGATCAATTCAGTATAGTCGAAATACACATTCATATAAAGATCCTTTTGTTGCATGTCTGATCCCACTTTTTGTTTATTAAGGATCTATGGGTCTAATGCCTCATCTTTGTGCAAGGAGTTAGACATTGCTATAAACCTAGACATGGCTCGGGATAATGTTACTAATTAAATAGTAAAAAATCAACAGCTTGCCATGTCATGTATTCCTCTCCAAGATATGTGTGTGTGTGTGTGAATAGCTTATATATTGGATATGTCAAGCTACACTAATTTTCTCGACTTTTCTGTACACAGGACTGATAATTCAATTAAAAACCACTGGAATAGTTCCTTGAAGAAAAAATTAGATTTTTATCTGTCTACGGGGAAACTACCTCCAATTTCAAAGAATGGTTTCCAAAATGGAACTAAAGATACGAATAAATCAGCTGTGATGAAAACAATGAAAGAATCAGATTCAGCTGCCCAAACTTCGTCAGGAACTACTGATATATGTAAGCTAGATGATGGAAAAGATCAGTTAGAGTCTACATTGGTGCTAGATGTAGCAGCTTCATCAAGTGTTCTTCCAAATGAGTATGCTGATTCTGTAGATCTTAGCTGCTGTGATTCAGAGTCGCAGCAAAAGTTTGAAGATCATCAAGACAAAGGTATTGGGTCTGGATTGCAGTTTGACAGGTCAACTTATGGTTCTTTGTATTATGAGCCACCACTAGTAGAACAATTGGATTCATATCCTTCAAACATGGGTAACGTGCAGCATGAGAACAATTCTTGCCCAGTTTCATCTCCTATTATTTTCTTCACCCCACCTTGTGTAAAGAGTTGTGATTTGAGTGCACAAAGTCCAGAATCTATATTGAGAATTGCTGCCATGAGCTTCCCTAATACCCCTTCAATATTTCGAAAGAGGAAGACTGCTCATGTGGATCGGCTTCCTAGTAAAATTGGGAAAGTAGGTGAGGAAACTGTCAAAGACAGGTTAGACATGTCTGTTGAACATGAAAAAATTGAAAGTACTTTGGAAAAGACAGCTGTTCAAGATGGAAGTTTGTGTGAGAGTCCTGCTTCTTTGGGTAATGGTACTATTCGGCCTAATGATAAGCCCTTTAATGCATCTCCTCCATATCGATTAAGATCCAAACGGACTGCTGTCTTCAAGTCAGTGGAGAGACAACTTGAGTTTACATTTGAAAAAGGCAGGAGTGATGGTACCAAACCAACGAGATTATCCGTGAAAGGGGGCTCTCCTGTTACTGAAGATTGTTCTCGTGCAACAAAGATGGGGGTTACCTAGAGAAAATCTGTAAGTCATAATTTTTGTTTCCAGCCATGTCTAAAGTTGAATTGCTTCTAATATTTATGCTCTTCCTACTGATATTAGATTTTCCTTATACTTCCATTATGGGTTTCATTCATTATGTTTCATCAGAGTAATGATCTAGAACTAAAACTGTATTTTCATGTTTACTCAAGAATAAAAAGTGAAATCTTTAATTATAAACTTTTGTATGCTGGAATCATTGAAAATGATATCACAATTCAGTTACAATAAATTTTCAAAAAGATTTTTTGAGATACTTTTATTTTTAATATCATGCTGGGTTAGTGAGGAATTCTCTTAGATGGTTTATTGAGTTTGAAATTTATCATCATTATTTATGCATCGTTTTCATTCTCAATGCATTCCTATATGCATACAATTTCCCATACTGGATTTCTGCATTTTAGATACTTCAAATCTTTTGGCAAGCATACAACTTTGTTTGACAGCATTTAGTTCTTAGCTTCAAGCTCTTCATGTAAAACTTCATTATTGTCATATTTCCAGGACAAAGTGTTTTCCAATTTGTGTCACTATGAACAATCCATATACAGCTAAACTTGTGTCTCTGGGATAAAATTGAGATTTGCTAAACTATAAGAAATTGGTCTCCCGTTGGGAGGTCAAATTAATATGAGAGAGTTCTAAGCTTCTTGTATTTTGGTTTGCTTGTAACCTCTTTATTCTGGAGACTATTTTGGTCTGATCATCTTCATTTATATTTTTACCGGAATGGATGTTGAGTTTATGATAGGGAATTACCCCGTTTCCCATTCAAGAAATAATCTTGGCCTCAAGTCCCGTTGCATATTCTGAGCGGAGAAGCCTTCAATAAGATACGGCCTCTCAAAGAAAAAGCATGTGAAGCGTCTTAAAGATGTAGTCTTGTATATATCATTGTGTACTTATATTGGTTAATACCTGGAGTCCTGCACAAAACCAATTGAAAGACAAGGTGGAGGGGAAGAAAATTCTAATGCTCATTTTCCTTGTGATTGTTTTTCAGGGATATAGAGTGGAGATATTTTAGAGTTTGGCCACGGACTACAGTTTCCAATATCTTGAAGCTGTTTCAAAGTGACAAGTCAAAATGATTTGTTCATATGCTATGAATCCTGCATCATCTATCTAATCAGTCATGCAGATACTTGCACCCATTTTTTCTTGTCTTACAGCTACGTCTTACATTATACCATCCTGTAAAAGGAGCCGGTGGCTGTAGGCTTCTGGTCTGTGGAATAAGAGATATAGGTCCCAATTATGCTACCTGAAATGTAACTTTCTGTACAGAACATCCCAATAAGAAAAAAAAATAAAAATCGATGCTCCAGAATTATGTCACAACTCACAGTGATGGTCGTTTCCCATTAGGCTTGTTATTTCTTTATTTATATCTTAGTATTCCTCAATTAAGTCCTTAATAAAAACATGAAATAATCAATGGTAAGATGATATTATTAATGGTAATGATGGTGGTATTTAAATGATAGTAATGTTGGAAACAAGATTATAATGGTGGTGATTGAGATTAAAGATAAATGGTTTTTGGTTGTCAAAATCAATGTTAATTGTGGTCACAGCTATGATGATGAAGTTGTAGATGTTTTGATATATGCTGGAAGTTTGTGAGTTTCTATTTTCTTCTATTCATTGCTTTCTATTCTAAATATGTATTTCTTTGATTAGAAAAAAAAATATTCAAGGTTTTAATTATTTTGGTTTATGTTATGTATATGTAAAAACAAAACCATATGCTTTGTTAGCTTGTTACATGGATTGCTTATGTTCAGTGTGTTTTTTTTTCCACACTTTTGATTATGAAATCTACAATCTATTTTTGTATTTATACAATATTTGATATGTTAAGATATATTTATTTGTATATTTCTAATACTATTCCAAAAAATCTAAATAGATTAATAGCATAATTTATGCGTTGGATGGATAATTAGTTAATTTTTTGGTTTTAATAATTTAATTCATTCTCTTAGTTAAAGTGGTTGATAAATGAGACCTAGTACGTGAAAGGTTGAGGTGATTAGTAAAAGGTATTTGCAAAAAACTACTTTTAATAGAGGATTCACGGATGTTTAAATAAATATTTTCACAGATAGAAAAAATATAATAATATTTTTAAAGAATAAACTTTAAAAATATATATATTAAAAATATTGAGAATGAAAAATTATGAATTTTAAATTTGGTGAATTTATCATGTATTTATAACTAATAATTTTTTTATGAAAAAAAAGATTAAATAGTTATTTTATCTTTATAAATTAAAATGATATTTTATTTAAAATAATATATATAAGACCAGTATAAATATTAAGAAACTTATATAAAATCTTATATTAAATATTAAGAAACTTATATAAAATCTTAAAAAAAATCTTAAAAAAATGTTGAGTTCATGTCTAAACTTGTTAAGGATAAAAATGAATCTTAGTCAAGATTGTGCAGAGCTTGGATTTAAAATGCTGAGAGAGTGAGCCTAGTCAAGATTGTGCTTGGATTTAAAATGCTGAGAGAGTGAGTATGCATTTGAATTTTTTAATTTTTTAGGTGTCATTAAAATCCAGTTAAATTTGAGTTATTAATTTCGAAATTAAAAAAAAAAATTATAGCTCCAGCTCTTGAAGAATGCAATCACAAGGGAAAATGCAACAAAGGTTTGATTATGATACCTCAGATGCCAAAATCCATCAAATCTAACTGTTTAGTTATAAAAATGCACAGTTCAACGTAATGAATTGTGAAAAGACATTTGAGATGTGTTATTGAAAGGACATTGACCATATATATCATAGTTTGCCCACGCGCTATTGCAAGGTTTTTTTTGTGGAATCTTTTATTAAAATATATGGCATTTAAAATAAATACATAAAAAAGTTCAAATGTATTTAGAGAAAAATATTTATTTCTTCAATAAAAATTTATCTTCACCCATTGTTTTAGTAAAAATATATTTGTATCAGCAATGTGACAATTTGAATAAAAATTAAGGTAATTAAAATAAATGTACATAAAAAATTCATTGATTTAAATTAAGAAGAAAAAACCTTCCTTTAATCAAATTTATGGTTCTTTATATATATATATATATTTGACAAAAAAAACATGTTTTTTTATTAGAAATATGTTTTTTAAATAAATAAGTATCATAATATGAAAACAAGTTTCAATTAAAACACATAAGAAAATGCCTTTAAAATTATATTGTGGTTGCATGAAAAAAGAATAATTAAAAGGGAAATTATAATAAAATAAATATTTCATTAAATATTCAAAAAAATCTTTTTAAAACAAATTTATATAACAGTTTCATATATAATTATTTGTTAATATTATCATAACAAGCTCTAACCTTATTTGAAAATTATGTTATAACAGGATAGTTTTGTAAATATTATTTTAATAACTTTATTTAAATAAAAAAATCTCATTATAAATATTAAAATATAAAAAATAAAATAAAAATCATTCTCATGCATTTAGGTTTTTTCTTTTTCAAAAATAAACAAACGACATTTTGTTCATAGAAGTAGATGACGTCTTCCACTACATATAAATATGGTCAAAAAATTAAGATTTTACTAATTAAAATCTCAAATTTTAACTTATTTTTATTTAAAAATATATATAAAAAAGACATCATATGAGCTTTAATAACCCCATTTCTAACCCTAAAATACTTTCTAATCAGCTCTAAAGCTTAAAATTAAATCAAATATTTTTGTTTTGTTTTGTGAAAACTATCTATTTTTACAATATTATTATAGATTCAATCCATCTATATCAAACTCTTAAGATAAAGAATACTTGTATCTTTCTCTTTATTCTTACTGATTTGTAATGATTTTTTTCCTCATCTCTCAACAACCAAGAAGAATGAAGTTTTAAATAATAAAAAAATATAAAGAAAAAATATGAAAGTTTAAAAACTAAACTGAATGCTTTTATATCTAACAAACAATTAAAAATGGTACTAAACTATGCATGAATCGAATACGCAATTATAAGAGGGGTTACATTAATTAACCTGTCATTTGAACCTAAAATAATCTTCGACACCTTGCACAATAGAACTTTTAAAGACCAAATTGAAAGATATTAAAGTCTGATGACCAAATTAAAACAAATCTAGGCTTCGAGCTACTTAGAAAGGAAACCGGAGGAAATGGCCATTTCACAATGCTGACCTAGAAAAGAAACATGCCCAAAGAACAGTGATATAAATAATAAAATGTGGGAGAATGAATATATATAGTAAAACAGGGATCCCCTCTAGTTTCCTTGTGTTTTTGGCAGGCTCAGGTTGCTTCAACGTTTGCCAGGAGCAGGTATCTAGAAAGAGGTGTTTCCCTGGTGTGTTTCGGTTTCTTGGACCCTTCGTTCTAGCATGATTCACCTTCAACAATACATGAGATTTTGCATGCCTTCATATATATAAAAGGAAACTACAGGGTTCATCTTTCCTTTTACCCATGACTCCACAGAAATGAGTACTGTGCGATTATTGTAAGCTTCTTGTGAGGTTGGGCTGATGGCGAGATAATTGTTTTGCCTGTACGCCTGTCTTGTAGAAAAGTGGGTATGGTTTTGTCCATTACCAAGTATATACTAAAACGACTAGGAATTCTATAATGAACTAGAGCCCACCTGCACAAACACAAGACAGTGAACAAGATTTCAGGGGAGTTGGTTTCTTGCAGACGAGGACGAAGAGATAGGGTTAAAGTTGTTGAGATTAATTAAGGCATGCACGACTCAGATCAATTTAAATTTTTTTTTTTTAAAAAATACCCAAACCTCCACCGGCACTCTGGAATCTGGAAAAGAGACTCCTCTAACTTGTTGAGCCAGAATGCCCCGCAACCTTAACATCCTCTATGCTAGAAAAAGAAACACTCCCCATCTCTCTCACATTTTCTAACATAGAGGCGTTTTCTCTACCCGTAAGACCAACCATCACTGCTCTCACCATTTGCTCCAAATATGCAGGATTTGGTTGCGTCATAGGTGGTACCATACATGGGGTCTGAAGAACCTGCAATATCAAAACCACTCAATGAAATTCTCAACTTAATTGGTCAGTTTACTCCATAGAGATTATAGATTAGAGCCTGGATTACTGAATATTTATATAATTGATAATTTTAAAATTATGTAATTAATCAAAATATATACAAACTAATTTGAACAACCACATTAATTAAAAAAAAAACACCCTTTAAAAATATCTTTCAGGAAATAAGAGGGGGTATATACATGTCAGTATCTTTATATCCTGCCCAAAACATGTTATATATATATATATATATATATATATATCTTTTTTCTTGAAACCATAAGCAACATTTATTCAATGCATTGAAATCAATTAAGGAAATACAAAGATAAGGGATGAATTCCTTACTTGTGATTGCTCATGAATGAGCTTTACTCTAATGGATCCTGTTCTAAATGTGTCTTGTATACATCCAACACAATATTAATCGAGTGTCACATTTGATTATAACATACACGTACATACTTTATTCCACCAACAACTTATTTTTTTTTATCTAAATCAAGAACCATCGTTAGTTTTATTCATACTTTTGGTGTTTAAATATGGCACCCAATACTCCTTTTTCATTTTAATTTCTTCTATTCAATTACCTTCATTTCCCATGCATTTTATACCATTAAATGCCAAGTCAAATTCCAAACTTTTCATCTTTCAATATGTATACATTTATACTTAATTATTTTAAGTACACATTTAGTGAAACATATCAAAATATCCAAGTACATCACAAATATTTTTAGCACCATTAAATATTAAAAATCATGTAATTATGCTTCTTTTTTTCTTCCAAAATCCTCTAAATTTCTTTCCATGGCCGGCACTAACATTTAAGGTACATGTTTATGTCTTTCTCCAACTAATCACTCATTCAATCATCATATCCCCCAAGTAAATCATAAGTTCGTACAAATGAGTATATTTCATTGAATTATCTCTTACAAACTTTAAAATTAAAAAAAAAAAAAGGGCCTTTTTGAATTTTAAGTGTGTATCATCAAATTAATTATTCCCATGTTATTTTTATGACCTCAAAAGTACTCCTTCCTTAATATCATTGCAACCATGAGGAAATGAACATTCTATTAAGGTGGTGCATGTATCAAATAAACCTTCAATATGTTTTCGATGATCAATTTTTTTTCTCCTTTTTTCTCTTGTTTTCCTCTTTTTTATTTTTAAGCTTGCTTCCTTTTTATCGTATAAAATGATTTTTTTTTAAACCAAGCTCAATTTCAATCCCTTTATTCCCAATCATTTGTCTAAAGAAAAATTCAAACTAGTTTTTGCAAATAAAGCATAGTATGATACCACGAGAACCGGATACCAAGCTAATGTAATTAATCTATAAAACCAATTCTCAACCAAGATAACCGTGAAATCACTGAACTAATAATAATAATAATAATAATTAAAAAAAATATTATGAAAGAAAAGCCAAGCAGCAAGTATAATTGAGACAGTATAACATCCGGTCCAATTAGTAAATTTCTTACAATTACAATCCCCCCTGCTCACTTTCCTTGATTTCTGATGTGCTGAATTGAACTTAACATCATTGTAAAAATTGCATGCTTGTCGTATTTTTGAAATGTATTTTTATACTGAGATTTAATTGACCTGACATGTATTCTCAAATGGAGCTTTAATGCGATCCTATTTCTGAATTTTTAAATAAAATAAAATACAGAAACCGCATCTTTGCGCACGATTGCCTGCCCTATTTTCCATGCACAAAATTATCCAAAATTTAAGGTCCCACGGTGGCCACTGTGATTCCACAATAAATTATGAACAAGCTACGCTGCTGAAAATAGTCGCCATTCTTACTTTTAATGCTGTTGATTTGTTTTTAATTCACTTTCGTGTGTGTAAAAACTAATTAGATCCAAATTTAAATAAAAAAGACACCTTGTTTTAAGATCTCGACGACTATTTAAAGTATGATAAATTTACCCTCTTTTTTTTCATTATTGATATTATTGAAGACTAAAAAGAGATTTTCCCAAGAAATAATCACTCAACGATAAACAAATTAAATTTTGAGCTCCGTTATAATTTCCAAAAGCTGAAGTGCTCAGGATGTACTTATGGACAACATTTACACAAGGTTGTTAATTTTCCTTGGACAAGAAGAGCAAGTCGCCAAATGCACAGATAATAAATGACAGTGCCTCACATGCGACCACAAAGCCAGTAACATGGGTTCCTCCCAGCATTTTGAGCTGCACATGAGACAAAAACACATACATGAGAACCAGCAGTTACCAGTCATGTAGACGGAATATTAGAAGTATATGCAAAATCCAATTATATGATAATAATATATTGAATAAAACACAGGTAAGGGTTCCTCCGCAAAACACAGCAGAAGGGAAATTAATCTGCAGACACAACAGAATCAAACGGGGAAACTCCAGCAAAAAACAATCCTTCTTTAAAGCAACAAAAGGAGAGGGGAGGCATTCGTTTGTAAAAGGCATGCCCTAAACCTTCACCAGGCCACTCCAACAACATTTTCTGAACTCCTTTGCATTTTAAACCCTCAACTGAATGTAATCATGGGATGATTAATAATTTACTAGTAACTAAGATCCCGACCCAGTGCCCCAGTTTATGTACACAGCAAATAGGAGTGTCAAACTGACACATTAAAGATGACGAGAAAGAAATCTGACTTGAATCCTCCCATTGCCATTTATTCATTTTGAGAATTCCACAGGTTGCAAAGATATTCTCTGTGCATTCAGCTGTTGAAGGAACTAGATATTGTTCATAATGTTACAAAGAATTCAGGCCCAGGCTTTCTTAGGGGAGATCTCTTCCCCTACAAAACCACACTATAATTCCAGTTTAGAATATTTTACCCCCCCACAAACTAATAATTTTGCCGCTGACAGCACGAATCCTTTTCAAGCAAGAAGGCAGGGTGTCTTTTCAGCATAAAAACAAAAATTAATTTGGGAAACAAAAGAGAGTAACACCACAAAATGTAACTGTAGTGAACTCACCGGTATGAAGTGCTTATCCAACTGCAGAACACCTATATCCTGAACCCTAGATCTTTAACTAATTTCCCCCAAAATGTGTGGATGACTTGGCAATCTTCGCATGTACAGAAAAGCACTTGACATCCTTCCAATATCAATCTGATTCAAAATCCTTCTATGCCTGAGAAATCCGTATGGAAAACTAAGAAAAGAAATAAACCTACAAGAAGCAATTCAAGACACATAAGCAAACAAGATGAACGAGCTAAAAAAATGAACCTTGAAGATGAATCTTCCCAGCTAGACCAAGAATAAGGATCCAATGGTAGTTTGGCCAAGAACCTTAGAGCTCCGATCAAGGCCATGAGAAGCAACCTAACATGCACAATTAAATAAAACAATCTATGACAAATACATACAAAAATAAAAAAGAAACATATACAAATGACAGTGTGTATAAAGAAAGATTCCCTAGTAAATTGAAAGCACTGCTGCCACAATTACAATATCCACGCCATTTTTCTTTTTTATTGTCTCCCAATTGAATAGGTAAGTAATGGATTAAACTCCAACTAGCCAATATTACGATGCTCAGATGAGGCAAACCCCAATTATATTCAGTGGTTCAAGATATTGGGTATACAAACTATCAATAAGGAGAGCCTGTCAAACATTCTCACCATGTAAGCTAGTGCAGCATAGCGCTCCTCATTCAGGTACAATGGCTTTCCTCTCAGAATTTGAATATCCTGCAAGAAGTTTTAGGAATATTAACAATATCATATAAAAGATTTGATTGAACTTTGAACTCAAAACAAGCAATTCGAACTTCATTGTATTTTAACCAGATCAAATCCTCAACCAAACATGATGTGCATTTGCAAATCGAATCCTCAACCAAACATGATGAGCATTTGTTAAATGCAAATGGCAGATGCCTTGCAATCCAAAAGGAAGAGAAGAAAATTTTTAAGGGAAACAGGGAAAAGTTCATAAAATAAATGAAAATATCATCAATTTATTTTCACATATTTTATATATAAATATTTATATTTTATTCTTCTCAAATTTTAAGAATATTTTTACATCAATTATGGTGATTATATTTTTTTTATATAGTTAATCCAATAAATTACAATATAATATAGCCCTGACACCATCAAACTGAACTCAATTTCAATATGTTAAGGCCCAAAATTCACATAATGTAAAAATAAAAGCCCAAAGTCCAACAAGAAAAATAGGTATGATTAGAAGAATGAAGTAATTTACTGTTGCCAGTTGTAATACACTTAACAAAATCCCAAATGCATCGTCTTCCTTCTCTCAACTAATGCAGGTTTTCCATATCATGTCATGTCATGTCCACACGGGTATGGGGGTAAATTGGCAAGTGGAAGCAACAAAGGAAAAGGTGTTTGAAAACAAAGAAGTCAACAAAACATGGGCCCCAGTTAGAATTAAGACTTCAACACTTACGCAACACGCCTGCACGTGCATACACACATTCACAAGATAATTCCATTTCTTTCTTAACCAAAATTACCACAAAACATATCAAAATGGCCTAAAACAACCAGTACACACAGAAGATTCCATCATTGAAACACCTTTTACAAGAGCAGAATAAACAACTTGCCTCTTCACCAAATGCATCCAAGTATGGAGATGGCCAAGGAGACTGGCGTGCGCATCTTTGTAGCAGAATTGTAGTTCTCTATAATTACAAACACTATTATTTGTCACCTCTCCAAATAGATGACACTCACAACAAATAAAAAAACTTGAAATAAAACAGAATTGATAGGACTTCCCAGAAGCAAGCTAGTAAAAGTAGGTAGTGTTCATACCTTGATCAACAGAAATACACCAGTACCAGCACCGCAGGCCATAGCATGAGTTTGGCATCCACTTTCCCTTCCATGAAAATAAACATATCATCAATTAAAATCCATAAAGTGGTGCCTTCTAAAACATGACATCCAGATTCAGAACAACTACGTGTGCAAGTGTTTAGCTGGAGATTTTAATAACATCAATGAGAATGGGCAAGACATGAACCTGCAGCATGACTTCCAGTTGAGAGAGCAAACTCTACCACAGAATAGGCAAAGAGCAGGGTCATCAAGCACAGTCTTGCAGCCAACACATTTCTGTTTTATATACCTGAATAACACACACAAATTCTCTCAGTGAACTGGGGCATTGAAAAATGTTTCATCTAAAAGCATATATGAAGAGTCATGCTCATGGCAGACCTCTGCAGTAGATCCTGGTAAACATGCGGTAGGTGCATTAACTTGAATGGAACTGCAGGTGTGACATGTAGAACATGTTGGGGACTAAAGACTTCATACTGCTTGCAAAAATGATGGAGCCATTTTGTAACTAAAGATCGTAGAGTATGATCCTTGAGGACAAAAAATAATGGAGGAATTTTGAACATCTTTTCCAGCTCTTGAACGTCATTAAGCTCGTCTTGAGCTCCACTCATGTTATCCATGTAATTGACAGCATTAGATGATCTATTCAACACATCCCTATCACAGAATGGTGCTGAGACCGAGGTACTCAGCAATTTCCACAACAAAGCACACCTCCTCAAGTAAGGGAAACTCAATCTACGAATTACATTGATGATGTCAGAAGACGAATCGATGTTGACGGAAACAAAATAATCCTTGATGCATCCAGATTCCCCAAAAACCTTGGAGATGTCAGTAATCAGAGAATCATCAAAATTTGATTCCCTCATTTCACGTTGATGTTTCCCACAAAATATTACTATAGCCTGTCGCAAAATATAGGAATTAGAAACTAGAGTTACAGGAACATTGAGAAGGGGGAAAAACACAGTTATCATACCTGAGCTACGGAAGCACAATAGAAAACATGAATAAGGGACAATAAGGAATCTTGACAAGACAGAAATGGGCATGGGAGACAAAACAGGGCCCACATCAATGATGAAAAAGCATCATGAGCAAGGACAGGTTCAGCCACCCAATTCCAAAATTGAACGTCAGAGTATGAAACTTCCTTCCCAATGTGTGCTAAGATGCACGACATATTTTCTGTGAGAATAGCATCCACATTAAAATAGAGAACAAAACAACAAAGTGCAAGATTGGCTATTAGTCAATAAAATATATAACCATCTTATAAGCAATTTTATCATGCAAAACAAGCACTTGATAAGGCCTCCAAAGTTTTTGGTAGATAATTATGTGGCTTTGTAGAAAGGTTGCCCCCAGGTTTTTCTTGAGGTTGATTTTCAAGATGAAATCCAAATGATCCAAAGATTCCAGCCACAATACGGAACAACATCCTCCCTGATCCAATACATTCTCCTAGTCAAAAAATGAAGATTGAGGATGCAACATAATTAGAGAAGGGGATGGGTGGACTGGTTGGCCAATGTGTGGTTGCATCACAATCTTATAATCTTCATATGGCTACTGGCAGCTTGCTTCCCTGAGTCACTGGATAGGGGTTTCTTAGCCCTGTATCATGTAAGCAGTTCCTTTCTTTTTTTTTTCACCTCCGGCCCTGAACACCAACCCAAACAAGAAGACGAAGAAGGGAAAATAAAACAAAGCAAGCTCCTATCTCTTAAAATCTATGACCAACCAATTATGATGACATTATATTTCAATGCCAAAGGCATGGTGCAGGCATAACAGATCTTAGAACTACGTACAAAATGGTAGCCCCTGACTTGAAAAAAGACATTAGTGCTTACAAGAAGAAATCAGCAGCAGCAATCCATTGGATGCGTTAAGGCAACACAATAACAAAAGACTCACCTCCACACCTATAAGCACCACTGGGATAATCATTGGGAACTCCTGAGCAAATAGACTCTGCAAATAGCTGAATACCCCTAAATCTCTGAAGCACATGAAGAGGATTCTTACTCCTCAGATTTTGGACAATTTTGAGCAACAAGGATAGTGTAAATCCACTGGTAGATTTGAGTTCCTTGTACAACGCATTTAGGCTATATGTAGGAGTCAAATGTGTTCCTCCACATCGTGCTGCAATCTCCATAGATACAAGGGAATACTTAAGAGTATCCCACATAATCATGGAATGGTTTACCCTTGCAGATCCTGAGAACTTATCCCATCTGTTTGGGAAATATAGTTTAATAAGGAGACGGGAAATTGAATCAAGATTCGGCCAAATTTTTTGACCCCTTTGCAAGGGAATAGATTTCAAGATATCTCCCTTTTCAACAATTTTTGCAGCAGATTTCAAGAGAAACAAGGCATGTTGAAGCTGAAGAGAATCACATCCTTCACTTGATGAGACCAAAGGCCCCACAGCATGCAGTGAACTGACAGTTGATATCATGGGCTGTCTCCAAAGCTTTTGGAAATCCCCAGGCAATGAAGGCAAGACAGAATTTGCTAGTTGACGACATACAGGGCAGAGAAATTCCCCCTGAGAAAACGGGGAGAAAAAATGAATCCGAAATGTTTTCTTTCCTTCCCCCTGCAGTGGGGACCACAATCTTTAAAAATGCACAAATTTACTTGTAGAAAAAAGTACCTGATCTGGGTCAACAATATGCCCTCCTTCAAACACAATTCTTCTGACATGTCTGTGTAAGGAATGTGATCGCAAAAATTTAGCCTTCGCAGACAAATACATGGCCACATAAAAGGACTATAGGCCTAATCATCTCTTTGTAGCATGTTATAAAATACCACGCAAATGAGAGAAAAAAACTATCCAGAGACAAACTTATGTATTCAAAGGCATTCATTCCCTTCATACTTGAGGACCATCTAGATGATAATGTCAGGAGCTAAAAGGCATTTTGGGTGTCCTAGATGTTGCTGCCAAAGGGTAACACAATTATATAATGTTTTAAGCCATTACAATTAAGCAATTGCCTCATAAGCAAAAGGTGTGTTTTTGCAGTTTTACGCCTTGACAAGCATATTATATGCCATAGGGTATTTTAAACAAGCTTTTATTATATTTGAGGTGCTGTCTTCTTTTTACTATTTGCAGTATCATTTACCATTAACAGAATGCAGAGAAGTTTCTTTATTAACATGATGCATTGCTCAGTTCCATTTATGTTGTTGTATCTCATACCAGTCATTTATTTTATCTCTAGTTGTTTTTCTTGCCAACCATATCCTGGAACAAATTGGCAGCTAAACTTCCAGTGTACTTTTCTTTTCTCAATGCCCATTAGCTATGTATTTGAGATTACAATGACCATCCAAAGCAATTACTGATCCCAGCCCGACAAATTAACATCAGAAAATAATAAAGCAGGTAACAATTTTAAAGAAATCAAAACTCCACATCTTTACGACAAGATATTTGAGTCAAACTGGAAAGTCAAGTAAGAGATCTGATAGTGACAAGCTTCAAGTTTTTCACACCAATAGCACTTACCGTTCCTTCAATGATGACAAATAACGATCAAGACATTCCTGATGCACAGCATGTCCACAGGAAGATAGATGAACCCCATCACAATCTGCAGGGCCAAATCCATCATATGTGAGAGACCGGGAAGGAAATTCTGCCTGTATCTCATCATTAGGAGCGCTTTCAGAAGAAGAAGGGTGCTCTGTTATCTCTCTAGAAAGAGCTGCTATATATTTTCCAAGCAATACAGATTCAACAGGACTGCTTATCTGAACACCTTCAGCAGCTGTAAATTTCTCAGTCTGCAATCCAGAATTTGAAACGAGCATATTATCGTGCATTTCTTTCCGCATGGAGAAGTACATGTCTTGTTCTAACATCTCAAAGGTATTCATAGTCCTATCTTTCCCATCCTTGGATGCAGAAGATACTTGGGAACTCCTTAATAAAGGGAACCGAGCCCGAGCCTTGATGAATTCAATAATAGCATTTACTTCCCCAGGTTGAGCATAATTAGAAAATTGGTTGACTACATCCTGAACAAAATGTGTTAGTTGAGTAGATGAAATCATTCCCGAACCACTAGAAGAGCTTATTCCAGATTGATTGGTCAATGCCTTTGCAATTACAGAGTTTTGCTCCTTGTCAGGTAGCTGATCTCGATCCCATGATGGAGGGCCTCTGTCAATGAAGCTCAAAAGCCTTGATTTCTTGGTCCAGTATCAAATTCACATTGCAGAAGGAAACTCGGTCAACAATCAAAACTATTTCAGTTATATATATATCCTACAAAAGCTGACCTACAAAGCAGTAGCTTACCTGAAGCAGAATCAAGAAGGACACAGGATTTTTGGAATTGGGATCATGGCAAAGAGAGCAAACATCTTGCGTTGACTCTTCCAATTTCTGTGTGCCATCTGAGTCAATTTCTTCTGCTCCAGTATTTGGAACATCATCAGTAGCAGAGTTCATACTCGATAAAAATTTGGACTGCTCAGCTTTCATTTTTGCCTGCATCAAAGGTTTAGTAAGCTTTGATAAAATGCAATTCATTAGTATTCAAGATCACATTTCCTTGGGTCAAAAAATCATCTTAAAAAGTGGAAAGACAATATAACTAGGATCATCACTGGTTGGAATAATATTCATCTTACATCTGTGATATTAACAAGAATGAATAAAAAGAAAATGTGCCCCTTCTCTGGTTCACCTTTGGGAAGCAAACTTAATGCAATTTTCATTCTTCGCAAAAATTGAAAAGAATTACAAGATGTGCAACAGCATCTCACCAATATGGCAGCCTGTCTCTCGAGAGCTTTGGCTTTGCGTTTCTCACTATCAGAAGCTGAACCCAATGTGTTTTTCTCAATATTTGGAACTGATTGTGATAAATGAATGGCCATCTCAGGGGCAAGTTGCTGCAGTTTGGTCATACATCCAGCATCTATCTCTGCAAACCTCTTCAACAAACTTTCAATCAAAGAAGAGAGGTTGTAACTGCCTGCTTCCAAGAGGTTGTCAGAACTCTCTCTCTTGTGTATCCTCATGAGCAAGACAAGAAGTGACAGCAAGCTCTGGCCACCAGAGCTGTAATTTAATCCCTCTTGGATTTCTTCACCCACAAAACCAAACATAGAAGTGGAGTTTTCAATGTGAAATGACATATCCATTTCTTTCTGCTGAATACAGATGTCTAATGCTAATGAGAGAAGGTGCAGTGCAGATAGAAGAACACCATCAGGAACACGCTTATGCATGAAAATAGCATAAAATAATACAGCACGGATGATTTTAATGACCACTTTACTACTAGCTATTCTAGCTACGCCCTTAAGAGGAGGGTAAATATCTGTCCACCTAGGAAGCTGTGTTGTTCCTGCAGAAGCACTACAGTAGCGCAAATATCTTTCTTCTGCAACTTGTAAATCCCGTGAATTCCAACGAGGGTGGTACAGATCTAGCTCTTTCCAATATGCCCAGCGCAAAGAATACATCCCCTAAGATTTAAAATACATAGAGCAACTTATTGAAATGAACATTTAACTCTTAAACACCATCAGATGTTGTGGGCCACAAAAATAACCTGATTGAAGCCGGATGGATTAGAAAATACAGCAACTGTATCCAAAACTTCCTGAAGTTGGTCAATCTTGGAGAGATCACGGGGCAAGGATTTAACTAATTGACTGCGAGTGGCATCTCCAATTGCTAACTTATGAACCAACTCTCTCTTCAAATTTTCAGCAGGAGTCAACCCAGAAAACCGCCTTTCCTGGACAATTTGTATAAGAAGCGTGAGCATTTCCTGCATCAAAACTGGTTCATACCTGCAAACACAGCATAGCATACCATAACATTAATATTATAGATCTGATATTCTATCAACTTCAACATGACCTGACATTGAAATACAGAATGTGGACCGTATATAAGGCATTCTAAAGAGAAGCAATACAGAAACTTCCTACTGGAAGAGGAAGTCCCTTTTTCTTTAGCATGTGGGGAGGGGGGGGTGGGGAATACAAATAGAGATTAAATGATGCACATGTCTTGGCCTGGCACTTAATTAATAATAAGCACATCATGTTATTCTCCTGTCAGTGATTAAACAACAAATTGGAAAAAGAAAACTCGGGAAGATGAAGTGTTAGTCCAAAGGTTAAAGAACAAAACATTTCAAAAATGAATCACTAACGTATTTAACAAGTATTGGCCCATTTGAAAACTTATACGCATGAAGTGAAAGAGAGCATCTCAGACTTAGACTTTTAAAGGAATTAAGAGCAGCTGTTCTTTTAATTCTTCTAAGGATACGATAACAAAAACTGGGAATAGAAGATCCAACAAGACATGCACATCACCTTTAGAAGCATATCTGAGAATTTCCATTGGATGAAATATCAAGAACATGAAGCACCTAAAATTATATGAGACCATGCTAAACTACTAAAATTAAGGGAAAGTTCAAGTACTCTGTAGATTGCTTAGCTTTCAGAGAAAGATAGTATGACAACCCAAAACGTTCTAGAATTCTACTGACATAGAGGTCAGGTGGAGCCAAAGCAGCACAGCACTGCAGAAGAAATAGATCAAACTCTAAACCCTGTTCAGACCTGCATAACGGAAAAGTGAGAAATGCCGCAACCAGTAATATCCAGAAAAAATATAATTTGCATGAAGTACCCACCAGCGTACTGAGCGGTACCACTCACAGCATAAAATGGCAGCATCCCCATTCTTCCTCCACATTCCAGCATGGACCTGGGCACAGAACACCCTATTCCGCAAAGGGTGCTCCATAACAAAGGCAGAAAAACCACAAGGGTGGCAACCCTCAAGAAGACATCCAAAGAAATCATCATCAGTTCTAGATAATGAAGTTGAGGTGCTAGCATTGATCGCGTTCATAACCACAGATCCACCATAACACCTTCTTAATGCTTTATGTAAAAGCATGGAAAGTAATCGATGCAAAGGAGTGTGAACAGATACATCACGTGAACTAACATCATAAATTATGTCTGGCCAATCAGACAAACTTAAAAAACGTAGGAGGCCCAAGTCTGATGAACTGCTGCCTTCCATCAAACTGTCACTGGAGCCTGAATAGTCAGTATCACCAGGAACTGTTGTTTTGCAGTCCTTTACTACATTAGCATTATCTACATTGACACTCGCATGGCAGCTACTATATGCAACTGAAGAACATTCATCTTTCCTTGTACTGCCATGGCCACCAAATATATATTTGCCTTCTCTAATCTTACACAATTTTTTCTCAAATGCTGGAAAGTTGCTAACAGAAATGCTGCTAGTATCTCCAGAGACTTGAGCCCCAAATGAATCATCAGCTCCCAAACAATTCTCAATGGCCCTCAAGCACTCATAGGTTAACCACATCACTGAGGAAGGAAGTAAGTGACGGTAAGTGGAATCTGAATCAACTTCAACAACCTTCTCTGCAGAAATGAATGAAGTACTTTCTGTCACACTACATACAGAGCTTTCCTGAGACAGCCGTCCAATTTTTGTGTGTCTCATGCTATCCTGTTCATCCATATCTTTTCCATGAATGTTAAGAAAAGTAACATCATCTGCCTCCTCGCTCATAGAAAATGCTCCATCCACCAAAAGATAATGGATGTTTGCAATAGAATGACCCAGAACAAAAAGCAAATTAATATTCTCACTTTCTTCTTCTACATAGAGGCCAGTTTCTCTCTTTAAGGGCCCCATCCCCTGCAGAAAAGAAAGAAGTTCCATCCAAGTTCTCAAGACAGCCCTCTGTACATGAGTTACATTTTTTTGTACAACACCATGGCTCATAACAAATCGAACATCTTCAACTACACGTATGCCGATCTCATACAAATGTGCCCACTTGGTAAACTGCAGAAAGATAATAATCAACAATTTGACATATGAAACAGAAATAACAAGAAGAGAAAATTAAAACTTCAGCTGCTAAAAGCAATGATAAGGAAATATTTAAAATTGAATCCATTAACCTGCTTAACCATGCCTTTAAACATCATCATCAAGACATAATTGCATAAAAACAAGATCAGTTTAGAAATCTGATTTTGTCTCTTATAACGCATCTGAAAGCCCACATCTTGAATGGCAATGATTACTCATTAGAAAAGTTTGCATGGATCTCATCAAAAGATGAAAGTCATATCCTGAAGCTTAATGAAGAATTAATAGTGTTCCTTTTATAACACTAGGGTTTTCTTTGTTTGTGGAAATGTTTTCTATTAGCAGAGGACAAATCTTATTGGTAGTTTAAATTGGATTTTCACTCCATTTTGCCTCATCAGACAGAGAAAGGGAAAAAAAAAGACAGAATGTGAGAACTAAAGTCAAATCAATAACCATTAAACATAGAACATGCACCAGCAATTCAATTTTTACACAAAAACATCCCCACTTTCATATTTTTAGTATGCATAAATGAAACTCGTAGTCATACTCTTTATCAATCAATCTTAAACTTTGTACTTAGAGAATCTAAAATAAAAAATGGGTAACCGATTGAAGACGTACATTACAAAAGCTCTTTAAAATAAGAAAAGATTTTACCATAACAAAAATGAAAAACCACAAACAAAGGGATAACCAGATTCCAAAGAGGAAGAATGTGGATTTCTTAAATTTTCATGGTTAATAGAAGAAAATTCTCCACAAGCAGATAAACTAGTCATCTAATTTGCTGGTTCCAATTTCTCTCACACCTGAACCCATGGGGGGAAATTATGGTAATAACCCATCAATAATTTTTGTGTCACATGTCATACCAGCTAACCACAAAAAATTACAATAAGGTGTTGTGGTAATAAGCAAACTTAGAAAATCCTTTCCGTGCTAAGTTTCAACATGTTCCCTTTTGGTAATATGCAAACTTATAAAATTCTTTTTGTGCTAAGTTTCAACACGTTCCTTTTTGGTAATATGCAAACTTATAAAATCCTTGTTGTGCTAAGTTTCAGCATGTTCCCTTTTTCAGGCATGATTATGATTGATAACAATAAACATTTGTTGTGATTTAAAATCAAACACAAGTCCTCGCTATGAAATATTTGTGTAAAATGCCCCCAGCATAGAAGACACAAAGCCACCTATTCCTTAAATGCCTGACTGCATGGAATATGAAATAGAAGCAGGAATTGTAGTTATTTAATCTTTAATTCTATACATTTTGATATTTCCTGTAAAACTAGTCTACTTAGGAATCCATCTTCCTTACAGAAAGTAATATTATTTAGGAATTCCTAGCTTATATAGGAACAAGAATATTAATTAAGCTTATATAGGAGCAAGAATATTAATTAGTAGCTTTCTATTAGTTATGATTTCCCATTCCTGTTTGGTTTTCTATTTCCTTCTTAGTTCAGAACTTTTAGAGGTTTAGGAAGCACCAATTCTATGCAATCGTAGGACTTTGAACAACGAAACTGTGAGTATTTGATTTAGTTTACGGGTTGCAGCCCTATGCATTATTTCTTTCTCTTCTCTTTTCTCCAAGCACTCTCTGTTTCTTGGCCCTTTCCTTCTATTTCTTCTTGCTATTGGATTAACATTCAGAACAACAGTGACAGTCCCAATCCCATCTAAAACACATCCTCAATCCCATATACATCAAATCCTAACCCTAATTTCCACATAAATCCCAAATTCTTCAAACCTACCTTGTCAAGAATCACAAAACCAAAGTTGTCCAGAATAAATTATTTAACCAAGAAAGCGGAATAGAGTTCTATTTTCTTATTATTTATGATGATATGCTTGCAGTATTTTAAAGCCACTGCTTAGCTACCATTCAGTAGACTTGGAAAGCTCCTTTATTTAAATTGCTTTAATTTAGTAAATGCCCTATTTTCTTATCATAACTCCAAATTCTTTTCTTTCTTAACAAAATTTTGTTCTATCAAAAGTAAAATCAGAGCAAAACTTATTCTAGTTTATTTGCAAACATAATCCAGCTAAGAGGCTCACTACAAGATATGAGGAGTAAAGGATGAGATAAAGCATCAAAAACATTATAAACTGAAAAATAAATGCATTACCTGTAAACGACCATCTTCTCCAGCACACTGGATAAATAAATCTTCCAAGCACCCCAACAACAAGCCTAGCAAGTTCATCTCCTTCACAAGTCGCGGGGTGAGAGTGGGCACAGTAAAAATTTGCACAGAGAATATGGATAGCAAAGAATATTTCACGTGTGTATCATCAACACTTTCTTTCATCGCTTCATGTACAACAAATGGATAATAACGCAAAAATTCTTTGGCGAACTCGTACTTGAAAATGGGCTCTCCCAACAATTTCAGGAGCAGCTCATGAAGTTTCTTCACAACACCCTCACTCAAGAACCTCTCTGCCCTCACAAGAATCTCCAGTAAACCTCCTAGAGAAATCACCCTCCTGGAAACAAAACTAAGCAAACTCTCACTGCATTTACAGAACTCTAGTAGCATCTCAACAACTGCAACTGTTAGCTGATTTGCAATCTCTTCGCACATAACAGCACTATCAGCTGCATTTGGATTTTTCTGGGAGATGGTTTCAGCAGACACTAGCTTATTTTTCCAACAACCTAGAAGAGCATCGAGGACAGGACCTACAGATCTTGCAAACTCCTCTGGAAGGGGTTTTATTTGTTCAGTACCTTTATGCTTTGAGCAGAACCCCTCTCGTTTCCATGCTGTCACATCCCCACAATCACAACAACCTCCGCCTGTGTATATAATAGAATAGTCATGATCCTTGTGGTTCCCATTCTGAAAACAAGGAACACAAATTGCACATGTGGGGTCATGTTCACATGTTTGGCACCGATATGCTATATCATTATTTCCCCAAACAGCTCCACAAACACCACGCCCAGCACTCATCTTAGATAGGTTCTTAAGTGCAACAGCTGGTTGGCCCAAAAACATCAGCCATTGTAACCAAACCATGCATTCCCTGAAATAGTATTCCATTGTCTGGTCAGCAGATTTTTTAGAGGCTAGCTTAGCATTTAGGAGAATCTCTGCCATTTCATCATCAATAGGCAAGATTGCTGCCACTAGCTCAGGTATGCGAGACCAATTATCCATGATATAATCAACCAGGCCAGAATGCAACATAACACGGTACTCCTTGGGAACTCCAAACTGAGTAAGCCTCTGTTACAAAATAGAAAGATTAAATATCTAAAACGAGAGAGAGAGAGAGAGAGAGAGCACATTTTAAATAACCAAATAATCGTTTGGTATCAATTCCATTGGCTGAATTTTTTCTTAAAGTTATCAAAACGTTTGAAAACCACAAAAGAAAAGGAATGGTCTTCTTTTTTAGATTTCTACTAGACACCATCTCCCACTCTTCTTCCCGAATCACCACCATCACTGTAACCGCCATTTACATACACAATTGAAAGAACAACAACAATAATAAAGCTAGCAGAATTCGTAATCAAAACCGTAGATTCAAATTATAAATTGGCACTCCATTGGACACAGAGATCCTGCTAAGTAAAAGCTGAAACTGAATTCTTTATTATATATATAACGACGATTCAACAGAGAAATAGGGAATACCAAAAGAAGTAGATCACGAGGCCCGATGGAGCTAGCAGATTCTGGAGGCAAATCGATGTCCATGCTATCCGTCATCTTAAAACGCAACACCCAATCTGAAAAACACCACCGACGACTCAATAATACTTGCAAACCCTAAACCTCCACCAATTATAATTTTATTTTGTATCAGCAAAAAACCATTTCTCAGTATCTGTATCTTCCTTCGCTCTCAGTTTGTTGGGTTAACCTTGTTTTTCTTATCTGGAAGAAGCTATGAGGGAGGACAACGGAAGAATGAGATTACTAGCCCCCTTCTTCTTCTTTTTTGGTAATTTTTTATTTAAAAAATAAGAAGCAAATAAAAAATTATGTCAGGGGGGTGGCGTGGGCATCTTGATTAGTCTGGCTTGCTCCTTTTCATATGGAGTAGTTGCTCTGAGGCTAAAGCTTGTGAAATATCAAGTCGTATGTGGGCTTTCGCCTATTAGTTCAACAACAATATCCATAACCCATTATACTCGCCTTCTCGATGGCTTATTCGTGAATGAGAGCGTCGATTCATTCATGCAACAAGTCTGTTATAAAAATATAATTTTTTTATTTAATTTTTTTATAACCAAATTTTATAAAATAAAATGTTAAATTAGAGTAAAAAGATTTTAAGAGACACTGTCACAATGTAAAACACATAAAAAATATATTGTGAATTTCAAAGTTTTTGTATACTCGCCTTCTCGATGGCTTATTCGTGAATGAGAGCGTCGATTCATTCATGCAACAAGTCTGTTATAAAAATATAATTTTTTTATTTAATTTTTTTATAACCAAATTTTATAAAATAAAATGTTAAATTAGTGTACAAATATAAAATTTAAAGAGACACTGTCGCAATGTAAAACACATAGAAAATATATTGTGAATTTCAAAGTTTTTGTGAATTTTATTTTGATTCTAAAATATATTTTGTTTATTTTTAAGTTTAAAAAAAGATAAAAAATGAAAAAAAAGTTATTATTTGACAAATATTTTGACCACAGAAAATGATGTTTTTGGCATCAATGAGTTTTACCTGATGAGAAAAATCCCAAGATGTTTTTTATCTTTGACTTGTTAGACAAAGTAAATGAGAGTTGAGAGATTTTTTTAGTTTAGTTTAGTTTAGTTTTTTCTAGTTAATTTCAGGGTGTTTAAGTTGATAAATTGATTTGTTGATACTTGGTCGATCGTCAAAACCACCAAAATATAATTGTTTGACAAATATTTTGACCATAAAAAATGATGTTTTTGGCATCAATGAGTTCTACCGAGTTCTACCTGATGAGAAAAGTCCCAAGATGTTTTTTATCTTTGACTTGTTAGACAAAGGAAATGAGAGTTGAGAGATTTTTTTTAGTTTAGCTTAGTTGTCGATCGTCAAAACCACCAAAATATAATTTTAATTTAACTACCATAAACAAAATAAATTTGTAGTATAATCGTGAGAACCAGGTCAAATCCAAGAAAAAAATTGTTTAATTCTCGTATAATATATTGAAATGAGAAAGACTGAGGGATTTTAATGAAAAATTTAAGAAAACTACCATAAACAAAATAAATTTGTAGTATGATCGTGAGAACCAGGTCGAATCCAAGAAAAAATTTGTTTAATTCTCGTATAATATATTGAAGTGAGAAAGAATGAGGGATTTTAATGAAAAATTTAAGAAACAATAATTCTAAAAAATAATAAATTAATATGTCATTAAATCAGTTTAAGGATCTACACATTCATTCCTATAAATTTGTTGTTCATTGAAGTAAAATAAATATTCTTTCACACTAAGTAAATAAATTTGATATCTCTTAAAGATTAGAAAAATCAATGAGATTACAATTATATTAATTAGAAAAGGCTCTCTAATAAGAGATTATGATTATATTAATTAGAAAAGGCTCTCTAATCAATCTCTTATCATCAAGCGAATGTAATATTTAAAGCAATTTTTATTTACGCGATAATAGTCTAAAAATAAAATATATACATTTATTCTAAGCAAATATTCAAGATGAGAGTTGCTGCAATTAAATTAATTCTTTTACTTTCATTTACACGATAATAGTCTAAAAATAAAATATGTGCATTTATTCTAAGCAAATATTCAAGATGAGAGTTGCTGCAATTAAATTAATTCTTTTACTTTCTACTCCTATCTCCTTCATTCAAGTTGTAGTACTGGATATATAGATGAATTTAAGATATTAGATTTTTTGATTTTGATTTCTTAAACTCAAGATATTCCTATTTGAATATCTAGTATGAAAACGAAGAATCTTGTTATGCGTAGGATTTTAACCCAAGTTTATAGATTTGATTAAAGATCCAAACAAAATCAGGTTTTTATTTATGATACTTTCCTAGAAATCTTGACATGTGTACTTTAACTTGGATTAAGCCCACGTTTTTATTCGAGAACTCTAACTTGGCAAAAAACCAGTAATGAAAAGCTAGGTTTAGAATATAAAATACAAGATTTCTTATCTTAAGCAATTAATTCATAAAATTTCTTAAGCATGCTAAACTCATAAAAATAACTTTCAATAAGCTCAAAGCATATTAAAAAAATAATGTAAAAAGAGTAAAAATACGCGCGCGCGTGCGCGTGCGCGTGCACACACACACACACACACATATATATAGTGTAAAAAGAGTAAAAATGCGCGCGCGCGCGCGCGCACAAACACACACACACACACATATATATATATATTGCACTTATTAATATTATAAAAATACTTACTAAATATTTTTAGGTAAAAAATGTTGAAAAATAATATTTAGGGCCTAAAAACCTCAATCTAATTTTTTGACCACCTCTCTTATGATAAAAAAAATAAAATTGAATTTGTAAACAATGAATCATCTAACAAGACAAATGATGAATCACCTACTTTTTTATACAAAACATGGATAAAATGTCATTTACGTTTTTAGCCAAAGACAATAAATAAATAACTCTGGTGCACAACCTTAGGCTTTTAGGCCAATGCATGTTTGGACTCTAGAGTTGGCAGGGTATAACCCTAGCTTGTCAAGTTTCACAACATTTATTCTTTTTTGTTTTTTATCTTTTTTTTTTTTACTTTCACTCCCTCTCATTTATTTATATTTTTTTCACCTTGCATGGATATTTTAGTTTAACTTTTAATTCATCCCTTTTTTTTAAAAAAAAAACTTTTTTAGTTCATCTATTTTAAATAAGTAGTTATTTCCTTTTTAAAAAATTATAATGCTTCAAATAAATTATATTTATATTTATATGATGCATTTATAATTTCAAGTTAGAACAAGCTGGAAAAAAAAACTTTCTGGTTCCAAAACTTGAAGTCTGATTTTCTTATCATTGAAAGTGATAAAAAAAAATATTACTAAAGATGATTAATCATGTACTATAATGAACGACATGTTGTCCATTTAAAGGAAAACTTTGAATGGACACTGCTCCATGAACAAAAACCAAAGAAAACAGCATAAGTGTGTTTGAGCTTTTGGATTGCTAATTACGTATATAGCCTAGCCTATAAAACCCTCATCTTCAAGCCTCTTCTGTTTTTATTTTTATAATTTTAATTAATACCCCGTCTTTTTACTTATTTCTTTCGCATTAGTTATATATATATATATATATATATATGTATGTATGTATGTATGTATGTATGTATAAGTTTTATTTAACACACTCCCTCTTTATTTATTTCTTTTGGATTAATTTTTTTATATCTAAATCTTAATTAATACCCTGTCTCCTATTTTTTAAACTTATTTAGTTCATCTTTTTTTAAATAGTAGTTATTTTTTAATTGATTTTAAATTTTATAATTTTTCAAAAACTTATTGTAATTTATTTTAAAAAAATTTCCTTTCATATTTTATATAAATAAATTGAATTTGCATGATATATTTATAATAATATAATTCGTTGTTCTTGGAAAAAAGAATAATCTTGAAGATAAAATAAATAAAAACATCAAAATTAAAAAAAAAAGAATATCATGGTTAGATATTCACACATGAATTTGTCTTTTACTTACAGAAGAAAAACAAGCTTTCTATTTTAGTATTTAATTAGTATTAATAACTTTTTCTTAGTTTATCAGTTTTTATATTTTTATATTTATTTTAATTAAAAAATATCATAATATTTGAAAGCACATCACAAGATTAGTATATATAATTTTCTTATAATATTCTCTTTTTATTTTCAAAATTTTTCACCACATAGTATAAGTCAATACCTATTTATTTGATACATATCAAAAGTTTATATTTGTATTTTTTGTGTTGTTTGAATCTTTTATTTTTATATGTACATACTAATGTTAATCTTTTGTTTTTAAAATTATTTATCTTCAATTTTATTTTATTCTTTGTTAACAACCATTTAAGTCAATGTGAAATCCTTTTATTAGTTGAACTAAATGTTGGCACATGTTCAAAATAGCCTCTTCTCTTTTTTATTTTAATAATTACAATTTATAATTTTTTAAACAATTAAAAAATTCATTTCTTTTATAGAGTTGAAAGACTTTTTTAAATTTTTAAAACTTTTAATCTATAAAAAGACAATGATTATTTCATGATTAAGTAGGGTTGTAAATCTTTTAAGAGACCCGTCAACAAAAAACAAGTATGGACTCCTAATCTTAATAATGGATAAATAATTGTCTAAGTAAAGCATCACACATTAGTGTTAACATTGAACTATAAAGAGTAATTGAGATATAAATTTAAAACATATAAATAATGCCATCAAGAAAGCAGAGAAATGAAAATGATAAAATTATAAAAAAATAAATTGTGAAAGATAAATTATAGAAAAATAAATTCATAGAGAAAAATGAGAAAACTTGTAATGAATTCTTGTCATCATAATAAGAATGCTTCTTTATTTATAAATAATATTAAGCTTGGTGGTCATGTAAACTTGAAAAATAAACTAGTCTAATTAGAAATAAAATTCCTCCTATGGTATTTTTTTTCTAAGCAATAGTTATTATAATGCAACTCAATTCATAAAAAAACTGTTCGCCAGAATTATTATCGATTACGCACCTTATTCTTCACAATTGGAACAAAATTTTCCTTTTTCTTTTATTTTATCCTCCTTGTTTCTTGACTATTTAAATTTCATCCCTAAATCATAATTTTTTTACAAATTAGCTCAATTATTAATGGCCAATTAAAAGTATTTATTTTGAACGTTAACAAAATCTCATCTTTCATTAAATCAATTCAAAATAAAAATAACAAATCATTGTTGTAAATAATTTCACATTTATAATAACAACTCTTTTCTTTTAAAAACAATTGAGAAGGGTTCTAAAATTAAAAAAATTAGAAATTTTGTTTTCACCTTTTACTAATCTTATCACAAGACTTATCAATCCCTTCTTATATGCTCATTACAATAAGTTATATCCAATATTATTGATATTTCAGTTTTTTGTTTTTTTTATTCCTAACTCAATGTAAATAATTATAAATAAAGAGATAAAGCAAGGTGTGTTAGGTTTTTTTAATTATAATTAATGAGGAAATGGAGTTTTAGGCATAGGAGTTTATAATGAGTTAAGAATGATTTAAGAGATGTGCAAGATTTTTAATAAAAATGAAAAGTGATAACCCTAGATTGATTGAATGGGTCCAAAAAAACCTTTGAAAAACCATTTTTCTTGGACTCAATCAAGAAAAAGACCTTATCTTTCTTAGATTCAGCTAAGAGAATGACCCACACTACATTAGGCCCGGCTAATGAAAGAACCTAAATTTTTTTAGGCTTATCCTAAATAATAACTCACCCTCAATTAATGAAAGGACTTAATCTCATTTAAGCTCAATAAAAGGAAGAACCCATCATTTTTGGGTTTAGCATAAGAAAAGAGTTCAATCTTATAAATATAACTATATTTTGAAAACCTACTCTCTCTACATCCTTGCGTGTTTAAAAATTATCTAAAAACCTACCATATTTTCATATATATTAATGTTGTGTAATATATAGCATGTAAATGTCTTCTAAAAGCCTATTATATTTCCATCAATATAAATATATATGCTATGAATATTTTCCTTCATTAATATATATATTAGAGATATTTTCCTTCAATATTAATACATATATTAGGGATATTTTCTATCAACTTTAACACATATATCAGAGATATTTTCCATCATTAAAACTATAACAACAATATCATGCTTTAGCCCCCTTTTTCCATATTTTTCAATAGGAAGAGACTCGAAAGTTTTATTCTCTACTGCATATTTATTTCTAGAGTATCTCTCTATAATATTATTGTTTTTCCTCTAAAAAAATCATTGAATCATATAAGAGTTTTTAAATTCACTAAATAAGATCTTTTGCAGGTATTAATCACTCATCTTCAACCATATTAACTAGGGCAAATGAATCAAATTTTTAAAATCAAGAGATTAATTGATTATCCAAGACACAAGCATTGCCCCCAAGCTATTTGGATTTCTTGAGACATCATTATTGGTGTCGTTTGTGAAAAACTAATAAAAAATACACCAACTTCTCTCTAATGAGATTTTCAAGTCGTTACATGGCACACCATTATGACATACCTAAACTAGAACGTTTAATGGATCTATTTATTATCATAAACACCTTTTCTCATTCAGACTTCCAACAACTCATTAACTAAATAAAACTCATGAACCAAGCTATGTTGGTCGTTCTAGGACAAAATCAAGTTTTTTCACCATAATAAATCTTAGCACCTATGTCATCCCAACCCTTGGAATGGATTGACTAGGGGTTTTTCTATTGCAATAGCATCATTCTCCAGTTGATGGATCAGAGGGATTTTTAGAGTCTAACAAATCACCTCAAGATATATTATTATTGATAGGAAATAAGTTTATTTTTAAATTAAAATAATTGTCTCTTTAACATACACTTTCTATCTACAAATCTTTAATGAGGGCTTCTATACCCTTGCACAATCTTCTTGGAAGGGGTTTTTCTTAGTACGATTGCACAATCTTCTTCAAAAATAATTCTTTCTAGTGCAATAGCTCTACCCTTCATGAGAACTTGAGATGGACAACCTTAATAAAGCAACGACACCCCTGTCTTATAACTAAGTATATATCATCAAAGCTAACTAAAACCCAAAAAACTAAGTATCTTTAAAAAAATTTCTAGATCTTATATCATCTCCAAGGATAATCTCAAATCTCTTACTTTTATTTTGATCTCTCTCTAGTAAAGGGATCTCATGCCCTATATCCTTATCAAGGAGGTTATAAACTTCTCACTCTTAAAAAATACAATAACTCTTTAAAGAATGAACTGACTCGATCTTTCTAATGAAATATCATCACCCTTGTTGGGCTCCCCCTAGCCATTTAGAAATTTTTTATGTATAGGCTTCTTCTTCATGGGTTTCTCCATCTATTAGAAAAAAAAATTAAAATATAGGTTTCTCTATGGTATACCTTTATGTATTTATAAGTTCTTTTTTCAAAAAATGGTGCACACCTTTATACACATGCTCTCTAATATATTAATTGAGGGTTTTCACCTTGCTTTTAATATAAAAAACTTTTGATAAACTCATTATACCAGGTACTTTTATAAGTTTTTACATATACATATTATAAAGACTTGTGAAGGTTAATGATCAAACCATATTTAATATGTCATAAAAAACCCCAAAATCCACCACCACTGGTTCAGTCAAGGAAAGGACCCACCTTTCATTGGGCTCAGTTAATGAAAGAACTCGACCTTCCTTAGACTCAACCAACAAAAGAAACCCCTTTTCTTGGGTTCAACCAAGGCAAAGAACCGACCTTTCTTGAGCTTAGACAAGGAAAAGACTGCTTCCCTCGGTTTCAGTCTAGGGAAAGAAATCAATCTCATGAGAATAACTGTATTGAGAGTCCTACTCTCCCTACACCATTGAGTGTATAAAAGTCTTTTAAGAGCTAACCATATTTTTATCAATAACAACATTATGTAAGAGATAGATGTAAAAATCTTATAAGAGCTCATAATATTTCCATCAATGTTAAATATACATCAAAAATATTTTCCCTTATTAATATATATGTTAGAGATATTTTCCATCAACATTAATACATATGTCAAGGATATTTCCCATCAACTTTAACATGTATTTTAAGGATACTTTCTATAATTAAAACTAGAAGGGAAATATAATGATTTAATCCCTCCCTCCATAAAAAGACTCATATGTTACAAATAGAGCAGGAATCTTTCAACCAAAAATGGTTTGAAATATCTTTTCTCTACTGCATATATATTTTTAAAGTGTCTCTCTATAATATTATTGAATTTCTCTTAAAAAAACCATTGACTTAATCATCAAAAAGTCCTTAAATTTACTAAAAAAAACTTTTTACAAGTATTAAATACCTATTTCTAACCATTTTAGCTAAGAAGAATGAATCATATTGTCAGAATTTAGAAATTAACTAATTATCTAAGACATAAGATTTATACTCAAAATATTTGAATTTTTTAGAACATAAATGAAAAAAAAAGTAATTTTGAAAATTGAATTGACTTAAATACAAAAATGTTATTTTTAGCTTAGAAGTGGTGGTATTAAAAATTAGAAAGAAGAGTTTATGGACAAGCTTTCACTACATAAAGCTTATGTCATGATATGTAGCATTCTAAAAGTATTATTGTATATGATTAACACAATTTTATAATAATGCAATTAAGATTCTAAAATATTTTTACTTCAAGTGTTACATATATGAACTTTATGGTTTTGAGATTTTATTTTTTTGATCATTTTAGATGTGAGAAAAAATTGAGACATTAACGCCTATGAGACGGAGAAGATGAATTTGAACCTTTTAAATTGTATTTTACTCTTTATTAAAAGGTTAGGTTTTCTTAGCATCATTTTTTATTATATATATAGAAAAAAAAATATCACTTTATATAATAAGATTTATTTGTAATATGTATAAATCTTAGTGATTTTCTTATCTATTAAGAATTTTAAAACTCTTGTATATTATGGCTTCAACTTACAAGATTGAATCCACTTAGAGCTAAAACTCTTGCTAATTAGAATACACATATCAATTCCTTATTTTTCTTTAGGTTAATACTTTTATTCTTGTTTTAATTTCAATTTTGTACATTATATTTTTGTCTTTATTACATCTTTTTATATAGGTGAATACAAAAAATATAAAATATTATATTAAACCTAAAACATCGTGCCACTTGTTTAAAAAATTAAAATGAGAAAGTGAAAAAATAATTTATTTAGAAATTAGACAACTGGTTGTTATAATAATTAAGTAAGCTAAATAAATAACAAAAGATTGGTTTAACTCAAATTTGTTCATAATATTTGAATAGTACAACTAACTCATTATCAATTATTTCTATAAATTTAGCAAAAAATTCAACTCAATGATAAAATTAACAAAATATAAAATGGACTCATTAAGTAAGTTATTATTTATTTAATCACAAAACATGTAAGTCACAAATTCAAATTAAATTTGATCAATTTATAAACAAATATAATTTCATAAAATTTCAAATAAACTCTAATATGTATATATTCATACAACAAATTTCCATGAGAAAAACTATAAAAAAAGGTAAACACCTAAACAAAATACATATACTACAAGAATATACAATAAAAATTAACCTTTTTAAATTGGTTCATATAAAAAATGAATAGTTTTGCTTGAAGAATTCTCAATATAATTTGAATTAGAACAAAGGCAGTGACAAACCGAGTGTTGGAGTTGCTAGATTTATAGTAGGAGGTTGAATTGTGATAAAATTAGGAGGAGGGTCACTTCTTTGGTTATAAATTAAATATTACAAATAGATTTACCATTGAATTTAATATATGAGTTTAAATTTGTTAGTAATTCAGTTTGTAAAAATGACACATTATTGTATTTTTTAGATTTTTTTCATTCCTTATTTTCCCGCTGCAATTCCCTGAGTATATACTAAACGAATATTTCTGTCAATGTTTACTAATGGCTACTGCAATAGCATATTTAGTAGTAAAACAAATTCACAGTAATTTACTGATAGAATATTTCTATTGGCATATCCGTATGTATTAGTAATTTTCTAGTAGTGTATAACATCAAATGAATTTGTTTTAGAAAAAAATCACCTAGTATAGAAACTCATTAGTTGCTTGACCCATACTTCGTCGTGGGCCAAATATTTTTTTCCAATAAAAAAATAAAACATGCAAGCTTTCTCAACATCTTTTTTTAATATTAAATGTAAATTAAAAAGATAATGCACACATCTAATTAAATAAATCAAGAACTATATTTATTGCTTGACCGCTTTTTATGATCAGCTTGTTTTAACTCGCAAGTGCACGAGTGTGCGATGTAGCAATTAACTCGGTAAGATCGATGTCATATCCACAGAGAGCTAGATCTAGAAAATAAGTTAGGTAACAAAAAAAAACTCAAGAGAAATTAAATTAACAATAACTTGGTTGAAAATAATTGATGGATTTGTTTTGAAAGATGAAAACGTGTAAATAGATTTTAAATGATAAGAAAAAGTAAGTCTTGGTCCAAATCAATTTTAATGGTGATGTATTGGTGATTCCTTCAAGATATATAAGATAACTCAACCTAATATCAACGATGGTGATATTAGATCGGAAGATATTACAATGAAGATTAGAAAGATGAAGATTGATTATTGCTTAAGAATGAACAAGTACTTTCATATTAAGTAAAACATTGAATCAAGCAATCTCTATACCAAAACTAAAGTTTATGCATAAAAATTCAAGATTATAACATTACCTAAATGATTTCTAAAATTTCTTTACAATAATAAATCATTCATGAAGAAAATAAGAAGATAAACATTAAGATTCATTCATATCCTAAAGAACTCACCTCAATCACCATTATCCTTGATTTGGATCCAAGAAAGAGTTTAGCCAACCATGATTATATATAAGAACACTTCAATAAACATGAAAGAACTTGAATCCAACTGAAAAAATAAGTTTTACAAACTAAAGAACCGAAATCTATAAAGAAGAACACAATACAATTTCAGAAAAAATTCGGACACAAATCTGACTCTAACTTTGGACAGCAATTCGACCCTCTTAGAAGCTTGTTTTAGAGACGTCTATTAGAGACATATTTATAGGAAATTCTGTCACCTTTCCAGATCATTAAAGAACAGCTCATTTGGACACCTGAGTCAAAAGTTATGGGCAAAACACCGAAAGGTGTTCTGAAAAATCAAATCAAGACAGCTTTACAACTACTTTGGTGCACGTTTTTCTTCCTCATTTATGAGGTGTCTCCTTCTTCTTTTTGACCCAAAATAATGTTAAAATATCCCCTCCAGCTTTCCATCCATGTGCTTGCCTTCTTGGATCAATGGATTACCCAAAATAAATCAATTGTTATTTGTTGTGTGGACATGTAAGATCATGGATTGTGTTTGGGTTGATTTGAAGGTTGATTTGGTGTTGATTTAGGGCTGATTTGGGTCTGATTTTTGGGCTGAATTTGAGCATCAAATAAGTATACAAATGTACTTATTATTTGGGCTAAGATTGACATTGAAACCTTGAGTGTTTAATGGTTGAAGTTTGCACACAACATAAGGCAAGTTTGGGCTTGAAATAAATCATATGATATTCTTTTCTAGAATTGGAATAGAATTGATTTTTGGGACAAATTTGGAGCACTTATTTGAACCAAGATTTGCTTCATTCTTCAACTAAATGTCTCTTCAATTCTTTGTTCTGAATTCCGACGTTGAATTTTCTGAATTAATTCATTTAAGCTCCAAAAACCTATCGAAACATTAAAACAAACTTCATTACTGAAAAGCACATCAATTATTATAAAAGAAACCAAATAAAAACAATAAATACATATGTAAAATAAGAGACTTAATGACACTTTTGATGCACAATCATCTATCAATAAATGTAAAACATAAGTCATTAACAATAACTAAATACATAGCTAGAGAAGTTAAGAGGTAGATGTAGATTAAGATATTTGATCTTGCAACATGTGTTATTTATCATATTATGTTCAATGACTTGGTTTATTAAAATAAATTTTTTATTTAATTAAATGATTATAAAAATAAATACACACATTAAATTGATTGACTAAAATAAACATATCTCATGATTTTGCACTTATTATAAATACTATCCAAAAATAAATATTTTTTTATTTTTAAAAATAAATATCATTGATATAAAACATAAAAATAATTATAAATAAATTAGAATAATCTTTTTAAAAGTTAATACATGCAAAATAATTAAAAATCAACTACTATTTAAAAAAATGTTAAATATAAAAAATAAAAAATCAAAGATAAGGGGTATCATTTAAAAATAAATTAAAAAATTATTTACAAAAACATATATAAAAAATCATGAATATTTCTTTAAAAGAAAAAAAAGATGTCATACCACGCTGGGCCTAACAAGTCAGGCTAGCACCTAGACCATTTAGAAAGGGCTCGTGGGGGACCTTATTTTATGTAAATGTAATTGGAACAGACAACATGTCAACCACTCTAATATTTTTTTTAAAAAAAAATTTACATAACACAATGTTTGATTTTCCTCAAACAAAGACTGAAAATTAGGATCTATGGTTTTTTTTTAATCTATAAATTCATTTTAACCAATTTTTTAACCAAAACAACTATAGAAGACCCTGAAAACATTGATAAATCAATAAATGGTCTGTAACAAACTAAAAAAAAACACAAAAATAAAAAATCAACATGAAATAAAAAGTCTTCTTAGGTTTAGATCTAGGCTTTTAGGCATTTTTAAGGTGAAAAAACACTTAAGTGAAATTCTCATCTCCAAATGAAACTTATTCACATCAAAATAGGTCATTTTAGCGGTTGGAATTCATGTCAACATTGATTTTCTAATGCTACCATCGAAATCCAATAATCTCTTTCTCCTCTCTCAAATCATAAACTAAAAAAAATAATAAAAATAAACTTATGTACTAAGATTGAATTGCTAAAATATTGAGGGATTAAATAAGTATGATTTGGAAAGTTTGAGGATTAAATTAAACTTTTTACAAGAATTTTGAACTTGTTTTTGACATTTTTTCCATAATAGTCCTTCTTTTTCCAATCTTGTTCTTGGTCAAAAAATTTGAATTATTTATCCTTTAATTTGATCTCAAAAGGATGTAATCAGGAAAAAAATAAAATTTAAGGATCAAAATTAAAAAAGAAAAGAAAAATTGTGAACAATCAGTCTAATGTGAGATGGTAAACAATGTTTTATGTTAGTAAAATTCTCACATATTTTAGTGTTTTCTATAATAATCCCAAAACTAGAACCCAAACTGTTATATTAAAAAAACAAAAAAACTAAATACTAATATTAGCTAAAAGTTTAAACCAAACCTATAAAAATAATTAATATTTTTCCTTTGTCAATAAAACTTACCTTTTTTTTCTCTTTTCCACTTATCTTTACCATCAATAACACTAATGATTCTAACAAGTTCTCCCCACCCCTACCATAAACTAAACTATTTCAGCAAATCTCATTCTTGCTCTTCCATTGTTTTTTGCCATTGATGACTATAATGATACTAATAATAAGATCCTTTCTTTATTGAAAAAATAAAAACATTTGGTCTAACTCTAACAAATTCCTCTCTTTTCATAAACAAAATAGGTCAACATATTCCATTCTTCTTCAAAACATTTAGTATATCATGCAATTACTAATATAATATAAGCTAACTTATTAATTTAAATCACAATTCAATAAGTATTTACCTTGGCTTAAATTGTGAAAAATAATCTTCCACCTCAAACTATTCTTTTTAAGTTAACAACTCACTATTCTTTACCTATAGTTGTTTAAATCTTTCAAATTTATTTTAATAAAAACCTTCTTCACTATTAGCTATTAAAGCAAAACTCTTTTTTTTTTATGCAACCAAACAATGTGTTTTATTTCCTTTTTATTTACTTTACAACACGCATTACTGCATATTCCATTTTAAATTGCATTTCTTATAAACTTGCCTAAGTTATTACGTATCAATTTTTTTTTAAACACTACTAAAGTATCATGACTAACTCTCATAAATTCATTTTCAGTGAATGCTTATAATCATGCAAATTAATTCTACCAAACAAAATCAAATTTGTATCAAGATTTTACACATACCTAACATCACTAAACATATTAAATATACCATCATAAATCTTAATTTCAACATTACTAATTTTAGCAACTTCCAGTGATTATCTACGAAGGCAATAAGTTTTTCACCATAGACTTTATAGCTACCAAACCAATCCTTATTAGCACAAATATAAATGTAGCAAGTAAGGTATCAAATTCATAAATCCTTACCTTCACCAACTATAGGGAGATCCACAAATATAAAAGCAGTAAGTAAGGTATCAAATTCATGAATCCTTATCTTCACCAACCATAAGAAGATCCATAAATATAAAAGTAGTAAGGTATCAAATTCATGAATCCTTACCTTCACCAACCATAAAAGGATCACTATCTAAACTTCACTAACCTTAGTAAAAGCTACATCTTTATGCTTCTTGTAACTCTTATTTTGCATCTCCTTTGATTAGTTAGTATCATTTTTTAGCTTTTTACAATAAAATTATTAGGCATTTTTTTTTTATAATAACAATAATGTTTATTATTGTAATCTACTTATTTTTTTACTTATTTTTTTCTAATCTTATTATTCAACATTGATATTTTTTAAAAAAATATGGGCTTTATGATTTTCTTTATATTTTTTCTATTGTATCCCGATATCATGATGTAGACTGATTTGGTAGGTTAACCTGAGATTACTTGATCTCTGTTACTAGAGTTATAGGTTTAACATGCTAACTCGGGTTAACTTGAGTTAGTTTTATTTTCATTTCTTGGTTTAATTATATAAGAATTTAGCTACATTGTTTTTCTCTTTTTGAAAAAAAAATCCTAACATATCATGATTTTTTTTTATTTGGCCCATTTGCTGCCATTACCTTATTTTATCATCTAATTAAAATAAAACTATCTTATTTGATCTAGTCAGGTCTATTACTTGAGCTGTAAATTTTTTTTAAAAAAACACACACTTACAACATCAAAATATTATTTTTTTATTAAAAATATATTATTCAGCCCTTTGACAATATACAGGCCAACATCTAGTAAAAAAGCTATACCATCAAGGAACGAGAAATTTGAGAATAAATTGCTTTCTTACGTTGTTATAAAGTGTATGATATAATCCATAAGTATGGTATTGTTGTGTTGTAATGTACCATTTGGTATTTGGTGTGGTATTGTATGGTAAAAACAATGTTTGATAACTAGTTAATATTTTATAAAAGTTAAAAGCAGCTAAGTGGAATGGTTAAATTCTTTTGATTTGGTTTTGATGAATTGATGCTTTCTTATATCGATCCTTTAACTCTTTCTCTAGTGTTTATAAGGCCATTCCACCCTTTTTTTTTTTATTATCTTAATACCATTCTTATAGACTATATTGTTGTTACCTTCATATCCTTTCTTAGTTAATTTATTAACACATTTTCATGTTCATACAACATAAAATTTTATTAACATGCATTTTGACCCTTGAATGTTTTTAAGAAATTTACTTTGGTACTTATATTTTCTTTATCATAAAAAAGTCCTTGAATTAAAGTTTTTTAGTCATCATATTTTATAATAAATACAATCAGTCTCTTATAATATATATTTTTAATTAATTTTTTATATGTCAAATCATAAACTTTGTCAAAATTATCCTAATAAATATATGTTATTATGGAAAACAAAAACTTATTATTATTATTATTATTATTATTATTATTATTATAATATCAACTACAAACATAAAAAGTAATCACAATAATGATATTGTAATCCAATAGAACAAAAATCACCAAGAAGTTTAGGTATTAAGTTATTACTTTGAGATTGAATTGATCAATCCTATAATATAATATACCTATTATAAAACAAAATTCCTTTTTTTTTTGTCTTAATGTTTAGGCTAAAATCATGATATTTATTAAAAAAGAAAAAGAAAATTCTTATAATAGGTATCAATATCATATGAAATGAGAGTTTCATTTCTTAAATGGTTATAACATTGAAATTCACTTAACTCCTACCTTATTCATCAACCTATTTAAATTATTTGACTAATCTTGACTAAGTTTACAATTTGATATGTAGGGAACTAATTAAGAAATTGATTCAGGGACTAAATTATGTTTATTATAAAACACAATGATAAAAATCTTTTAATTGAGGCCTATTTGTAATTAAAATATAAAATATAGGACCAGAGTAAAATTTAAAAAATATCAAGGACCAATATATACATTAATGAAAATTTCATGTTACAGGAACACGACACGTCAATTTTTAATTATGTTAGTGACACCAACTAATGGAAGTATGTGATGATGATAAAAATATAGCATTGATAGATGATATTAGAATAATAGAAAAATGATAAAGGAATCTTTTAAACACAAAAGAAAAGGTAAAGGGATGTTAAAAAACATTAACCCCTTTTGAGATATAAAATGAATAATAACTACTATATCTTACTAAAAATATTCTAAGAAATAAATTTTATTTATATTACGTGATGTGTGACTTCTCAAAATTTTTGTATATTATTTATAAAATTGATTATTAAATTCAAAACAATAAAAGCAAAGTTAAATAGGATAACAATATATAATAAATACATCATTTTAATAAAATCAATGATATAAACAAAATAATTTTGAAATATAATTACATAAAACACTAGCATCTTTAATATATACTATTAAAAAACTTAATAGGAGAAATTATCATTTTAATTAAAATAAAAATAAATATCGTGTGATTTTTGTTAAAAGCAGGGGTATCATGCTTTGTTTCAAAAGCAAAAAGATTTTTTATTTAAATAACATTTGCTTTGGTTTCAAAACAAAATAAGCATTAATTAAACAATTATGATTCAAATCAAAAGCAGAAGTGCCTTAAAATCACAAGTACTAAACATGCACTTAATATTTATGGAAACAAATCTTATAAGGTTGATATAATTAAAAGATAAGATTTGTAGATTTTATTTTATTTTAATACGTAGTTTAGTAATGTTTTCTCCATGATTATATCAAATAAAATGTGTGCTAGTCAATAGTTTTTGTGAATATAATAATAAAATACCTATAGCTTTTTCTATTATTATAATATCATTCATTAAAATGAAGATGGATGTTAAGCATAAGCTCCAACAAAATATTTCATTGTCGATCGTTTAGAAATTTTCTGGTGGTATCATTTTATAATTATTGAATTATTTTTTTGTAATTGTAAATTGAATTTAAGTATATTATTGAATAACATGACCAAAAGATTAATGTCTTATTTCAAATATAGGAGTGTTGGAGTAATAAATAACCCAATAAGATCAAAATCAAACTATAGAGAGGTTAACTATATAAACTATAAATAATAATAATAATAATAATAAGAGATGGTGGTGGTGGTGGTGGCGGCGCGACGGGTTAAAGAGGATTTTGAGATATAAGATTAATGTGAAGATTAAATAATAATAAAAACAGTTGTCAAGATTATAAGATTTACTAATTGTATTTTAAATAATTATAATATAAACTTTTTTTATTACTCAACTGGAAACCACATATAAAAAAGGTTCTAATCAGATAATTTATTATTAATAGCTTATTATAAACTATTCACATGATCATATTAATTATTTTATTTAAGTAATATCAAACTTTTAAATATTGTTAGGAATTCATGATGCTAATGATAAATCAAATTCCTTTCATAATATAAGTATAGGTTATACCATACAGTTGACTATAAAAGTGTCAAATATTTGTTGTCCCAATTATTGTACAACATAAATTTAAATTAACCATTTAACAAGCAATGTATTAAGAATTAATAAGATAAAAATGATAAAACATGTTAATAGTAAGTTTTTTAGGATATAGTAATTGAAATCCATATTGAGTTTATATTATACTTATACTAACATTATTAGTGAAACTTTTTGACCTTAACATAATAAACTTAGCTAAATATAATAAAAAAGAGAACTATAAATAAATAAAAGAAGAACATGATTATGTAAGTGTAGTAAAGGAAATGAAAGGTATAATTATTAGTGAAACTTTTTGACCTTAACATAATAAACTTAGCTAAATATAATAAAAAAGAGAACTATAAATAAACAAAAGAAGAACATGATTATATAAGTGTAGTAAAGGAAATGAAAGGTATAAACAAGAGATTGATGAAAGCAGAACTTAAACATTATAAAAATATATGTACAAAAAGAGCAATAACATGATCTTGATCTCAAAATCAAAATGCTTAAATACATAACAAATACTTGTTTTTATAAGCAAAAATTCAAAATTATTGATTTGATGACTAATTATTGAGTGGGTGACCACATCTTGACTTAGTGACAATTCTTATATTCTTATTTGAACAAAACGATATTTTTAATATCAGAATTTGAATAGATAGTTTTCATGAAAGTTCTGAAAAATTGTCTCAAGTTTTCAACAAAACAAGAATCGACATATTTGGACTTCTCTAGTGTTGTTATAATTTAAACTAAAAAATGACACTTTTAAATCTTGGACTCTTCATGAAAGTTTTAGGTATGTTTTAGCTTTTCATGCATATAGACCAAACCTAAATCAAAATTCTACAACTCCAGTTATGATTTAATAAAAAAAATGGTATTCTAGTTTGGACTGAACCAGCATCTCTTTTCTAAATTTAGCTTTTTTTTGTCTTCTCAATTTCAATAGTTAAACTCATCAATCAATTCTTTAATCTATGTGATAGACCTGCATTTAAGATGAACATTTACCATAAATTAAAGGTATCTTATATTATTAAATATGTTATTATAAAATATGCTCTAATTAAGGAATTATTAATAGTTCAAGTATAAAATGATGATATAAAAATTTAATAAAAATATATTTTGAAGTACTAATAATTGAATATCAACCAACTTCTTATTCTATTTTATTAATATTAAAAATTGTTTAATAATTTATTACATTATATAATTTTTATTTTCTTTTAACATGGTGAGATGAGATAGTGAAACATTGATGATTCATTGTTTATCTTCTATCTTTTGTTGTTTAATTTGATTATTTAGCATATAATATTTGAAAAAGTGAATCTAATGTGTTGATATAGCTATAAGAAAACATTTAATAATATATTACCTTATAAAATTCTTCTTTTCATTTAATATTATAAGATGTTTTAGTTTATGTATGATTTATTGTTTACTGTTTATCATTATAGATGTAGTTTATCGTTATAGACGTTGATCGGTTATCGTTATAGTTTATTGTTATAGATATTAATTGTTTATCATTTAATTTAGTTGTTAATCATTATATATTTACAAAAATAATTTTAATATACTATATCATTACAAGCTATATAATTTTAATATACTATATCATTACAAGTAAAGACTTTAAATTTCACTTTATATATAATCACCTTATTACTCACCTTTTCTTTGTTTTTTTTCTTAAAAAAAAAAACACTGAATTGGATTTTAGCAACCATTTAATAATTAGGGTTAATAATTTTCTCAATTTTAAATACAGTTAAAAAATAATAGATAACTGACAACAAAATGATATAGATAACTGAAGAGGTTTTTCAAAGTGGGGTAAGGACATAAGCGCAATATGGCAACGAGGCATGTTAGGAAACATGTTCTTAAATGGATTTCCTTAACAAATAAATATTTGAAATTAGATATTGTCTGTATATCGTCAAATAGCCTTTTAATAATAGAACACGCAAGTCTTGAGATGGAAAGATAAGCCATTCCTTGTTTGGGTTTTGCATCAGCATCTATCTAGATTTCATATAAACCCCCTCAACATGTCTTCACTTCCATCAGCATCTATCAGTTTCTCCTTCATTTTGCTTCGTTAAGTATACTACTCTCTAAATCTTTCTCTTCTCTAGGGCACGATATGGCTATTTTCTTTTAAGAACTGCCCGCACTTACATGAGCTTGAAAGGTTTCAGTATATCACAAACCAAATCCCAAGCGTTGATCTGCACCGTTTCAAATACAAAAAACCAAGTACAGGCTGTTGGATTGGTGATACATACAAACCACCTCCATTACAAAGCAGATGGATCCCACAAGAATATTGCAGATTCAACCCGTCCTTCAAAATAATGTTGAGATCAACGTGTCAGAGATGCAAACTGTTGTCTCGAACAAGATGAAGTTTAGCAGCTCAAGGGTTCATAGTGAGATTTTGTCAAAGCTGTCGAAGATGATTAAAGACCAAATTAAGGTAATATATAGTATATATCTTTTTATTTTTAAATTGCTTTTGAATACTTTTTTCTTACACTGTGTTAAATGATGCCTAATCTTATAATCTTAACAGGCTTCCAAAAAAACTCTTACAGAAATGAATGGGATATCATCAAAAATAGAGATCAATGGTTTTTCAGACTTGACGAGTCTGGTACCTTGCGTTCCAAAAGGTTGGCATGCCGCTAGTTTACAAGAGGTAGTTTCATAATTAAAATCTTTAGAATCGTGCTACTGCTTTCCTCTTTTTGTATAAAAATAAGCATTCGTGCGATACGTAACAGACACCATTTTTATTAAATGAAGGTCTTGCACCATTCAATTCGTGCACGTTCATACAACCAGATTTGTTTAACCAAATTTCAAAGCATGTATGGTAGGAATGATGAGATTTTGTGTTGCAGTCTCTCACACAGCATTCCTTGAAGACAAAAGTAACTAAGTCAGTGTTGGTTGGTTTGCTGCCCTTATCATTCGAAATTCCTGAAGAATATCTTGCATTGGACATGGATAAGGTAGTCGATTTTTATTAGATGGGCTCTCTTCTCAAGTTTGTTGCATAATTTCTTTCTTCTTGAAAACGTACATATCAATATCGTCGTTGACATGTTAATTGTACGGTTACAACAGCTACTACTGCCTAATTTGGATGTGCATGAAGCACCGGTTCGTAACAAAACATTGACCTCGTTTCCTTTCTCTGAGAGAACAAATGCTTGGATGTTCGAGCGTAGAAGGCGAACAGATGAGAGGCATGATTTGGTAATTTCTTTTATTTTCTACTGGATATGAATGAAATCTTCCTAAGTTGATAAGATGATATGAGGAGCATGTATATATATATATATATATATAAACTTTCTTGCAACTTTTCCATTGACTGAAAGTGTATCTTTTTTTATGTGTGATCTCCTCCTTATCATGAAGTAAACATCTATTATTGAAGGGATAAAAGTAAAGAGAAGGAGCCGAAGGCTTAAAATTTAACAGATGTTATGTATAACATAAGATTGTATTTGAAAATGCATCTATTAATATATTCTCATGAATGCATCATAGTTTATTTTGTTTTCAATGAGAAAATAACATGAATATTCGATGTTCTATGTAGTATTATCATCATGAGAAATCAAATGTGACATTCCGGTCAACTAGTGAGGTAGTCAACTTCATACTTTATAATGCTTATCCGGGCAAGAAGCAAGTGACTGAGAAGAGTGCATTGCAAGAAAACCCTTTGGTAAGTCTACACACACACACAGATACACACACACACATCAAGAAAGATAAGCTGGTTGTGTGATTTTTTACTCTAGGATTGCAATGTATTGTTCAGGAACAAGGATGTGGAACGAAAAGAAAAACATCATTCCATGGAAATCAAGCATCCTCGAGTTCTAGCGTTCGTAAGCAATTAAACAAGAAGCAAACGGAAGAGGACTTTGTTGGATTGAAGGGAGATTCGAATAAAAATCTTCCAAGTTCTGATAAAGAAGTTGAAGTCAAACCAGATAATTTAGACAACTCTGACAGTGAGGCTACAGAAAGTGATGAGGATGTATATCGAGGTCATCAACCTTTCCAGCATCCTCCCAGTCAGGAAATTAAGGGGTTGAAGAGTAATCAATTCTGTTCTCTATGCTAATCACTACCAAAATCATCATTCTGTGTTTATTCTATCTTTAATGTTTTCCAATGTATGTAGGAAATAAAAGAGCTTACGAACCAAAAGAGCAAGGGAAGAGTGGGCACTCCTCATCTACAAATCAAGCCCCGGTGAATTCTGGAGATGGGAAGCAGAATAAAACTGTCATTGAAAATGTTTCTAGCGAAGAAGAAGGAGATCTTGCCATACAAACTCCTGTTGAATCAGTGGTGATGGAGAAGAAGGACAATGTTACGTCAACTCCAAACCCTACTGAAACAAATACAGGAAAAAAAGGAGATGTGGAAGATATATTTGGTCATTTAGGTGACCTTGAGGATGCTTCAATAGCGGTGCAGGTCCTGGGTAACCAATATAATCTCGGAGATGATATGGATAAAGACCTCTGTTTTTATTAGAATGATTCAAATCTTATTTCCATATTTAATTTGTTGTTTGACAACGTTTATGAAACACAGTTTTTATTGCTTTCTTAATTATTGAGTACCTTTTTTATCCTATGTTTATTTTTTATTTCTTCAAAAATGATATGCTTTGTAACATTTTGAACTAATAGGCTCAATATATACAAAGATTACCTCAACTTTGTTATAGGCATTTAGTGTATATTAATTAATTACAAGTCAATTGAACATTTTAGTGTACATTTAGTAATCACGGCTTGCTTTTACAAAAATATTCTTCAATTAATAATGTATTAAAATAATAGTAGCACATTAAAAGTATTAAAAAAATTAATTTAATATTTTTTAAAATAAGAAATAATTTTAAAAAACAATGTAAACCACAGAAACAATCAAACTATTAGTAGAAATAATTTTAAAAAACAATTTAAACCACAGAAACAATCAAACTATTAGTCTCAATGGGCATTGAGTGAGGGTTATATGTCAAAGTAAAAAAAACCTCATAAAGTAACGTGAAAACACATTATTTTCAAAAGTTAAATATCTAAAATACCCCTCACTCATGGGGATGTTCAAACAAGCACAAGATATAAAATTTTGTTTTTCTTTTTATTTTCTCTCTCATATCTCAAATTATAAATAAAAAAAGATTAGTTATTAATTATGGAATAAGACATATGTTACTATAGATTAGAAAAATAAAATGATCTTAAAATGCCCTCCCAAAACACATCACTTAACTTGGCATGAGGTAATACGGTTTTTTTTATGGGATTAGCTGGTTATTATTGAACATCTCAGGCTTTTTATATTTTCATTGCATGTTAAAAATACCAAATTATCCTTAAAAGCAAAACTAATTGAACGAGTCTAGAGGTTTTTTTACAATTTCACCTTATTTTGCACAGTAAAATGAACAAAATATTCTTAAAAGCAAACCTTTTTTATCTTGTATCTAGGGGTTTTTAACTTTTTACACTGTTTTTTATATATAATTATGATTTGACTGAGGGGCAACTTGGTAATTTAACAAATATAAAATATTATTAAAAAAATGTTTTATTGAAAAGATGCATTGAAACAGAAATGAAATAGTTTTTGTTTAAATTTCTCGCAAACAATGTTACTTTTGATAAAGTTATGAATAGAGCTTTTCATGGTTTGCGAATTTAGGCTAGGATTTACAAGCTGCGCTTCGAGTTTGGACTTGAAATTTTTTTTAAAAAATAAGTTTGTAGAAAAATAAAAGATTTTTATATCCTTAAACTAGTAACAATAAAAAAAAAATTATATAAAAAAATTATATCTTTTAACATAAAACAATCGTATGATTTAGGATGAAGTCTTGTGATGTATAACAAGAAAAGATGTAGTCTTAAAATGTAAGAGAAAAATGAAAGTAAATTTTATGGTTTATATATATATATATATATATTTGATTACAATGGTTTTTTATCTTGAACGTGAAGAATAATACTGTAATTAATTGGTAGAAATTTTAGCTAGCATCATCAGTGTTTGAAATTGTTATTGCTGGGATCGTGGTGAAAGTCAACGACATTTTAGCACCAAAAAAAAAAAAATCGGCCGAGTTACATAGAAGATGACTCATACTTGCATTTTTTATCTCTAACTAAAAACTATGGTGTCTGTGTACAAGTTACAAATAATCAGTCAAAGATATTAATTATGAAAATATTGTGTGCGGCGGTGCGGTGCCAGATTCTGCCATCTAAAGACTAAAAAAATTACATGGGGGCTCGCTGAAGAAAAAGGAGAAAAAAAGTGGGGCGGCGCATTCGGTGTGTATTATATCATCAACTGTAGATGAGTTTCGGTGGAAGTCAGATGGCAAACTTCGCTTGTAATGCTGAGAAAGTCAATAAAAAACCATGGCATTTGGAGGACCTCGCCAATGGAGAATATGATCTATTCAAACTCAATGGTAGTTAGCTTGCCAAGTGAAGGGAGACCCAAAGCTTTGTCTGGGTGACTTTCTAGTCAATCCTTCCTTTGTATCGAATATAAAAGGCCTCGCTCAAAGATTTTAGACAAAGGCGCATATCAGGCCCTTAGGATGTCGAGTACACATTCCAACGACTAACCAAGCTAATAAGTCAACCTCTTTTTTTAAATGGAAGCATTTCCAGAAAGCTTCTGCTTGTTGAAGCTTTGCTTACCAAGGGCGCTACGCATTGCTGATGCCATTCTTATAAGGAAAAAATATTATTCAAATACATTTGAAGTAATTAAACTTATAGTTTGTATAATACGAGTGAGATAATCTAAGAAAAAAACAAATTTAATGTTAAAGGACAATTTAAAAAAAAAACTAATAAAAAAAGAAAAAGAAATAAAAAAATTATTCCAATAAATTCTAAGAATTCAATAAAAACCCCTGCTTCTTTTTTTAATTGTTAATGTTCGAGAAAGATGCTTTTAATTTTTTTGCTTCAAAACAACAACTGGTTATAAGTACGAGGACGCAACAGTCCATAAACACACCCAAAAACATTAAAAAAGAATAATCAAGTTCTTGGTGGAGTAGTTTGGTATATGGATAGGAGTAATGAAGGACTGGTATTGAAAGTTTGTTCATCAAGAACACAGAGGTGAGGAAAGTGTTGACCCAATAGTGTTGATTTAATCCCGAGGTAGCATGCAACGAAAAACATGAGTCAATAATATGTTTGTGTTTGCATTCTATCAAGCTATTTCCGAGGTAGCATGCAACGAAAAAGTCAATAAAATGTTTGTGTTTGCATTCTATCAAGCTATTTTTTTGTACAGTACGAGGACATGAAATGCAATGTAGGATTCCATACCATCATATGAAAAGAAGACCTTAAATTGAGTGGAAGTGAATTCACCTCCTCCATCCTCCTAAAAAAGACTTGATTTTGGCAGACAGCAAATTTTCGATTAAGTGGAAAGATCCAAGTAAAGCGTGAAAAAACATCTATAAAACCCACATAAAACTTGTAGACACCAGCTAATAATATGGGTGAGGACCATGCATCGAAGTCTACAAGTTCAAGTGGAGCATGAGTGACTTGACTGGAGTGTGAAAATGGTAATTCATTGCATTTTGCTACTTGGCAGTGATCGCAAAATGACATTTCATTGCTAGAAACAAGCACATGGTTCTCTTCTGAGTGTGTTTTGAGGGAAAGTAACTTGGTGTGGACACCATACTTGTGTTTCTTCGACTGAAAAGGAGAGACATCACAAAATCATGTCATCAGATATGGAGTTGGTGTGACTTTGATGTAGCAGTTCCTGGTTTAGTAATTCTACTTGAAAATCATCAATGGTCATGGTGACGTTCCCAAGACTTCGTTGTCCGAAGATATTTTGTGCAAGATTTTAGTCTTTGTGAGTTGTTTGTAGTCATCGCTTTAAATGAGTAGAGCATGAGGCTCTGACCGAGAGGCAAATTTCACTGCCAACAGGTACCGGACTTTCCTGGAAGTGGTCGCGCCAATTACGGTAGAGAGGACGTCTTCTGTCAATGTTGCGTCGATCCTTCTTGCTATAGATAACAAAATCTGGATTAATCTTGGGCATGGCTTCAGAGGTAAAGGCAAGGTGTTTTGGCGGGCAAGGATCATGGGCGTGCAAGATAGTCAAGAATTGTGACACCCATAGTAAATAATTGTTGTAGTTCAACTTGATTGATATGAGCCAGGTGATGTTAGCGATGAGAACATCAGGAGCGGCAAAACAAACGTCCGGTTCACTTTCCAACCATGTAAATAGAAACGCCGCAGCATCCATTCCGGCAATTTATGCAGTACAACGAAAATATTTTTATTCACAAGCAGTAGTCTAGCCATCAACGCTAATCCCTTTCACGAGCAGGCGTTGAAAATATCGAGCATCAATCAGCAAAATATAATTATGATATATATCTCTGAAAGAGAGATAGAATGCAAGGCAGGGTTGATCACGCTTATACTAACTTTAATCCACTCGGTCCAAGTCATAAGCAGTCATGAAAATATAAATAGATGCCAACAGATAAGAGTTTCTGAAGAGGATGGACATGAGATCAAACAGAGAAAATGAAAGGAAGGGAAACGACCCTGTGTTTACCAAGCTGTAGACCTGATACAGCTGGACGTAAGATATCTCCTTAACGACTATTAGGCTCAGAAAGCCTAGGTCTGCAAGACATCTGTTCGAGAAACTTAGTAAGACGCAAATGCTTTGCAGTCCACTGGTCGGATAATTTCTGTTCCTTGGTTTCTGCATCCCTTCTAAGCCCTGTTAATTGTTCCCTGTACTCTGCTTCAATCCTATCAAGAGATGCTTTTTCTTCTTCCCTAAGAGACTTGATCTTTGACTCTATCTCTTCCATTTTCTCCCTCCTTCGGCATGACTTCTCTGACTCCAGCTGCAACTCTACCCTTCTTAGCCTCCAGGCAGCCTCCTTTTTGTGTGCAGCCCAAGCGCGGTGCCCTTCTTCCAATTCCCTACAGCAATCGACCAACTCAGACATTAAGAAGCTCTCGCCACAAACAGGGACTATTCCATGAGGTGGCAAATTGCCCAAAACAAGAGGAGTGCTTTCCGGACCTCTCTCAGGCTGAAGCCATGGGATTGGAGGGGATGCCGCAACTGTTGATGGAGAGAGGCTTAGCGTTACAGAGGGGGATGGTGGCCTGACAGTGGAGGTGCTGTTAGAATTAGAAAGCCAAGGGGGGAGCATAGTTGGTGCTGGAGTAGATGGATGGGGATGGGGGTCCGTATGAAGAAAGGTCCCATTCGAAGTGGCCATTACAAATGCTGGAGAAGGGCGCTCTTTCACTAGCTTCTCAGCAAAATTCTCTAAAATCCTATCGTACTTGCCCTCGTCAATTGGCTCAACTGTCTTGTTATTTTCCTTCAGCTCTCTCTGTTGCTTCTCTTTGAACACTTCCCACCACTTGCCTAGTCTCTTAGCTGTTCGACCTGGAACTTCAGCTGCAATTTTCTTCCATTTGTTCCCGTGTTTCGCCTGAAGCCGAATGACAAGACTCTGCTCTTCTTCTGTAAGAGATCCTTTCTTTATTCCTGGTTTGAGGTAGTTCTTCCACCTTTCTAAGCAAGATTTAGCATCCCTGTTTAGGGGTGTGTTCATGCGCTGTGATACAAGGTTCCATTCCCTTGGACCATATTGTTTCACGTATGCACGTAGTAAAGCGTCCTCCTCAGCTCTCCAACGCTGCCTCTCCTTCATTTCTAGGTGTAGGCACCACTTTCCATTGCCTTAAACTCTTCATAATGTATCTGAAACATGGCAGAACATGGCATCAATCTCCTTCACCATGGTAAAACATGTAAATAATTACTCTACTATTCCACATCAAAAGAAAAGCAGGGTTTAGCCAAAGATGAATATATAACATCTAAATAAGTAGGTCCGCGCTGCAGAAATTAACATAAGGATCCCAACAAAATTATCAACCTTGGACCCGCGAACAAGGGCCATAACCTGCATCAAGCATGTACAAACGGAGCACTGAAAAACTCGCCTTCATGTGTATAATATATATATTATACACCTGAACAAGTTTAGTAGCAGGTTTATCAACGGAAGTTATCCAATAAAAGACATGTAGAATTAATAAAAAATAAAATAATCCTAAAACACAGCAACAAACAATCACGGAATAAGCAAGATGGATTTCTTATCATGTCATATGTCAGGCACAAGTAAGCAATTACAACCGATAGCAGATTGAGCAATTTACTGGGTTAATTATGATGATAGAATTTCCAGCCCAAACAGCAAATGATGTCAAGCAATAATTCACCAAGTAGCTCCACTTTCAGAAATGCTCAGCACCAATGATTCACCGTTGGTATTGGGCCATAGGCATCAGCAACGAAACAGCATGTGGTGTGGTCTAACACTTGAGAAATTCATCCAAATACACAATCTCATCAAATCCTTGTTTCCCCTACCATATCATATGTATCTCCCAAAAAGGTGTTTAGCAATGATTTGTAAACCCAAAAGAATTCAGGGAAACTTCACTTATATCTACCAGAATTCTTCAAGCAATCATAAACTTCAGCATAAATGAGGGGCAGATTATGACAAATGCATCTTTGTGGATTTATTTTCTGCACAAAATACTAATAATGGTCGTGAGCATCCCATAATTACCAACAAATAAGGTGCGAAAAGCCAAACTTGTTAACCGTATGATCCATTGTTCTTGATATCGGTAACTTTTATTTATTTATTTTTTCAAGCCACAATGGAAAATATAAAACTATACATAGAACAGCTTAAGAAACAAAAAAAAAAAAAAACCAAATTCTATCATCATCCTCCAAATCTAATGGTTGTGCTTAAAATATCAATATTTCTGAAAAATCTAAGAAAATAACTTATATATTAGCCACAAATCAGAGGCATCTGAAAAAAGATAATCGTTTAAGCTACTTCAACAATGTCATAAAATATTAACAATAGCACTCTTCATCGAAACAACACAATCTCAAAAAAAAAACACAAAACAAAACACAAGAAGCAACTATACTTTATTACCGGGCTGACAAAACAATTTTTGTGTGAAAATCTTTACCGTTGCTTGGGTTTTTTATACTACCCTCATAATAAACGAGAAAGCAGAAGCTGCAGTCATTAGATCCAGAGATATATATATATACAGAAAAAACAATCCAGCAACCAAAACTCTTATTTGGAAGGAAGAAGCAAGGGATAGCAGGAAAAGAAAAACTATATTAAAGAGGAACATGGCCACGTACATTTTTCTTCAGGTGGTTGAAACCGAACTTCTTTTTCGACGCATCTCGAATGAAATACTGTTAATTTATATAAAATGGGGATGGAGAAAGGCTAAAACAAACCCTGGAGGAGAGGGAGAAAGATGCCTGCCTAGCTAGAGAGAGAGGAACGAGCAGGAACGGAACAGAATACGAGAGAGCAAAGACAGAAATGAGAGATTAGACTTGAGACTGCAAATAAAATTAATTTTTCGAGAAAAACACTAACAAACTTAAACATGTAGAAAGAGAGAGATCTGACGACTGACACCAGGCTTAAAAAGGGGGCACGCGAATGACAAAGGGCAAAAACAAGATTTTCCTTTTTTTTTTTTTAATAATAAGGAATGTCCTAGGGTCAGCTACTCCGGTGCACCTCCTCCATCACAGCCACCACCATTATATATCTCCACAACAGCAACTGACAGCACAGTGTTTGCAGAGAAAGACAGGGCTAAGAGAGAAAGAGAGAGTGGGTAGCAGTGTCTAGAGAGTGGGAAGTGAGAGGCGCGTTCAATTAATGGGTTTTACAGAGGAAGAGATGTAGACAAAAAAAAAAAAGAGGCAACGGTGTACGCTCGATTTCAGCGCTTAAAATGCGCCACATTCCGTCATCTTGCTGCTTGCTAGTTTTGTGTGCTGATTATCACTCCTCCTCCTGTAATCATGCGCTCTCCTGTTTAAACACACATGACGTGAATCCATTTTTTTAATTAAAAAAAAAAAAACATAGCAGATACAACAAACCTGTTATTTAAGGGTATTGAAGGGCAAAATCACAGCCATGGATATCTGACTTTAACAAGTCAACTTTTCTCTCGATTTTTATAAAGGATGCATATGCCACCTGCAGTCAGAGTGTTTGAGGGCTACGGCGGTTTTATGTTATTGGGAAGCGTGACACTATCAGGCACGTTCGTGGTCCCTGATGCTCTCAACACAATTACTCTAAACATGAGCCCATGATAATAATAATAATCCTAATTAATCTATTGCTTGACTTAATACTATTAATCAAAACCTAAGTCAACGAGGAGTCCGCTTGTAGCTTGTATTGACACCACCGTTTCAGCGCACAATAGCAAAACTTCCGTAATATCAAGTTTATTATTATTATTATTATCGCTGCTGCTGACGTAGCTGGGAACGCTCGTTTCGTGTTTATTATCCTGCATGCAATGCAAAATCTCTGTGCTTCTAAGCAATTTTCCATGGCATAGTTACAATATCGATGACTTTAATTTCAGAAAAAAAAGTCATAAGCATTGTTATTCAGTACATTATGATAATTAGGAACCACAACAATTCCTAATTACAGGGAGAAAAGATTCGTTATCGAAGTCAAATTCAGCGTCGCAGGAGGAATCCTGTAAATAATGGAAGCAGTTTGTCGTCTTCCCTCTTCGATGCAATAAACTGGTATGGAAGTGACTGCAGAAAATATTTTACGAAAGCAAAGTAATTATCGAACACGCCATTATTTATTATTCCATCAAACCCCTCGCCCCGCCGATAGACGTCACGTTGGCCGTTTGATTATCATCAAATTAATGGTTACACCGAGCGTTAATGACTCCCAAGAAAATTCTGAATTCCCCTTACGGTACACAGTTCACAGAAACAATATGAGAAACTAGCCTCTGCTCTCTGCTACTCTATATTCTATAAAGATGGGCCTAGCACATTCATAGTCACCTGATTTAGTTTTCTTAGCAGCATATACCGTTTATTAAAATAATATTTATTCTTTTAATTTATTTTACGCATCAAAACAATTAAAAAAATAATTTAAAACAAAAAAAAATAACAACCAAATAAAAAAATTAAAGCAAGGGGGTGGGATGTAGGATGGCAGCTTTCAAGAAAGAGGAGCTGGTGTAAGGAGTTCGTGCCCTAGAGGAAGGGATTTGTCTCCCTTTTTGTATCAGTTGGATTTTTTTACGTATGACTGTTATTCTTGTGATATTTTACTTATTTATTAGATTTTTAAAGTGTTTAATAAATTTAAAAATTAATTATGGTGCATATAAATTAATCTAAATACTTCAAGTTATAAAAAATAAAAAAAGAAAGAAGGGCTGGTATTGCATTAGGACTTGGGAGAAGTTTTATTTGTTTAATTTTTTCAGGTTATTGCAGTGTTAAATCTTAATTCCTTGAATAGGGTAGTTAGTTATAAACTTATTTGTCGAAACGACATACTTTCTGCCAATGTTAGCATTGAAACACGACTGATTTATTAATTAGATGGCATTGAAATTCATGACAAGAGAAAACGACAAGGAAATTAAAATTAGTCCGAAGTTAATTTTGCATTAACACTCCATTAACAGTCAAAGCTTGGCAACCTCCGATTGTCTCTGCTGTCCGCATAATTAATGTTCATATATCGCAAATAAGTAATTAATATCTCACAAAATTACCAAGCAATGGTGGGAGTGGATGCGTAAAATTAGGGAACCCATGAGAACACATCTCTCTTCACGTTAATTTCTTTTTGTGTTAGAGATTTTCTTGCCACGCCGCTGTAAATGTTCTTCCTCGTTAATGATAAATTAAAGGGAAACTTGTCCACGAAGCAAATGGACATCAGCGCTGTTTTCTCTTAACCACAACCCCCTCTGCAGCACAACAATGTCTTCTGATCTTGTGCATATGAAATTGTTTGGATACACAGTGTCTCTTCCATAGATATTTTTATTTATTATTTGATATTTAGATAAAATGGATTTCCTGAGCACGTGATTGTGTGGGAATTAAACATATTTATCAGACTAATTTAGATCTACGTGGGGAAATATCTTCTCATAGGAAATACGTTAAATATACGCTATTTTAAGTAATTAAGATTCTTCAAAACCCTACTTCGACTTGGGAGGAAAGGAGGGCCCACTGAGGTGGGGGAGACTGTAGTCCGGGTTTCGCGGCACAAGGAGACGAGAGGTGAAAGAGACAGGACGATCTGGTACGCGCAGCAAATTTGTCAGTGATACGTTACGTCGGTTTTTCTCCCTTTGCTTTGTTTTTATTGTCTCTCTTTCCATCTATCTCTGGCTCTACTTGCTAGTGGGCCATTTTCTCCTCGCCCGTTTATAATCCCTGTGGTTAGTGCTTAACAGTACAAATAAACCCCAGGTTCGTTTCATGCTACTACCCCCTCTCCCTACCCTTTTTTCCCCCTCCGTCCAATCTTATATTTAACTCTCGGCTGATGTAGTTTAAAACTTTCTTCTTCATAAAACTCATATAATTTTATAAAAAACCTATAATAAATTATAAAATTTAGTGTTTAATTCATTTAAATGGTGAAATATAAAGTTGAATACAAAGTTAATTACAAAAAAAATTAAAAATTTAAACCAATTAAATCAATTCATAAATTTTATGATTCGGGTTAAAACAATCTCATATAAAATAAATAAAAATAAATTATAAAATTTTATTTTTAATAAATTTAATGTTAAATAATAAATTAAAAAAATTATTATTATTATTTTGTGGAACAATATTTTACAAGGAGAGAACAATAATTTTCCTTCCTGAGCAAGTTATTAGTTTGTTATATTAATTTAAATTAATATTTATTTATTAAAATAATATTAGTTTTTATTTTGAAAAACAGTTTTTCTGGCTTTTTCAAGTCAGATTTTATTTTTTTTTCAAATTAAAATCTAGATCAAATTTTTAAAATTCTTTTAGATTAACTCATCACATAAATTGGTTTAATAAAAATGATAGAAAGCAACAAGTTCGTTAAAAATTTATGAAATCAAGTTTCAAGTTTTACTTTCCACGTATATAAAAGAATCTTCCTACCACCTATACTATAAAGTTCTGTAGGCATTAATGCCTTGTCCTCGAAAAATAAATAGTTAATAGGCATTGATTTATTTAGCAAGTACAATTGTTACCACTTTTACATTATAAAAATATTTTTTAAACATTTAAAATATTTTAAAAAATTAATATTTTATTATTATTTTTAAACTATTTTAATATATTAATATCAATAATAAATTTTAAAAAAAATTATTTTAATATATTTTAAAATAAAAAATATTTAAAAAGCAATCACAACTATATTCTCTAACATGTTTTGAATAGCTATAAGACATAAAAAGTAAAAATATTTATTAATTTTTTTTCTTGTAGACAGTAATAAGATTTTTTTAAAAAAAATACTCATAATTATAGGATAGATTAAGAAAATTGTAAATAAAAAAATATTTTTTTATAATGTAATGAATAAATCTATTCAAGAATTCATTTTCATTTACATATTGCAAAATGAATAACATTTAATGACAGTTTCTAAATGAGACTAAGATGAAGTTTAAAATATTTATAGGTTCTAGTTAACCAAATACATGTATAAAATGCATTCAACATGTAGGAATTATCAAATATTCTGATATGTTGGGATCGAAACATTTTAAATACACCACGTCTATGTAGGAAAAATTTGCCCTTAGAAACCAACCAATCAACCAAATTCATATAATTATAATTACAAAAAAAATTCCATGTGGAGTTCATTATGTGCCAATACACAATTTACTATTCACCACACAACATAATTATTATTCTTCCCTTTAACAAAAAAATTAATGAAAAATAGAATGGGTTAATTTTTAAAAAAATGGACTATCAAACATTATAAAATTAATTAAGGAAAATTTAACTTTTTTACTTATTACATACACAATATAATAACTATCTTGCCCTCACAAACAAAACATATGATTTTACTAAAAAAGTTTTTAATATGTATAGAACTCAAACATACTTAGTTATGTTTATAATATAGTGCAAAAGATAAATGAAAAACTTAAAAAAAAGCTCTAATCATTTGCATTTTTAAAACAATCTTTAAAAACAAATATTCCCTATACAAGTATCATATTATTTCATCCTACTCTTATAAAATATTGTGCTTTTTATATTTGAAATGTTCATGCATAGAAAAAGAAAATTTCAAGTATGCATATGCTAGACATGACATTAAATTTCAAGTATAATAATCTCAATAGAATTAAATTAGTTTATTAGTTAATCAAAATTAAAAGCGTTTAGATCAAACATATTTGAGATAATTTATGAGACGAAGATGATAACTCTATCCATGATCCAAACATGATGAAGTTAGGGGAAATTCGTTCTAGTGAAATGAGGTTGGACTAGATTTCTTTTCCATTGAAAACAGCTTTATATATCACATAATATTTCAGGATAATGTATCATCTATCTTTATTTATTTGGAGCATTTTTAAGATTATTTTTTTTTACTCTTATATGCCCTTTGTATTTATATTTTATCACTTGTGTTTTTTTACCATATCTGGGACCAAAGTACCCCTCAGACCAGAACAAAAGGATATGAAAAAATAACAATAGTAATTTTCAAAGAATAATAAAATAACTTGAAATCCCTATATATAAAATTGAAAACAAAATGAAAAACCAAGAAAATTAAAAACCAATAACATATAAAAAAATGGAAGCAACCCTTATATATTATTTCACCGCCACAGACAAATTTATATTTATGAAGCATTACGGATATGATTTTATATATATATATTTCAAAGTTAGTTTTCTTTTTTCGTAGATTTTTTATTTTGTTATAGTTTTTAAATGTTTTTAAGTTTTCTTTTCATGGATCTTAAAGTTTTTTTAATTTTTTGAAAATTATTTTTTCTTTTGAAGATTGTAAGAACACATTTAAAAAAATTAACAAAATGACATATGAAAACGATTTTTTTTTAAAAAAAAAAGTATATGGAAGAATACGTCAAATATATAAAATTCGATTAAATAACCATAATTATGAAAACGATTTTTTTTTAAAAAAAAAAAGTATATGGACATCAAATATATAAAATTCGATTAAATAACCTTAAATTTTTTTTTTATCTTCCTTAGATATCAAATGCAATACTAGAATTTTTTCTTGACAACTCTCAATTTCGAGCTTATTCTTATATATATAAATGATTTAAGATTTACAGTCCTTGCCATTGAAATATTATAAGAAGCATCAAATCCTAACAATACAATATGCAAAAAAAGAAGGGAAGGTTAAGTACATGCCTCATATCTATGCTATGACGTTTGATCAATTAAGTTACTCTACTATAATTTGATGAGCTAAATTCCGAAATAAGAACTTTTAAAATATTTATAAAAAATAAAAAATATTAAAAATAAATGTAACACTTCGCATTGACCTTTTAAAATAAAATAAAGAAAAAAAACTCTTTTCCATAGCTAAACTTAAACAATAAAGATATTAAGAGATGGGATTAAAAAACAAAAAGTTTTAAAAGAATGATTAGTAAGTTTTGATTTCTTTCAAATACCACCCCTTTCATCAATTTTGATTTTTCATTTTCATTTATTATATTGATTTATTTATTTCAAATTCTCAATTATTAAAAAAAATAGAATTTATTTTCATTCTATTTCATATTTTAGAAACTAGGAGAGTAATGTTGGAAAAATTGAAAAGATGGGTTTGCGAAAGATATGAAAACCCAACCTGACCTGAAAAGTTACAAAACATTAGCAGGTTGGATGAGGCGAGTTGGACTCTTTTTCCATAGATTATGCAGTTAGGTAGGACTAAATTGCGACAAATTCAAACATGATGATATAAAACCATGATAAAAATGCACTTTTAAGTACTAATCACCTTCCTAACCTACATAAACTTGGTGGACTAATTGCCTTCCTAACAAAAAAAAATAAAACGGGCAAAGACATCTCTCCCTGGAACTCGATAAAAGAGGTTGGATTCCAATATACAGATATATAATTATAGACACAAGTTTTAGTATATGAGAACGAGAATTAAACACCTATATGTATAAATATTTAATTTTTTTAATTAATATAAATATATGTGTAAGTATATCTTCATTAATTCTATGAGTACTGAAATTAATAACCATGTAAATCTTTAGTTGTCCTGAGATTTATGAGATTCGAACCGATAATATTTTAAAAAAAATTAATTTTTTTAATATATATAAATGAGTAAAATTTTTATTTAAAATATTCTTATAAAAACAATCCTGTAATTCTTCTCTTCAATTTAATTTGTAATGATTTGATTTATTAGTGAATTTAAACCAAGATTTATGCTTTGTAAGAATACAAACTTAAGCATATATTGCATAACAGGATTTGATGATTTAATACTTTAACAAGTACATTTAATATTTCTTTAAAGTATTGTTAAAGAACTCTCATGATATGTTTAAACTTGGTGAAACAGAGCTTCATTTCTTCTGCATTTGAAATGTAAATGAAGGGGGTTTAAGAATTTTTAAGAAAATTTTCTTATTTAAAGAGCTTGTTTTGAATAAAAGTTTGTATCTGTCTCTAAAAAATTATTATTCCCCGTACTTAGTGTAAAGCTCTTTATTTATATAAATTTGTGGAAGCACTCATATTTCTTTTTAATGTAACATAATATTAGTTTATTTTTTATTTATAAAATTTTATATTTATAATAAAATATTTTAAATATCTAATTTTTCATTGACCAAGAAGTATATAAAGTTTCACTATCTTTCCATATCATTTTATCAACAAATAGCTTGCATAAAATTTAAATTTTTGAACGTATCAAAAAATTACTAGCCATATCAACTCAAATGGGATGATCAAATATACCAGTGAAGGGTTAGAAAATAATTTTAAAAAATCCTAAGCTAATGTTTATTTTTGAAATCCCAAAAGAATTATACATCCTTTATTATTTTCTACTACTAAAGTTACTACCTTACACGATAATTGTGAATATTAGCCATTAAAAAAATGTACTTTGTGTATTTAATTAGGCTATTTGATTTTTTGTGATGATACTTTCATTATTAAACCATATCATCTTAATAAGTTCAGTAGTCAGTTTGGATTTTGTCAATATTTTTCCATAATTTCAAAAAAAAAAACTAAAATTCTAACTATAGAAGATATGTTCTAACTATAGTGTTGCTTCATCAAATTTAATAACCATTTTAAATGCAAACTTTCATTGTCCTAAATGCTGAAATTTTTTGAGTGACTAAACATTACATAAACTAGTGGGCTCGAAAGTAATTCAATGTATCATTAAAAGTTTAACAAATCCTACTCTAACATCAATAAAAGAAAAAAGAAAAGAAAAGAAAGGTTAAGTCTATCATAATAAAGAAAACAAGACTTATATATATATATATAAAGAGATAAGCAAGTGATGGATGTTAATTTAGAAAAGAATGATAATGCTAAAAAAAGGTACCCATATAAATAATACAACACTTTTAGTTTCTAATACGAAAAGAATATGTTTTTAAAAAGATTTTCTCAAAAACAAAACCTATTATGGTCACCTTAAGGGGAAAAAAAGAGGAATATGTAATCTTTTTCTTCATAATTGATAAATAAAGATAAAAACTTTTTTTCCTAAATTTTTCATCAATTTTTAACATTAATATTTGTTCATAATGATATATGTATGTAGGAGGAGGAGGAAACTAGTGGTATTGAAGCAATTTTTAATACCAGAAATAGAGAGAATGAAGACAGTGATCATCATTAGAAAAAAATCTAAAATGTATTATAAAGATATTCAATCTTTATGGTTATAACTTTTTTATAGAATTCCTAGTACATTAATCATGCTAGATAATGTTGATGAATTGGTTAAACACTTTTTTTCTTCCTCAATTCATATTGTTTATCATATATTAATATTTTTTTTCTATATTGTTCTTTATAGCTTGGAAAACAAGTCATAAGGAATGAATTTAACATGTATCAAGTTTGTCACAAGTGAAGTCTAATCATTGATCTATAGTACTATCTCTACTAGTCCTCAATAATATAAGGACTAACATAGATATATTCTAAAGCTCTTGCTACCTTTGCACATTCAAAAAAAGCTAAGTATTGTGCTAATGATATAATAGGCGAGATAAAATCTGAATATATCATTAAATGTTAAGAAAGTATCATAAATAATATTATTCATATAATGATCCATTACATCCTTAACTTAGTTAATCAAGCTGAAAAGATCTTCTATTTAATCAAAGATATAAAAATTGATTACTTTCCTATCAGAAAAATAATGAATGAGGTCATTAAAGATGTTAAAAAACTCAACTACATCAAATCTTTATTATCTTTAGGATGACATAAAAAAAACAAGTTCTAAAAATTGAAAAGTTTAAAGGGTATCTTGAAATAGTTAAGGTTTTTGAAGAGGAAACCACTAAATTCCTTGCCACCCCACATGCTAAGATAATAAAAACAGAAGAATAATTGAATGAATTACAACGCAAGAAATACGATTTAGAATCATCTCTCAAGGCATATAAGGAGGAACTTTCTAAGAGAAAAGCCATAACCCCTAGTATTGATGTGAAAATCAACATGATATTGATTCTTTATGTGATAAGTAAAGTCGATTAAGCTATTCTTCAAGAATTAAAAGGGCTAATAGTGACCAAACAAAAAAAATTAAAAATGATATGATTGGAAACCATAGGATTCCATTAGTTTCTCTATATTTTAGGATTTTTTTTCTTGTTTTTTTTTTTAAAAAAATGCTTTTAGTTTTAGTAATAGTAGCTTATAACTTTACATTGATAATACACATTCAGTATAATAAAATTCTCCTTTATTTATCAATAAAGTCTAGATGTTGCTCTTGCTTGCGTCCTATTACCTATGCTTTTATATTATTATTATGTTGTCAAATTACTCCTTTTCCACCACGTGAACAATCATTTAGGTCAAAATAATTATACTTGAAATAATTTATAAGATGTCTATGTATCTTTTATGGATAAATAATCAAGTCACAATATAGTTTAAAGTTTTTTATTTATGTCATTCATAGTTTTAAATCGTATGGGCAAGGAGTTACATTAGATCTGAAGCATGCATGGTATCTTTTTAAGAATTTTTCATTGACAGGCTTAATCATCAATCCATTATCATTGATGATTTTATAAGCTCCATTAGTATAGACTTGTCAAATCATATAATACTCATCCCATTAAAAGAAAAATTTATAACTTATATGTTTTGACATGATTATTTGGTGTACCGTCAAGATAGAATTTTCTACTAAAAATAAAAATGAATATGACCGTCAAGATAGAATTTTCTACTAAAAATGAATATAGTTGCATCTTTTTATTGAAAGTCTTATAAAGTTAAATTTAATAGCATTCTAAACATTGTTGTGACTCGAGAAACTTTTCATTCAAGGCTCTAAGTTCTTCAGCACGTGGATAAATATTAGCTTCATTGAAGAGTTTTTCTTGAACTATTATCCTTAAAGATAAAATTTGATGTTCTAATGGAAAAATAATTTCAACATCATGTATCAAGAAATATGAAATAGCTTGATTCTTATTTTAAGTTTTAGTATTCTCCATATCTAATGTGAGGCTATCTATTTATATAGATTTTTAGAGGTAGTCAAGTTTTTTTTCTTAATATTACATGATATTATTTTATTAGTTAGTTTTTTATTTATAAAATCTTATATTTATAACAAAATATCTTATTCTATATGTCAATCTTTAATTGGTTAAAAAATACACAAAAATCTATTTATTTTTCATATTATTTATATTTTATTTTATTTAAAAAAGTATCATTTAAAATGCAATTAAATTTACCCCTTAATCAAAATGCGCCATGGTAAAGGATGGCATGTAATTAAGCCAAAGTAAAGGAAGATCTTCCACCTCGAGTAGAGTAATTTTTGGAGCTGTAACCATTGCCAAGTATTTATCAAATGCAAGTTATTGGAATCATAATCTGGAGGACTTCGATGGAGTAGTTCTTGAAATAGGAAGGAAAAAACTATATATATATATATATATATGTATATATATATATATATATAAAGAGCAAAAGATAGCAAGGAAGCCACATCATCATCATCAACGAAGATGTTCACTGCTCGATACACACCGAAGTCCGAGAGAGATCCCCCATCAAGCTTCAGACCAGGAAAACTCGAAGCTGAAATTTCTATCTCGAAGAATTATTTGGTGGGCCAAAAGCCGAGAAAAAGCAGAAAAGGTGATTTGACGTATCGACGTAATTGTAAAATTGAGGGAGATCCTGCCTCATCTCTTCTGTTCTGATTTCTGAAAAGCCGAATAGTTTTTGCGGTGAGATGGTGGGGCCAGCATAATTGGTTGTCGCCTAGGAATGAAGTACATCTTCCTTAAATAATATAATTCACCATTAGGATGACGAGGGTGAAATGATCAAAAACTTTCTCCGAGGATCGCCAACTGTTAGCCATCGATCTTGCAGTCGCGCTAATCTTCGCTACTCTTTCATGACACGTGCCACCCTCACAAACTCCAAAACTTGCTGCAGACAGCACAATTTGATGATGGCATTGCTGTAATATTATTAGATACTAGGCTTCTTTCCTTTTCTTCTAGCCGAAGCCTTTCTTGCTGACACCTGGTGGTGGAAGCCAAAAAACTATGACGTTTTTTAAAATTAACACAGGCGAGCAAATAGTAAATGTAACATAGTTAGAAAGAAAACACTGTTGATTGATCAGGAAACAACCCTGTAGGGCTAGTGGTTTTTTCCTTAAATCCAACATGCTTTAACTTTGTTGGGTTGTATTTAAATATGTTCATTTAGGTAATTTTTATATGAATTAATTTTAAATTTTAAATTAAAAATAAATTAATTTAAAAGATTTTAAAACTAACTTACTAACTCGAGATTTAATTAAAAATACCACATAGTTTTTTTTTAATTTTATTTTTTTGATTTTGTTATTTTAATTGAATATATTTTTATTTTTTCTCTTTAATTTCACTATTTAATATTTAATTAATTTTAAATTAATTGTTATAATTCTTTTTATTTTTTTATAAAATTATCTTAGTGTCATAAAAATATCATAGTATTTAATTGTTACTTAATTTCATTAGTATTTATTTTTATTATCATATCATTAAATAAAAATATTTTTTTAAAAATATTATTAAACTTAATGAAAACGATGAATTGGGTTGTGAGTTTGTCAAATTAAACTGTAAATTTTAAATTGATTTAATATGTTGTTGTTTTATATTAAAAAAAATACTATTTTCAAAAATTATTATTATCTATGTAAATTATTTTTAAATTTTTTAAATTGATTAAGTAATATTAAAAAAAAATTTCATACATGTTAATTTTAAATAAAAGCTAAAGAAAGAGTCTAGTCATAAGAAGTTAAATAAACTCGCTCGATGAAATTTAATATCAACACTGAATAGTTAATTACAACCTAGATTTCTTTTACAAGTTAGAAAGCTTAGTTACAACTAAATCATCATAGCTTATAAAAACTAATCAATTATTCCCTGAAGCATAGAAAATAACTAATAATCTCTTTACTAGAGTTGGCCATATTCAACTTAGGAGGTTTTCTTAAACCCAAACACGCTTTTTTTCTCCCTTTCCCATCTTATCTGCTTCTCTTTTCACTTTTTTTTTAAAAAAAATTGGAAAAACACTAAAGTTAGAAGCGAACCAAAGAATTTATGGATTAAATGTATGTTATATGAAACTATGAAGTCTAGTTTAATTAGGTTAGGTTCCAAGTTATGGGATAGTGAGAGCACAATACCTAAATTGCCTTCGTGTATCCATCCCTCTTGATCGTTCGTTCCACAAGACCCGCCCCCACATGCTACTCTTAAACGGTTGTTAACTGACCACGTAGTACTATTAAAATTTGCCACGTTGTAGTATCGATATCCCCAAAATTTTCCCATCGAGTTAGGTGAAGAAGAAGAAGAAATGGAGACTTGAGAGCTTAAAAACAGAGACCGCTCTCTCAGATTGTTGTGATGGGCGTTATGGAGCATCAAGAACCGATAATAGATATCAACGGCCTGAGATTCACGTACCCAGGAATCGACGGTCATCCACCACCTGGGTCTAAACCGTTGATCGATGAGTTCTCTCTCACCCTCAATTCGGGTGATCGATGCCTTCTTGTTGGATCCAACGGCGCTGGTTAGATCTTTGTTTGTTTTCATAAGACAATAGTAATAGTATGCAAAACACCAGAATAGTAATGGGTTCGTTTTGTTGTGTTGTATAGGGAAAACTACAATTCTGAAGATATTAGGAGGAAAACACATGGTGGAACCCCAAATGGTTCGTGTCTTAGGAAGGTCTGCTTTTCACGACACTGCTTTAACTTCTTCTGGTCATCTTTCTTATCTTGGAGGAGAGGTTAGAAATTACAAGTCATTCATGACTTCGCTTTTCTTATTATTGACTGTTGCTGTTAAATTTAAAATTTGGATAGTGGTGTTTTATTTCTTGTCTTCAATAAGGCGTTGAGGAACATTACCCCCTCCAGTAATGTGTTATTGTAGATGCCAATCTAATCCTTGGAAGAACAAAAAAACAAATTCTTTGTTGCATTGCAATGGATATTCCTTTCATATCCTATCTCTTTCGACATGATAAAGGATTCCAGCCTGCGAAATGGGAGCCAAGCCTAAACTGTAAAAAGGGGCCCAGCTTAAATTAATTATGAGAACAATGTTTGACTGGATCTCGTCTATCATAATCAAATGGAATAGTTTGTTTTACTTTGGCTAATATTGAGCATGATATGCTTGGCATTGACTATACCATGGTGTGTCTGGGACATTTCGATAGGAAATTCTTTTTTACCTAATTATCCGGATTTCGAGATTTTCATATTCAAAGTTTTATTTGTTGATAATTGTTGATAGAAAGTCTTTCTTTTGCAGTGGAGGCGAGAAGTTGCTTTTGCTGGTTTTGAGGTTCCGATACAAATGGATATTTCTGCGGAGAAGATGATATTTGGGGTGGCAGGCATTGATCCTCAAAGAAGAGCTGAGCTAATCAAGGTGAGTTTCAATTATTCGAGATGCATTTCTGAGAAACTATTTCTTTAGGTGTGCCATTGACAGCAGTGGGACGTTACAACTTGTTATCTTGATTGGATAGGTATTGGACGTTGATCTGTCATGGAGGATGCACAAGGTTTCTGATGGCCAGAGAAGGCGAGTGCAAATTTGCATGGGTCTCTTGAGGCCATTCAAGGTATCCCTTTTTCTTGCTTCATATCTCTCGCTTATATCATGAGTTTCCATTACAATTCTTTTAACTCCTCATTTGGACGAGTTATTGTTTGTTGAGGATATCTTTTCTTCCTCGTTTTTCCCATTCATGTCTTAATATAAGCCGACTTTACCTCCTTTGTCTAGGTTCTTCTTCTTGATGAGATAACGGTTGACCTCGATGTGCTAGCAAGGGCTGACCTTCTGAAGTTTCTAAGAAAGGAATGTGAAGAGCGAGGCGCTACAATTATCTATGCAACACATATATTTGATGGTTTGGAGGAGTGGCCAACGCATATTGTATGTCTTGATTTCTTCAGTAGTTCAACAGGCATCACATATAATGCTTGCTCTTCTCGATGTCTAATTGGTTTCTTCTTTTACAGTTGTATGTTGCTCATGGGAAGTTGCAATTCGCAATGCCAATGGCCAAAATAAAAGAGATTAGTAATTTGTCACTAATGGTTGGTAGCTATGACTAATTCTGTAATCCACTTTTCAACTTGTTGATAGTTTTTCAATTTCCAGAATATAAATCCTCTCGCATTGTGTGATGCTGAAAAGAAAATTGGATTTGCAGAGAACAGTGGAGAGCTGGCTGAGGAAGGAAAGAGATGATGAGAGGAAGAGAAGACAAGAGAGAAAGGCAGGAGGTCTTCCAGAATATGAAAACCAGGTCGAGGGAAGTAGAGTGACTGGTGATCCAGCTCGTGTTGCTGCTCGTGTTATGAACAATGGTTGGGCTGCAGGAAGGCTGCACTCCACTATTGCGGGTGAAGAGAACTTCATCTTGAGCTCAAACAGAGTTTTGAGGTAGTAGATAAATTCAATTGAAAATATGAGAGATCTGTTTGCTATCAACATTTATACAGCTGGGAATTAGTATTCATACATACACGTTTTGCTCCTTTTTACACTCTAGTGAGCATAAAAAACGATGTTCAAAATAATAGATAGCATCATGTTATTCATTTTATTGTAATTCATGGATAATGGTTTATGTTAATGTCTCCCCTGTAATCTGTGAAGATCAGTAAGAATTTCAATTTCTCCTCTAGATCATCTCATTTACAATGTGATTCCTTTTATGAAGTTTAAACTTTACGATGCGAAAATCATGCGTCGCTGTTCTTGAGAGTCGTTGATAGCTGTTAACCCGGTCATCCTACCCTTCAGCTCGGAAGCCGGAATTCATTGGCTGGAATATATTCAAATCACTGGATTAGAACATCCTTGTCTTTCTTAACCAAATTGACAAGGCGAGCTTCGCGGGTTATTTTTGTCTTTTTCTGGGGGTAGCTAGACATTGCAGAATTAATTGGGGGCAAATTCGTCTATATATTTTTTTCCACTATAATAAATTTTTTATCCTTAAAAGCAAAATAATATATATATCTATCACTTGAAAGTATTTTTGTCTTTTTAAGTTTAGATGCAAAATAAATTATCGAAATCACCTCTAGAATCTAAAAAAAGAAACTGGTTTGCGGGGGAATTATTGTATTTTCCTTCTGGCTTCTCGGTAATAATTGAATTGACAAAAGGGGTGATATGTTTTTTTACCCAATATATAATATTATTTAAATAATTATTTAATATTATTTAAATTACCAATATATAATATTATTTAAATAATTATTAGGGTGGTGTGTGTGGGAGCTATAGTGAAGTTGTCGAGGCGTGTGCAGAGGCTTTGTTTAGCCGAACGGTGGCTTTCAAAGCGACGATAAAATCCTCTCAGGCTCAGCGTTTCCTACCTGCCTAGATAGCACGTGTAGCTTCATCCCCTCTAGTTTGCCATCAACCGCCTTTCATTTTTTCTCTTTCCTTTTCTCTCCGCTCTAGAAAAGCATACTGGCCTAAAAAAAATAAATTAAAGCAATCTTTTAATTAATATTTTTTTTAAATTTAATTAAAAAATTTTAATTAATATTTATTTTATTGAAAATAATTTATAAAATTAAAATTTATTTTTGATTTCTTCCCCATGAAAGCTTTTTATTTGTGAAATATGATTATTTTTTTATTTGTTATTTTTTTTATTTAATTTCATCCTCTTTTAGTTTTCCCCATTTCTTATCTTGAGATTTTTTTTAATTTGATTTTTTTATTGATTTTTTAGTTTGATTTTTTTATTTAATATTAAATTTATCAGATATTTAATTTCTTAATTAAGTCTAAGTCTGAAGCTTAAAAGGTTGTAAATTTGATATATTAATCTAGGTTTTTTTAATTTTAATTTTTTTAATTTTATTTTTTAATATTTTAATTATTTACTTTCTAAAATATTTTTCAGTTATTTTGGGAATAATACAGGTTGCCTCAATGATTTTTTTTTTTTGTCTTTGTTAAATCTATCTTTTTTAAAAGAATTTTTTTGTTTAATTAGATTAAACCAAGTAAAAAAATATCATAAAAAATAAATTAAAATTTATTTTTGATTTCTTCCCCCATGAAAGTTTTTTATTTGTCAAATATGATCATTTCTTTTATTTGTTATTTTTTTATTTAATTTCATTCTCTTTTAGTTTTCCCATTTCTTATCTTGAGATTTTTTTTAATTTAATATTTTTATTGATTTTATTATTTAATATTAAATTTATCGGATGTTTAATTTTTTAATTAAGCCTAAGTCTAAAGCTTAAAAGGTTACAAATTTGATATATTAATCTAGGTTTTTTTAATTTTATTTTTTTTAATTTTATTTTTTTCAATTTTAATTATTTGCTTTCTAAAAGATTTTCAGTTATTTTGGGAATAATACAAGTTACCTCAATTATTATTTTTTTTGTCTTTGTTAAATCTATCTTTTTTAAAAGGATTTTTTTGTTTAATTAGATTAAATTAATTTATTCAAAACTTAAATATTTAATTGGTTAAATGTTGAGCTTCTTGGTTAAGACTCAGCATAGCGCTTAATAAATTGTGGGTTTGAGAAATTAACCTGAATTTAGAAAGTTTATCCAAACTTTTTTTGGTTTTTTCCCTTTCTTGAGCTCATTTTTTTTTTCCTTTTCATCCTTAATCATTTTCTTGCTTTTGAAAAAAAAAAAGAGTTACTTTGGGTTTTTTTTAGATCTTTGTTAAATTTAAATTTTTTATTATGAATTAAATTAATTAATTAATCAATTAAATATAAGTATAGAATACTTGTTTTATGATATTTTTTTACTTGGTTCATGGGTCACCATTCTAACAACACAGTCTAGCCTCAACTACCTAAATTTTAGTTTTTTCTTACTTATTTGGAAACGTTAATGTTGCATGAATGTCTTTTTTATGTTGTGAAAAAAGGGCACCATTTATGTTTTTTTTTATCTTTATTTTTTTTGTAATTTATTTTCTACAAATCATTTTATTTACTTTTTGTATAACAAATTATTATACAAAAACTAAAAGAAAATGATATTCCAATATAGCAATTGAAAACATTTCTTGTTTTTTTATTATATTAAAAATTAATTTGAAATCTTACACATTTTTATTAATACATATAATCTTCATTTTATTTTATTATACGTAAATATAAGCCTTTTGAGACATAGTTATGTCAAAAAAATTATAATAACATCTATATATTTATTTATTTGTATTAAAAAAATTATTTAATCCGCATCAAAATAAATAGAATAGACACCTATTTAATCCGCATCAAAATAAATAGAATAAACACCTTAATATTTTTTGTATATATATTTTTAGCATAACTATGTTCAATTTTTTTAATTAATTGCATGCATAGATTTTATAATTTTTATATATATATTTTTTTGTAAAACACTACGTTTAAAAAACCTCTATATTTTTTTTTATCAAAACATTCATCCAGCCCATGATAAATCACGGATAAAATAGGTATTTCTTAATGGGAGTAGAATAATAAGATATACAGGGAGCCTGATTATACCTGGGACTAAATAACATATAAATGTGAAGTCCACAGAAGCCGTCTTAGCTCAGAGGTAGAGCGCATGGCTTTTAACCATGTGGTCGTGGGTTCGATCCCCACAGACGGCGTTTTTCCTTTTCATTACTTTTTGTTCCAGTCTTAAACTAGGCCCACTACTTAAAGCCCATTTATCAAAATAAGAAATTACATAATTCTTTGAAATGCACGCACCCAAGGCGTAAAAAGAATCTCAGATTTCCTGGCCCACGGCCCAATGAATTCAAATGACAGTCTTAGCCATCTCCGCTATTTAGAACAAACTAGATTACTGTTCCGTATCTCCTTGGACCACAACAAATTTAAACATACAAAAAAAATAATAATTGTTTAAATCACATAAAAAATGTTATAAGACCCCATCCGGTCAATTACTCTTGACCTCATTTCTTGTATGGTTCAGGTTTTAAACTGAATAAAATATGTGACTAGCACGTTTTAAATTTTTTTTCTTCTCTTTTTAAATATTAAAAATATAATATATTAAATTAATTCGGGTTAATTAGTTTTAATTTGTCAAATCTACTATCCGGTCATGAACTGCATAGACTTTAATAATTTTATTTTTTAACTATTTTTTATTTAATTATCTAATAAAAAATAGATGCTCCCAAATAAAGTATCAACCTAATATTGCAATGTTTGTTTAAAATTATATTAAATTTATAAAAAATAAATCATAAAATTTAATTTTTAATTTATTCAATGTTAAATAATAAAATTAAAAAATATACTTTAATTTTTTTTTTAACTTGGCTTAACTAGCAACTATGGTTATAGACTCCATCAAATTTAATGAGTTTAGTTAACTTATCAATTCTATTATATAAGTTCCGGGATGAACTGTGACTTATAATTTTAAGTTATTAAAAACTCTCTTTTATTTAATAATAAGATAAGTATAATTTTAAGTTCCTAAAAACTCTCTTTTAAGATAAGTAAAATAGATACACATAAAAAAAAATCAACTCAAAGTTGAGATGCTTTGTAAATTGAAAATATTTTTCTCTAAATCAAATCCATCATGGTAATATAAGGAAATTAAAAAAAAATGAAAACAAAGTCTTAGTAGTTGTTAGATGATTGAATAAAAATAATTGATAAATATAATAAAATTATATATAAAAAGTATATTAAATCCTTTAAATAAACATAAATTTTATTTTAATTGAATATTCATGAGTTTTTTTTCATATTAACTACATAATAATTAAAATAATCATATTCCAACAAAGTAAGTTATTATGAATTGCTACAATGGAAAACTAGACCTTCGACTATATTTTGTTAATAGTTACCTAGTCTGTGCGTTTATATTTTGTTAATAGTTACCTAGTCCTTGCGTTTATTGATTGGATAAAAAAACCATAAACATAATCAGGACCATTTATAGGAGCAAGAAAAATTCTGATAATGAATTATAAATTTGAAACGTATGTTTGATAAAATTGATTATGGCTTTTATGCACCAATAAATATCAATAATATCAAAATACTACTTTTTAACTAAATATCAAGCTGAAAGAATACAAGAGATAAATATAGATTAAAATATATGATTTTATATTTATTTTGTAAGAAGACACAAAATTTTATATATATGAAGAGCAATAATTTCAATTTAAATGAAATCAAATAATTTATTACCATAACCCTTCCTCTTATTAATATCTAATACATCCAAAAAAAGCTATTGTTCTATGTTATTCATTTAAAAAAAATCAAAAGCAACCACCACTAATATAAAAAACAAATTGATGCTTTAAAATAAACATAAAAAAGGTGTTTCTCTAGTTATTTTTATTTTATCTTATTAAATCATGTGGGTGAAACTAGAGGTGATTTGACTTCTTTCTTAGAATAAGTTTAAAATTACATTGTGTGAGAGATAAATTAATACAATCTTATCGTTGTAGTGAGTCCAACCATGAACCAATCAACTTTTTCAAAACAAGTTTCATCTAAAAAAATTATAAACACTGATATTTAATTTTTTTTATAAATATTAACAAGATGATGCTCTTGATAGACTAGCATCTTAAATTATAATTCGGTTGACTCGATTGATCAATCCAAAACCTAATTTGCTGTTAAGAAAATTATAAGAAGTCAATCTAATGTTTTCTTTATAAAAAAATATACTGGGATGATGATATTTTTGGATAGATTCTAGTCAAAATGAGTTAAGTTGCTCAACTCATATCCTAGGTCATAACCTTTTCTAATTTTAATAACCTTGTCTTTTAGGATCTATTTTATTTTTAATTGAATGGTTAATAATCTAAAAAATAAATAAGGGAATCTTAATTAAAGATTAAAATTAATGCAAAATAAAAAAAAAATTAAAAAAAAGGGTTTGAATATAAATTTAAAAGAAATAAAAGAGGAAAAAAAAGGCTAGATGACTTTAGGGTTGGCAAGAAATTTAAGCTTAGGTGCACGCACATGGGTTGTTATTTTTTTACGTGTGGGTGGATGACATATTTTGCATCTTTTTTTTTTTTCTCTAAGATATGAACGATGCATCATTCACAATAGCATATAACTTTTCATTAGAAACCCAGATTCTGACCACTATAGTGATGGTTAGGAAATCAAGGTCAACTTTTTAAATCCCGGAAGCCTATTTTTCAACCAAATTTTCACCTTAAAAAACCTAGAATACACTCTAGATGCTTTAACATAAATATTTGTAGTCTTAACCTTAAAAAAAAACAGTCCTAAAACGCAAAATTAACCCAATCTCAAAAAACCTTTTGAAAATTTATATGTTTTTTTTTAAGAAAGATAAAGGCCATAGAACACCTAGATTTAATTCATCAAATAAAAGAGGAAAAAAAAGGCTAGATGGCTTTAGGGTTGGCAAGAAATCTAAGTTTAGGTGCATGCACATGGGTTGTTATTTTTTTGCATGTGGGTGGATGACATATTTTGCATCTCTTTTTTTTTTCTCTAAGATATGAACGATGCATCATTCACAATACTATATAACTTTTCATTAGAAACCCAGATTTTGACCACTATAGTGATGGTTAGGAAATCAAGGTCAACTTTTTAAATCCTGGAAGCCTGTTTTTCAACCAAATTTTCACCTTAAAAAACCTAGAATACACTCTAGATGCTTTAACATAAATATTTGTAGTCTTAACCTTAAAAAAAAACAGTCCTAAAACGCAAAATTAACCCAATCTCAAAAAACCTTTTGAAAATTTATATGTTTTTTTTTAAGAAAGATAAAGGCCATAGAACACCTAGATTTAATTCATCTTATTGAAAGGAACTCGTTGATACCAAGAACGACTTTTTTCATGTCCAAAATCTTGGCTAACTGGTAACTTTTTTTTTCTTTGTTTTTTAATGACTCTATCTTTCCTCTTTTAAACTATGAACCAAAATAGGAATTAAATGAAGTCTTGAGTCAAAAAATTTTATTCCCAAACTAAAAAGACTAAAAAAAACCTTGACAAAACCTCTAGGTAAATTTTATAAAAAACATAAAGGGACATTATTTTTTATATATATAACAAAGTTTTCTTTATTCTTCTTATTCAATTTTAGTCCGTTAACATTTAATATTATACAAATCATAAAAGCAAATAGAATTCTACAAAATAAAAAACCAACCAAATGATGAGATATTTTGTTCAGACTATGATGATCTTATAGAAATTAAGAAGGCATAAATTACAAAGATGGATTTCCAATAAACACAATGTTAAAAGACTAAATAAAAAACCAAAAAAACATTTAAAGGACAAAAAAAATTGTTCCAAATAATAGTTGTAATATCCCATATCGGTGGTTGAGGAGTTGGTTATTGACCTTATTAATAGTGTTGGTTGCTAACATGTTGTATGCGTTTTAAGGCATGTGGGCACCAGAAACAAAACCGTGATGGGGACCTGGGTGGAAGCCCTGGAAATGGACAGACTAGGAGGTCCAAAGCGGACAATGTACAACATGTTGGGCTAGGCTATTACATTTGATATCAGAGCCAACCTCACTAGCTGTTAGATAGTGTCGACGGGGTCGTTAGGCTCTTTAAAAGGGCTGGATTGTAATATCCCACATTAACGAGTGAGTAGTTGTTTGCTGGTCTTATTAGTAATACTGGTTGACAACATGTTATACGCGTTATGGGACATGTGGGCTGCCAGAAACAAAATCGTAAGGGGGACCTAGGTGGAAGCCTTGAAAATGGGTGGACTATGAGGTCCAAAACGGACAATATACATCATATTGGACTAGGCTATAACAATAGTGCTATGTGAGGATAGTTACATGGAATATAACAATTTCTTATAGATTTTTATAAGCTAGTCAACTTACCCGTTGTAAAAAGTCAAACTAACTTATAGAATTAAAGACTTGTTTATTTCTGTGTTTTAAAAGTATTTTTAAAAAAATTTAAATTTTTTTTATTTTTTTATTTACTTCAAATTAATATGTTTTTAGTATTTTCAAATTATTTTGATGTGCTAATATTATAAATGATTTTAAAAAAAAAAAATCATTAGCATGCATTTTGGCACGAAAAGTTATTTGAAAAGTAACCGCAACTACATTTTCTAAACAAACCCTTAAAATGAAAATTAAAATAATTGGTTTATAGATTTAAGGAATTAAGGGTAAAATTAAATAACTTTTTAATGAGCTAGGAAGATTTAATGAAAAAATAATTAGGACCAAATGGAACAAAAAAAATTATAAACAGATTTGAGGTGACACAGACTTTCAAAGATTTAAAGGATTTGTTCTAAAACAATTATCTAACCTTTTAATACCTCTCTTTATTTATTTTATACTAAGCTAGATAATTAAAATCTAAATAGGATTTGAATTTGAGTTTTAAAAGATTTAGAATATTATCGGCTAAAGGTTAGGTCTTCCCTTGATACACCAACATTTTTTCACTTTGAAACACCAACATTTTTTTGCTTTTGAATTCCTTAGCTCATATGTCAATTCCATATGGCTTAGTGAATCCTGGATGTTCACATGTCCAATGCTTTTCTAGCAAACATCTCGTTCGTGCATGTAGTCCTTTATCCCTAGTATTCTTCAACATTCCACTATATAAAAGAGAGAGCCTTTGATTTCATCTTCTTCCCTAGTGGTTCAAAAATTATTACAACTTATTCCCCTAAAAACAAAAACTTAACTTCAAATTAAAGGTGAGTATCTTTAAATCATTTCTCTTCCACATAACCTTTATCTTTTGGATTTTATCCCTCCCATCAAATTAACGTCATCTTCTAAGTCATTTCTCTGGTGTTATATTCTCTACAATCTAATACTTTTATTGGTTTTATTTGTGGTGTCACTTCCATTCCAAATAAGCGTAGTTTAGAATCTAAATGCTTTTCTTGGCTAACTATCTCCTAGGTTTATCACTAGCAAAATAACGAAGGTACCTTTCAAGGATTTTATCAGTTATTTTAATTTGGATAGTGATATAAAAGTGGTAGGCAGAGATAGTTGTAATTGAACCCCTTGAACATTGAAAAGCTCTTGTCAAAATTTGTTCGTGAAAGTAAAGTCCTTGTTAATAACAATAATCTTAGGCAAGTCATAAAGTTACAGGACATGTTGAGAGAAAATCGAAGCCATATGTAAAATAGTATAAATAAGCGTCATAGCCATAAAGTGAGCATGTTTAGATAATTTATCCACTACTACCAAGATGAGAATAGCGGTTATATAATGATAGTCTTTAAATGAAGTCCATGGATATGAATTTTCATGGCTTTTTTTGGTAAAGGTAAGGGTTATAGAAAATTAAAAGGTTTAGTGTTTTCCACTTTTGTTTTTTGGAAAACCTCATATCTTTTAATGTAATCTTTTACTTCAAACTCCATCCCTACCTAAAACGTCTCAATGTTTTTTTTTTTTTACCCCTAAGGACTAGTCGCAGGACTATCATGTATGTATTGCATGATAACCCTCTTTAAAGGATATTCTCTAAAAAGAATATATATATAAATGTATATATATATATATATATATATATATATTCTTTGTAAAACATCTCTTTTTGTTATTTGATATCTCAGGGAATTAGTTATCTTTATTTTTATCTGTTGGAATATATCTTATATTCAAAGGTCATTATGTTACTTTTTTTTAGTTCAACTATCCCAATTATTATTAGAGAAGTGATAGCTAATAGTTTTTCATGTTTATCCCCTTTAGATTTTCTACACAAAGCATCTACTACCACATTTTCCTTCCCAACTCTATATTTTGTTATGATATCATATTTATTTACTTTAGATATTTATTTTTGTTGGGTTGGGTTACCAATTTTATTCTTGAGCATATATTTCAAACCATGCTAATTAGTTTTAATTTTAAAGATTTGACCTAGTAAATAAGGTATCTATTTCAGATATGCCATCATAATAACCAAAAACTCCTTTTTTACTCTAAGTCCCTCATATAATGCGTCATATTCAATTGTAAAGTTTTTTTTTTTAAAAAAAGTAATGCTAACATAGGGGTTTTATAATTGATTTTTTTTTTTTTTGATAACCTGGCTTGTTATGGACCTATAATCTTATGTGAACCTTTTATAATCCCTGATTAAGCCTAAACAGCCCCTTAAAGATTTTATGTTGTTGGGTCTAGGTCATTGAACCATAACCTTTATCTTTCTTAGATCGACATTTATCCTTTTCTTTAATACCATATAGCTTAGATATTTCAACTTCTTACTAAAAAACTTAAATTTAGATCTTTTAGCATAGAGTTTATGTTTAGTTAATAGATCTAGAATAGATTTTAAATGACCCATATGCTCCTTCTCACTCTTATTATAGGCTATTATATCATCAAATAAAATTAGAACAATTTTTTTAAGATAGGATTTAAATACATCATTCATTAGAGCTTAGAAGGTAGATGGAGCATTGGTTAAATCAAATGGCATGACCATAAATCTGTAATATCTTTCATGAATTTTAAAAGTTGTTTTTTAAATATTTCTTGGCTTTATTTTGATTTGATAGCACACTAATATTAGATTCAATTTAGAAAAATAATTAGACAACCACAATTCATCCAATAATTCCTCTACTATTAGAATAAATTTTTTTACCTTGGATAACTTTTTTATTAAATACTCGGTAATCAAGACATTCTTCGCAGCCTAGTTTTTATTTTGACTACACTTAGATGCACGAGATTATGATCATTCCGTGTGTCAACTAAAATCATCATGGATCACAAACCTTGAATTCTTAGAAGCATTAGCATGAATTTGCATACAAATTGACATGTACGGTTGGATTCCGAAATTCAGCGTAAGAATGATTTAACTTGGCATATATTCCAATCTCCTTATCATGATTCCAGCTGCAAGAGGCTATTTCAAGTCACACTCCATGTACTTGAGTTATGATCTACATATCACGAGGTTAATTTGGCGTTTAAGGATTTTTCTTGACAAGCTAATTGATCGATAACAAGTATGTGGTCGCAATCGGTCCCACTTTACCTGTTGTTTTCCTGCCGAAAGTTGATTTTTCATGCTACGAAAGATATTGTTGATAAGGCATAAATGCCTTTCTTTGATTACATGCCAGACATGGTTTGCCTCTTTTGGGCTTAGCGGGTATCTTAACATAATCGGATAGGCCTATTGTCATCTCGTACAAGACCGCCAAGGGTGCCCAGATTCCCACAGCATGGAAACGATCAGTATATAGCAGGTGATTTGTCTGCTCTGAGGACATAACTCCTGGGAGAACAATGCATGTGAAAATGTGAGCCATCTTGTCCTAACAAACCTAATTGCTTGGTTATAAATTTGTACACTAATCCGGTTCCCATGACTTTCCTTCACGAGGCATGTTTCCTACCATGTGGATCGGATTGGCCTGGCTTGTTAGCTTATTCCAGCAGAAAAATAGATGCGATAAGCCATTTGGTACAGGCAGACGCATGAGAAGAGAAATAACGGAGGTATTGCATAATTAGATACGTGAACGGGTTCTGTGCTAGCGAGGAAAAGGAACGATGAGATTGGCAGAAAAGAACTGTTGCTGATCAGTGTCGGTGGAAAGGCACATGGGGAGTTGTGAGCATATCCACCGACAAGTGGGGACGGTCTACTAGCAGGAATAATCTTATTGCCAATTTGAGGCTGGTTGTTGCAATTCAACGCCCTAATTTTCTCCCAGCTGGGATCAAATTTCTCCTCCCATCATGATCAACTTTTTTCCGTCTTTTTTACTGTGATTATTATGTAACGTAATGTTGCATTATCTGATCATAGAATAGTAGCCCATCATTTCCCAGAAGTAGCAAGATGGTTATATTTAGCTGCTGGGCGTCTCAGAGAGGCTCATTCATCCTTTGGCTATCTATCAAGTAGGTGGCCATTACTATTTTCAGACAGCATCATTTTGGTGCAAGCAATATTTACACATGGGATCATAAAGTTGAGCTGACAATATCGACCAGATCACAATTATATAGCTGGTAGTGGTATTATAGATATGAAAACATACATCAACAGGAGCTGCGGGCTACAAGTTCCTTACTGCAGCCGCTTCAGCCTTTCCTGCCATTTTACTTTGACCAGCAGCTCGACTGGTCCTTAAAACTTTCAATCTAACCAGTCCGCTAAGCAAAAGACACTTCTCCCACTCAAAAAGACACTTTGAAGTCACTGTTCTGCCCCAATTTTCATCCCCGTGAACCCCAATCACTTCCAAGTTTTCCTGAGAAAATTATGGAAAACTGAAGGCGGGGAAACTCACATTGCAGTACTAGTAGGTAAATACTAACAGGTAAGAAAGGAAAAGAAAAGAAAAGAGGATGAAGCGGGAGCTCAGACGCGGAAGTTTTTGCCCGTGAAGGTCTGACCAAACTGCCAATTAGGTGATGCCACGTTCTTAGAAGTAGAGGTGCGGCCATCGCTGCCTCTAACCCTGAAAGAAAGCGACTGACCCACAAGTACGGCGTTGGATTGCCAGTTCTGTCCCCAGTTACGGCTCATGCTCATCCAATCAGTCTTGGAGCCCTTGATCCACACATTTACGATATCCCCTGCACCCGCCACGTTGGTCACCAAAACCAGGTTGAAGTAACGGAAACCGTTGATAGTGAATCTGATGCCTCCTTGCTTCCTGCACGGTACCCTGTAAACAAAAACAAATCCAAATATAATTTACCCCCGCCAGAATACGATGAAGAAAAGACAAATACAAATACGGCATAGAGTTATTTTATCCTATTAGTAGTGGTAATGGCGATGAGAAGGTGTATTGTCGCTTCTACCCTGACTTTCCGGGAAAATAATGCCATTTATGAGGGGAAGGCTATCAAAGTCTTTTAAAAACCTACAGAACGGGCAACGGCAGACCGCCGATGCGGGATTCCGTTGGTTTGTTAGGGTAAAACGAGATGCAGGAAGAACGATTCTTAGCTAAAGTTGGGGGTTGTGCCACAATACGCTATTGAATCTTTCTTTTTTCAAGGACTGCTGCTACTACTCTGTCATAATAACATATCAAGCACTCTGTTAATCTCAGCAATACAAGGCATTTGCTTCCCCAGAAAGATGCTTTAGTGAAGGGCCTAAACCTCTCTAGGAAAAACAAATACAGATAGCAGAACGATTTGTCTAGAAAAATAACTTGGGAAAAGCAAAAATGAAGAAGCGGCATTTCAAGATTTCATATAGATCCGTATCTTCCAAACAGACCATTAAATCAAATAATAATAATAATCCAAAAGCAAAATTAACTTCTGCCGCTTCACAGTAAAAACAGGAAAATGACACATCAAGAAAAGATCAGAATCTGGGCCACGCAAACCATTAAGAAAAGAAATAAAGGACAGAGACGTAGATTACTCACCGCCGATGAGCGACAGGGACAATACCAGCGCGGTATTGCGCGATCTTAAGGAACATGGGCATAGCAAGGTCAAAGTGAGGACGAGGTGGGTTACACCAACCACCATTATCGCTGGCTTGAGCAAAGTTAGGAGGGCAGAAATTAGTGGCGGTTACAAAGATGGACGGGTTTCCTGGGTTGCACCATCTTGGATCATCTGCGCACTTAATCTCGAAGCAAGCCCCACAGCTCAACCCATTGTTGAATAACGCTGTGCTTAATGCTGCTGTGTTCACTCCATATCCTTGGCTATACAGATTGCCATACCCACATGCACCTCCTGAACACAAATAAACACACAAGATCTATCAAACAAACAAAATCAATCGAACAACATTTCGCATGCTTGGTCTATTACAAGCTTGACTATGACATTGCTTTAGTATATATGACCCGCTACTATTTTTTTAATGTTTTTCAAAGAGGCAAACTTTTAGAAGGGCAAGAGGAAGAAATAAAAAAGAGAGGGAGGGTTACCCATAGTTCCGGAGGCGTCACTCCCGCCATAGAAAGTAGCATGAGCACTCTCCCAAGGCCCACCGGTGAAAACTCCAGGGATCCTCGCATGAGCCAACACGAAGACCGAGATCAGGAAGACAATGCAGAGCAAACCTGACAGATGATGAGCCATTGAGAGAAAGGTAGTCTTTTTCTGGGTGTATGATACGAGAGAAAGCGGGAAGACGGTGGGGGTATTTATGGATGGTGTGTGGGTGGGGTGAGGTAGGGCAATCGACTCTAGAATTTACTGCGGTGCAGCTAGGACTACAGCACTGTGTAATTAATGATTCTTTGCTTTTCTTGTTACGGTCTCGTCCCCTACTCTCTCTCTCTCCCTGGATCCATGTTGTGCCCTTAAAGTCTTCCTCATTAAATTTTTTTTTCCCTTTGATGTTGTGCCCTTAAAGTCTTCCTCATTAATTTTTTTCCCTTTATTTTTAAGAATCAATTGCCCCCACCAATAGGAATCCATGTGCACTCCACGTGATCACTTCATGTTAATTTTGTTTGGTCAGAGCCGGGGCAACTTGAACCATCTCCAATATAAAGGAATTGGGGGGCAAAAATAAGTAATTTTTAAATTTTTATTTTATTTTAAAAAAGTATTTATTTTATTAGAAAATCTATTTCTTTGTTGGTGAATGTTCTTTGCTAAAATATCTTTTTTATTAATAGCATGTTTTTTCATTTTTAATTTGTTCCTCCTTCTTTTAATTATTTTTATATCATAGCTTTAAATATGATTCCATTAAATCACCTTTAATTAAATTTAAAAAATCACCAAACACCTTCAATTTGCAAAACTGTGAAAAAAATAAAATAAAAAAACACACATAAAGTATCACCAGCATAAGATGAAATTGAAAATGAACAAAGTACAGTGACTAAAATGAAAAGGTGAAAAATTAGTATTGTTCATTGACATCTATAATGATAATGATTTGTGAGAGGAACACAATAATCAACTATTAAAATCTATATTATTTTAGTTTGTTTATATAAAGGATAATTACATATCGAGTCTTATACAATTTTATAATTTAATTAATTAACCAAATTATTTTTTTTTGAAATTATTATTATTGAATTCAACTTGGTTTCACTTCAATGATAATAATTTAAAAAAAAACATGGTTTCAAATATTAAAGAAATGTTAGTTTAGTGATTAAGACACCGTTGTATGCTTACAAGTATATTTATTAAGAAGGATAGTTATGAATCCTGAATGGGTCGTTCCTTTAAAAAAATATAAAAATACCTAGTAAAAAAAAAAAAAAACATGGTTTCAAGTCAAGAAACCGAGGGTTAATCATTATAATAGCAATGAAGGGGTTTTGAATTTCGGTCCAAATGTTATCTGAGATCACAGCAAGCTGAGCAAACCCAATGAAGGGGTTTTGAATTTCGGTCCAAATTCAAAAACATTAAAAAATGATGGGTGCATACTGACCCATCCCTACTAGTAACATTGAAGGATTCGTGACCAGAAAGCATATACTCAGACAAGAATTTGCTGATATGATGTTATGAAAGAATGCTGCTATCAGCGGTAGAATCTTCTAAGTTGTAGCATATTTCTCTAGCAACATGCCGTATGAGAATGCTTGAGTCCAACTCTGCCTCCGTTTGTTCTCGATCGCTGATCGACAGTGCTAAAGTGCCTCAAGATTCCAGCATAACCCACAGGTTTCTCTTCAAGGGTAAAGCTTAGCATACTATATCGGGCCATGAAATTCGAGAGAGAAGTGATTGCTTGCAAGGCAGATGCTTTATCATTTGTACTCAGCTCTTAATAACCCGAGTCTGATTGGCCTGGTCTTCAATCACCGGAAAGTCGATCACCCTTCGTGGTATTGTAGTTCATCTCCTGAAAAACTCAATCCATAGGGGTTTTCCCTGCCACCAATTCCACAAGGTGTTTGATAGTCCTTTTTTTATCCTTTTAGATGGAAAATTACGCAAGGCGTTTGCTAAAAGGTTAGAGTAAGAAGGGCGGCTAGGGTTTATGTTTGTTAAAGAGAGGATGAGTGATAATTTGTAAATAATTCAACTTTTTTGTCGTACTTTTTTTGGTGTGGATGTAAATGTTAAATAATTTATAAATTATAGGATGTAAAGTACGAAATCAAAGAAAAAAACAATCAAATTAGAAAAGGCTTAATGTAATTTTTCATTTATATAATAATTTTTTTATAATGTAATTTTTCATTTATATAATAATTTGTTATTTATCAAACTAGTTTTATATAATAAATTTTTTTTTATTATTATTATCATTTAACTTCAATTTCTTATCCCTTGATCATAACGATACAGGTGCACCCTCTTCAATAAACATTTAATATATTGGAGGTTTTTTATGATATATATCATCCAATCAACTTCCATGCACCAAAAATGAATCCCACATAAAATTTAATTTTTAAATAGTATTATATCTTGAAATCCAGTTAATAATCATGTTTAGCCTTCAGAAGTTCCGTATAATACATGTGGACAAATCATGCATCTCCGTATATGCTAACCAGTTCAGGGAGAAACCCCACCTGGACAGACTTTGCTTGTGTTTCAAGCAGTGCCTAACCAATGGCTCTGATTTAATTACTAATAAAAACTTTCACCTTCCTTCAGGACACGTAGCAAGTGGAGATTGAATTTGTTGATCAAAGAAAAATGCGGAAGGCTGGAGGCCGCGTTCACAACGCCGATGCATTCCAAGAAAATTTTACACGTAAGAAATTAAATAAAAAAAAAACGCGTAAAAAGTGGGGACAATCGTCCGTATATAAGCTAGCCCCGCCCCATTGCATGGTGACGACGGCCCTATAACCGTAAATGGGTCCCGTCCCATCTCAAGCCGCGCGCGTACTCACCCTCTCTCGCTGCCACGTTACATGCTAGTGGCGGTTTGTTTTTCAGCACAACGGTACTTCTTAAATATTTTGATTTTATTTTATTTTAAATTATTTTGTTAATATTTTTAAATTATTTTAGTGCGTTAATATTAAAACATATTTTTTAAAAAATATTTTTTAATATATTTTTAAATTAAAAATACTTTTAAAACAACCATTACAGTAATACCAAACTTTACCTATACATAACTCTAGTTCTTATTCACAGCTCTCGACTCCGAGGGGAAACTTTCATATTAGTATGATAATTTAACTACTATTCATCCGGAATGACTGCTAAATAGCTAAATTTAATGCTAAAGGATTTTATTTGATAAAAAAATAAATCTGATGGTGATGGTTTTTAGCATAAAAATATCAATTTATTATTTATTTTAATTATTTTTAATTTAATGAAATGATAACACAAGCAAGCACTTATAAAATTGAAGAACAATCAAATATCTAAATTTATAAAATAAAAGGGGAAGGGTATTCTTAAATAGTGGTATTATTTCGTCAATGTCAGGAGTGAAGTGTGCACAGACCACCGGTCTTACTCTTCAGTTGGGTCTCCACATAGCCGAAGCACAGACACCTCCCCTCTGCACCAAATCCCGACTACTTGATCTCTAATTTATCCATTAAAAGTCGTCGAGATTTATACAATATGTGCTCCTATCTCTTACTCCAAAATATACAACAAGATGTGCTGTTGCTAGCAGGCAAATTAAGCTATGAAAATGGTGGGTTAGGTGACTTTGTTGACTGGTCTGAGAATTGGGCACAATCTGATTTAAATGCCGCAATAACTAAGTATGATCGGAGGGAAAGGATGTTGCCAAGCCACGCTTCTCATTCACCATGATTTTGGGTTTTCATCCATCCATTATATATAGATGAGAGGAGTTCTCAGATTAATCATGCTATTATTGAGAAAAGGGATGGATAAATTCAATGAAAATAAATTAGTCCAGTTTGAGAACATGCAGGACCTACGATTTTCAATGTTGATTTGGTTGTTACATTCTGTATATTTATTAATTTTATCTTATTAATTTTATTTATTAAAATTAAAAATCAACATGGATAAAATTTATTAAATAAATTAAAAAGACAAAAATATGTCATGTAAGGCTGTCATAGTTATAAAAAATAAATATTTTTATTTTAAAAATTAATTTCTCTTTCTTGAACAAAATACCTATCATTTTTTAGTTGAAATTATCACAAAAATAACTTTTTTCCTTTTTTCTCCCGATCTAAAAAATTAAAAACCTACAAAAATAAAGTTTGATACTAATTTTTTTTTTAAATTAGAGAAATTGTTCACTTAACAACTAAAAAAGATAAGGGATTCAAATATACTTTTCAAATAAATTAGAAAACTACCACCTATTTTACCGTATTTTTCACTTTAATTCTCTGACTTTTAATTAGTTTTTTTTTTAAATACAATTAAATACTAATTTGAGCTAAAAAAGATTTCATTGTATAAAGAAAAATTTTGAGAATCAAATTAAAATATATATATAAAAAAGCTAACTTGACTAACGTGCAAAATTCATTTCCCGAAAAACATGATAACCTTATAGAAAAAATCAAAAAATAATTATAAAACTCAATTACAATTTATTTTAATGTTAAAAAATAAAATTAAAAAAAATTAAAAAATAATTGAATCAACTTATGATCTAAGTTATAAAATCAAAATAATTTTTAAAAAATTTTAAAATAAATTATGAAATTTAATATCAATAAACCTAATACTAAAAGATAAAACTTTTAAAAAATAAAAACTAAATTTAAAATAAAAAAATCCTAGAAAATCCTGAGAACCAAAGTAAACAAACGCTTGTATTTCACTGTTCATTAAAATGTACTAAGGCCTTGATATTAATATTTTTAGGCAAAAAAAAAGACTACAATCTACAAATTTTATTTGCATTTTATTTACACGTGTAAATGATCATAGCATCCTCTGTGTTTCTGTGCCAAATGGGTTTTACCTTGGCCATAATAAAGAGTCCCCTCTGATCCCGGCAGCCGACGCTTCATTCAATCCAGATTCCGGAGAACGAGAGTAAATAATTTGAATTTAAATATAAATAAATTGGAGAGGAAGGCACCGCCAGTGTCACATCAACGACATGTGCCCACATTCGCCACCGAATCAAGTTGCATTGAGGAGGAGGTTCTGCATGTGAATCTAATTAATTATAAGTATTGTTTTTGGTTTCTCCTTCTATAATTCGTGACACCATGTGCCAATTTGTCTTTGGCTTCTCCTTCTCCCCTTTCATTTTGATAGGAGTTCTTAATTTGTTTTTTAATTCCATCTTATGTTTAATCATTAATTATCATCAATTAGCCATTTATACCTATCATTGGATTTAAAATGTAATTATAAGATTAGTCTTAGATTTATGCTGTCATAATAGTTAATTGAATGGAAATGTAGCTATATATATTAACAAGCAATATTCTAAATATTGTGATACATTTAGTTATTGGTACAAAAATAAATTATTTAACTAGCTAAACATTTTTTTCTGTATAATTAGATGAAACAACACCACTAGAATAATTGTTATGGATAGATAGTGTGGCAATTGAACTCGGGTCAGGTGTGTGCATGAGCTTTTTGACACGTCAGGTCACTTGTAATTTTAATGTCTTACTCATAGACCAACCAGATCAAGCGAATCAAACATGTCAGCGAGTGAATTCAAACGTTCTTCACCAGCACCGGCCATAAAACTGTGAGCTTGCCAGCAAAATCCGTACACTGCCACGTGACTTTCTCTAATCTTCTGTAATTTAACTGTTCCACGGATGTGACCCAAGATTTTATAATCAATATTCATTAACAATTTTAAATGTGGTTGTCAACCTCGTGAAATTGCTCTCACTTTGTACCAAAGGAAAAGGTTCGTGTATACATTTGTTTATCTATTTTTTCCCTTTCTTTCCAGTAAATTTAAATTTTCCATCCTCATTTTTATGAAGAATAATAATAAAAATATTAACATGAATATTAAATATTTTTTTACTTTTAAATAATTACTTTAAAATTTTATCATTATAAACCATAAATTATTTAAATATTTGATATTTACTAGTAATCCATACCAACTACTTATAAAAAATATCTTCAATTTTTTTAGAGAAAAAGATCATTCTATCTTTGAGTTTTAGCTCATTTATTTTATATTTTTTAAATATTTTGTAACTTTCATAATTTCAATACTATTTTTTTCTTGTAAAAAAAAAAACATAATTTTTTATTTATAGAAAAACCTAGACAGATATCAATATAAAAATATCTTTTGATATATATCAAATAATAAAATTTTTCAGGTGATATATATATTTAATTTTTTTGTAACCAATTTCTCAGTGTAATTATTATTCTTTTATTATTAATATTCTGATTTAGATATTATAATATGGAGTGTATCTCCTCTATCAAATCATGTTTGTTTTAAATTTTATAGTTATTAATTATTTGAGTATGATTTGAAACTCTTTTCAAATATCATTGCACTTTATGCATGGATTTATAATCAATACTATTTGAAAACAAATAAAACATGTCTCTTAATTCAACTAGGATGATTATTCATCTCTTGATTACTCAAATGTTTTTCATATAATCTATGTAATACCTAATATTTTATCATTTGTTACTCTTGTTTCAATGCATAATATTCTTTATACGAGATAATTTAATGATCTCAAGTCTAAAAATTATTTACATAATTATCATATAAGTTTTTTTATAAACATAAGTGATCTCTCCAAATAAAATTCTCATATAGATCAGTTCAGCATGCATGTCATCTAATAAACATCTACATATTAGTTATAGGTACTTTTTATAATTCAGTTTATTAGAACAACTGTTTTTTTCATAAAAAAAAAAAAATATGATACATATCAATTTCAACAACTCTAATTAATATCTAGTTTTAATAAAGTATTAACTATGAATATTTAGAAATAATGCTTTGATGCAATAGGAATCTTATAATTATAATAACTTTATAATTTTCTTTGCAAAATATTTTTATCCCAATAATTTAACTAATTCATTAATCAAATATTTAATGACTATTAAAGATAAATAAAACCTTTATTAAAATTAAATATATTAATATAAACACTAAAAAAAACATATATAATAAAAAGTTTTTTCCATTTGCACCGTTAACCACCATTATTATTCCATCTCCACACTCCCTTTCACTAACATATTGTATCTAAATGTTTTATCCAATCTCTATTAAAATCTAATATCAAATCTTAAATAGGATTTGAATAAATAAATAAAACCCTAGCTTAACCATAAGATAAATTCAACATCACATTAAGTCTAATATTATTTTAGGTAAAAGGCGACATTAAAGTTAAAGAGTAGAGAATGCAAACTATATTATTTTATAACGGTGAAAGAACATGGTTTGAACATGTTGAAAAATTATGTCAACCATCAACAACTATCTCTGTACCTTCCAGTCTAGAGAAGAATGTATGGTTGAGATTCAACTCCAATTTGCCATTTTTTAGAGATTAAACTAACAAGAACAGCATGTACGCAAGGGAACAATCAAATAATCTAAACACGGTTTAAGATTTGTTCGATTTTATATTCTAAAAATATTTTTAATATATTTTCAAATAAAAAAAACTTTAAAAATAAAGGTAACACACAATTAAATACCTTTTAATATCGTCTCTCGCGTTTGACTTGTGCATGTGTACGGTAAAAACGTACTTTAGGGATCCACAATCACATGGAGTTCCATGATTATTATTGTTTTTGTGGTTAATATAATGTTTTAGGGCATGATTTAGGACAATGCAACCATGCTTTTGTGCCGTTCTGCGCGCCACCGCATGTACTTTTTGCGTTGATGGTATCGCTAGATTTTCTTGGCAGCTAGTATTCCATAACTCGAGGAAGGCAAATCACTTTTGTAACTTCCTTAAACAAATACCATTGGCTTAGGTTTTGTAATAACAAATGTACTTTTATACTCAATCCGCTTTGGTTTTTTATACGAGGAGGTTTCTTTGGAGCCCCCTCCAGGGGTATTTGTCATTGATATTTATAACATAAGATAATATTAAGTGAGAGATACGGATAAGTTCATTTCTCATTTCGTTTCAAATAGTATAAATAAATAAATAACTTTTATGATATTTTTGTTAGAATTTCAATTTAAAATCTTTCTCCAAATAAAATTATGTTTTATTATATTTTCTATGGGTTTCTTATAATATATTTGAAAACGTGTTGTTTCTCTTCTTCTTTTTTTGAAATGCTTTACAACAAGTTTTGCAACAGCAGGTATACCGAGCACTCGGTACACCGTTCCGTTTACAACAAGTTTTGCAACGTAAATTCATTTAATTTATACCTTTTTTTTATTTTTTCCTAAAGATTTTTTTTAGATTACTTTGAATTAAATATTGATTATCATACATTTTATGAATCCAATGTAAAAATTTGGGACTAAATATTAAGAAATGTAATTATTTTACTTTAATTTTTTTATATATAGTTATTGAGGTATCAAAAAAATATCATAGAATTGTGTCGGTAATTTTTTTATATATAGTTATTGAGGTATAAAAAAATATCATAGAATTGTGTCGGTATCAAATAAATATGTCACTATCATAGTATAATATCGTTTATTTTTTAAAATATTTAATTAAATAAAAAATAATTAAAAAACAAGTTATTAAACTTTATAAAGTTAATAATCTAATTTGCGAGTTTAGTGAGGTAATTCGAGTTGTCTTGACTAGCAGGTTTGATAGAATACCTTTTATTTAAATAGAAATTAATTTTGTTATTGTTTAATTTTTAATCACATAGTTAAAAAAAAAATAATTTAAAAAATATATTATTAAACTTTAGAAAGTTTACAAACTTATTCGCAGATTTGATATATTGAACTTTTTATTTTTTATTTTTTAAAATTTATTTTTGTTTTTAATTTTATATTTTAGATAAATTTTATAATTTGTTTCTTTTACTTTTTTATGATGTTAATTTTATACTGGACTTTGTTCTTGAGATTGTTATACATACATATTTATATAAGTTTAAAAACATTATTAATATCAGTAAAATTTATGACTTGATTTGTGGGTTTAGGGGGATTGTTTTTTTTTTTCTTATTATTAAATTGTTTAATAAAACTCTTAAGGAATCTCCCATACTCTTAATATTATTTTTTTTATATTTAAAAAAAAATGGTGTGCCTCGCAACATAACATGTTCGAATGGACTATCGATAATATTATAACATGTATTTTTGTAAGTACTCCATTATCTTGTTTTTTTAAGGTAATTATAAATGAATTTGTTCCAGTTCAGAGGACGAACTTCAAAAAACAATTTTCCGTACGTATCACTTCACGGGAAGAGTTCAGTTAGGGCATCACCATGTTAGCAGCTGGCTTGTATTTTTAACTGAAGAAATGAGGAAAGATCGGTGGCTTGGATCAGATAGCATGTCTTTAATTGCGAGTTCCTTTTCCTTTTCTCTTAATAATAATAATAATTATTATTATATAATTTTGTTAATAGTCAATGGAATATAGTAACGTGACTTTTTTTATTTTTTTTTCAACATGCACTGTTCTTAATTGATGATTGACTTATCTTGTTGACTTGGAGCTTCTGGATGGATTAAAATCGCTTTATGTCCTAATTTGACTTTTTAATTAATTATTATTATTATTATTATTGCTAGAGCAATCAACAAGGCTATAGAAGTGAAGTTAAAGATAATTTGTTCTTCATTGTGTAAATTTCAAAATGATCCCTGATCTATTTTTTCGTTTCAATTAATCCTCAATGTATCAATGGATTATAATACATTCCCTTCTTAATTTCAATTACCAAAATTGCAAAGTAACCACTTGAAACTCCAGCAATTTCTCTCCCCCGTTAAAACCCATCCGGTCATGAGATAAAACATATTATATTAAAAAATATAAAAGGTTTTATAGTTTTCATAGTGTTCAATAGTATCTTGAGACAGAAGATTTAAAAACATTAAAGATAAAAGGGATGTGTCTTTATGTACTTTAAATTTTAAAAATATAAAAATTCACCTTAAAACTATCATAGAGATAAATTTATTTTATATTTTTGTTTTTATCTCTTTAATTAAATATATTTTTATCTCTTTTATATATATTTCATTCTATCTTTGGACATTTATTTGATGATTTTTCATTAAAAAAACAAAAAACACATATTTTCACTTGACTACCTATAATTTTGTTAATTAAAACTGATTAAAAAATTATTCTTATGTTACTTTAAATATTAAGTTTTAAGATGAAAAATTAGTTGGGACCTAACAAAGATTTCCTCCAAATCTGTGAGACTTTTACAATGTTTCCTTCATCATTCCTGGACTAGCAAACTTTCATTATTCTAATTTTCAATAAATTTAAAATTTTTATTTTATTTTGACCAAATTATAAAAATCTCTCATGAATTTAAATTTAAATGTATAGTTGCTAAACCTGATACATGGTATAATCTAGAAAAAAAGCTTAAGTCATTGAAGTATTGAGTCAACTCACAAGTTATTAAGACAATCTTAATTAATTTATTATTGTTACTATTATCATTATCATTATCAAAACAACAATATTTCATTATTTTTATTAAAATATTTCTTGATGTTGACTGGGTGGGTTTGGATTAGGTTTAGTTAAATCAATTGAGTCATGAATTAATCGAGTTTGATTACGTTAATATTTTTTTCAATTTAGATCGAAACTTGACCCTTATTTTCTAGATCATAGATTTCTTGAATCAACTTATTAAATCTGGTCAAGTTTAATAATTATATTTAAATAAAAAAACAAATACCCCACTACACAAAATAAAATCTATTATTTTTTATCATAAATAATATGATTTTTTGAACGGGTCTCTTTTAAATGCATATATTTTATTATATTTTATATATTTATTTAAGGATCTTATATGTTTTCCCAAAGCTAGGGTAGAGTTTTTCCCCTGACATATTCCCTTGAGAAAAAAAGGGAAAATAATTTATAATATAGCATTGGGTCTAGATTAGAAGTAATTTTTATCTCATCTTGAGTTTTTATAATTCTGTCCCACCTCCAAAATGATAATATTGTTTTGTTGAGGATTTTTCTAATTAATCCAATATAATCTTTATATTTCTAATTTAATCTCGATTAACATATAAACTAGTTAGAGAATATATTTTATTATCAAATAAAAAAACTTTGAGCTCTTGCACAAAATAAATTATATTTATCATCAGAATCACATTAAATTTAATATTCTTAGAAGAATTAAGATTTTATTAGTTGATTTTCTCTTACTTTAACCAAATTTACTTCTTTTATATTTCAAGTTTAAACAAATTTGTTTTCTTTTATATTCTACCAAAACGAATGCACATTTCACAAAGATAAAATGTCCTCTCTCGTCCCTTGCATTCTATCCATCTATTAAAATTTAAAAGGTCAGAATTAAAGTGACATATCATCCAATCTCTGAAAACATACGAGGTTTTTATCTATTTTACGACATGTAGAATTTATTTATCTTAGAAGTTCAAGAATTAAAAACTAAGAGTAAAAAGCATGTAATCTAGACGAGTAATTTAATTAGCCGGATTTTAAATTTGTTTTTTAATAATTATAAATTTGAGTTTTTTTAAAATAATTAAAAATTTATATAATTATTAATTTTAAAATATTTTATAATTGATTTATATACAAACAGGATCGAATAGCTGTATTAATGAAAAAAAAAAAGAAAAAGAAAGAAGAGGTTAAATAGCGCAGCAATTTGTCGTAAAATCTGCTAAAACATAGGTAGTGTTCGACTCATCTCGGAGATGAGCTTGGGTAAAGCTTGAAAAACTACGCCCACACGAACATGGCATAGCACACGAGAGAGAAGTTTTATGGAAAGCAGGATCAAGGCGGGTGCAAGGGGCAGGCACAAATTACGAACATAAGCATGTGGGTGCGGCCGCCTTAATTATTGTAAGGGACAAGACCAGTCACAGAAACAAACGTGACCTAAGCCATGTGATCGCCGCCTTCTCCGCTTCCACTTGATTTTCTGTCCAGTTTCGGTGGCCATTTCCTCACTCAACTTGTTTGCACCGAAAACATCTTTTGATCCGTCAGGATCTGGAAACTCCGTCAGCTCACACCAGGGGAGGCTGGCAGGATCCCAGCCCTGCAAAGAAAATTGTTTTCCAGCCTCTTCTTTACCAATATTTATATTTTTAATCCAAATAATAAAACAACTAATATTTTAACTATTCTTAATTTTATTTTCTTTTCCGCCCTTGGCTCACACCATTCTAAAATCCAGACACTTACTAGTTTGTTGAATCCGAGAGGTTGTAGATACAGAATATTTGAATTATGTAAACGCACATTATAGAGATTTATTAGGTAGAAATGTAGAACGAAAACAAAGTTTTGCTTCCAAGAACGTCAATGGTTTTTTTTTCTTTCCTGAAAGGGCTAAAGGTTAAGAAATAGAAGAATAAAAAAAGCAGATAATCCTAAAAACTGGGTTTCATTCATAAAATTCGAAAGGTGGTAAAGGTCTTCTAAAAAGAAAGCCTAAAATGCTGTATTATTCATAGATTTATGTGGCTGTTGGAGCATTGCAAGAAGTGAGCAAGCAACGCAAAAGAGTGAAGGTGGGCTCATGGCCTTTCATTGCCTGCTATAAGTCTATTACTGAGAAACAGAAAGCCCAGACACAACTGGCGTCCTTCTCCCTTGCTTGAATTCCTTATCTGGTAGGGTCCTGGCTGCTTGAGAAGCCGCTCCCACAACACCATTCACAGTCCTGCCTAAGGAGGTAGCCATACAAGCTGGTAAGCAGAGTAATGCGTCTGGTGGCCGTTAAGATCACGGCAAGCATTAAATATTGCTATTGTGACAGGGAGAAGACAGACCACATGCAGATGAAGACAAACCCCACCATGCCCCAAACCCATAAAAGACTAATAGCTGATGTTCGTTTTAATCAAAATCACAAGGATATCATCCAGTATTGTTCGCAATTTCCTTATATATCAAACTCATTCCCGAAACCACCATGAATTATATGTAATGATCAGAACGATGCTTGAGCATTAAAAACAGTTCTGACCACCTCTCGTGGTAGCCGTTTCTGCAGAAAGCAGTGTGTTTCTCTGGTCAACCATGTTTTTAAAGAATTTTGCCTTTTTTTTTCCTTCAATTTTTTTTTTAATATTTTAAAGTTGTTTTAATATACTAATATAAAAAATATTATTTTAATATATTTTCAAACAAATAAATACTTTAAAAAATAAAATTTAATACAATCTCAAACACTACTGTTTTAGAAGGGTGAAATTAAAAAAATATTCATTTTAAAAAATAAAAATAAGAACAATGCGAACTTGATTAACCTTCTAAATCTACAACTCGGGTCATAAAATCGGGTAACCCTATACAAAATAAATAAAAAAATTATAAAACTTAATTAAAAAATATTTTATTAAAATATGACTAAAAAATAAACTAGGTCTACTTGTTTGACTCGCGGTCTAGGTTATGATTTTAGGATAACTTCATAAAAATTTATTTTTTTATAAAACTCAATTTTCAATTAACTCAATATTAAAGAATAAAATTAAAAAAATCAATTATAAAAGAAAACTCAATTTTCAATTAACTCAATATTAAAGAATGAAATTATAAAAAATCAATTATAAAAACAACCTAAAAAAATAACCCAAGTCTACCTAAGTTAACTTGTTTGACTTGCAATGTGAATCATGAGATCATTATAAATTAATAAAAAAAATATAAAATATCACTTTCAATAAATCTAATATTAAAGTTAAAATCAAAAGGAAAAAAATAAATTTATGAAGCTAGTGTATAACATAACTAAAAAGAAATTAAAAAAATGAAATACAAGATTCTCAAAATAAATTAATATCAAAGGTAAAATTAAAAAATTAACTAAAGAAAAAAAATACACAAAACACCATATCAATAAATAATGTCTTGCGAGTATAACTCCCATGATTTAACACATTTTTAGTGTTTTGTCAATGTAAATATGGTTTTTGCCTAAATCAACCACTTATTTTTAATAGGTGTTATTATTTTTAGTTCGGTTTAATTTTTATTATAAAAAAATAACCAATTTTTTTTTAAAACTGAAACTAATTCAAACCAATCAATTTCAGTTCTGTTTGATTATTTTGAAAAAAACTTATTCAAATCGGTTTTGCTCAATTTTTTTCTAGTTTTGCTCAGTTTTTTTTTATTTGAGTTCAATTTGGTTTTTTCAGTTTTAGGCTTATAAAACCGAAACCAAACCAAACCGGTCAGTTTTTTTTTAAAATTCTAATTGGTTTTTTTTCATGATTCAATTTTTTCAGTTATTTTTTTTAGTTTTCTCGATTTAATCATTTTTTTATATTTTTTATTCACCCTTACTAGCTTTCCTTCTAATCTAAATAAGAGTGTCTGTCTAAATATTTTTAGGCCATTTTTGTTTCTCAGAAAATAGTTTTCAGGAAATCACTTTCCAAACTATCTAGTGTTTGTTTGCTATTAGAAAAATTGGTTAAGGAAAAACACTTTCTGGTCAACAAAAAACACTTTTTGGTCAATGAAAAACACTTTTCAGTCAAAAAAATTTGGCTTAGTTTTCAGAAAAGTGTTTTTCTTTTTGGCTGTGTTTGTTTTCTAGAAAATGGTTTTCGGAAAATCACTTTTCAAACTTTCTTGTATTTATTTGTTAGAAAAGTTGGTTAACCAAAAACACTTTCCAGTCAAAGAAAAATTTGGCTTGGTTTTCACGAAAGTGTTTTTCTGAAAAATTTGGACGGAAAATACTTTCCGAAAGTTATGAAAAATTTAGAAATGTCATTATTTGCTGATTATATTAAATTTGATCATTAAACTTTTGATTGTGATATATATTTTGTTTTGAACATTTATTTTTTAATTTCAATTCTTAAAATTTAATTTTTATATTAACTATGTTCCTTATTTTTATAATTGCTATTTGCTTTTTCCTTATTGTTTTTTTATTGAAGTTTTTTATCTATCAAATTTGATCCTTATTCTTTTGATTGTTACTTATTTTATTTGAAATAATTTATGAAATGTTGATTATTATTATTTTAATTTCTTCATCTTTTATTTTTTTAATTTTATTAAGTTTATTTTGATTATTATTTATTTTATTTGAGATAATTTATGAAATTATATTTTTTTCAATTTCATTCTCATTCAACTATTTAATTTATAATATTTATTCTTTATTATTTTAATAAACTTAAAAAAATATTAATAAATAATTTTTTAACTTATTTTTCATGACATAACTTTTTTAATTTTTTTTCATTTTTCATGACATAACTAAATACTGAAAACTATTTTTTAATTTTTTTTTTATTATATTGCCAAACATAGAAAATAATTTATTTATTTTAAATTTATTTTCTAAAAAATATTATTTTTTAGTAAACAAATAAGTTATTAAACAAATACGTGTGATCTAGGGTTGCAGAGCAAGTATCACACATTTTCAACTTATAAAGCATCCCCTCGCTTGTAGCGTGAACTTGGCATAAAAAAAAGAAATAAAAAAGAAAGAACTCATATTCCTAATAATTCTCTCGGTTTTTATCAATTATAATCACGAGTAGTTTTTTGCTTTCCCAAAATTACAATAATAGGGAAATCGCCAAACCAATGTTTATTAGGGATGGACTACAATCTAATTTAACAGTTACCCCTGTCCATGCAAATCCAATATTTCACCAACAGTCACCATGCAAGTTTTCAGCATATAACTTGTTCGACTACAAGTCGTGTTTGGAGACGAAACAATCGGGTTCAACACAAATGGTAGATATGGGGATTGGCTCAAAATCTTGCTACATTAAGGATATTTACCAAGACTATCATGAATAGTAACTCGAAATTTAAAACTCACCACTACAATCTTCTTTCTGTTCAGAAAACTTAACAAAGATATGAGCAGGCTGACCCCAAGTGATGCGCCAATTATGCATGTCAAACCGGTTGTTCAAAATCTCCAGAACTTTATAGACGCAACAAGTTCGAGGCAATTTCTGCTTGTCAGATTATATACTTCCATGAGCATAACCGAACAGATATATGGCAACTGAAAGTTATTGCACACAGTAATTTCTGCAATGGTGATGTCTTTATGGATCCTCCTTTGACAGTGCAATTGATCTGTTCGAAAATCTGCACTCCGAGGACTTCAGAGGTTGCATGAACAATTTAGAATAAATGACCATCCTGTCGCATAACAATATCATCAGAGAGGATATAGTCAAGAACAAGATGCCTTGGGATCATTTGGGATTGGTGGTTCTAGTGATAAAAATTCTTTCAAAACAGCCACCTCATGTCACTTATACTACAACCTCCTTAAGGGAAATAATATCATCACGTGGATGAGCTTCTTCTACCCTAACTTGCACTTCATCTCCTATCTGTGTTCCCAGAGACACCCAGGCAGTTGCTTGAAGCCCCACCTACAGCATTAAATGTTCCACTTGTTACTTCTATCAAATATTACAGGAGAGAAGCCCACAACAATGTGCAAGGAATGGAAATGGCAACAGCTCAGAGTTTCATATTATATGGAAAGACGAGGAATAAAGAGTGAATACTTAATGAATGCACTAATGTTCAACTAATAAACATGATCAACCACCATTGCATTAAGACAACCTGAGAATCCAGAGAGTTTAGGGCGTTTGGATCTTCCCTTTTTTTTCTGTTCCTTTTTCTCCTTTTTAGGTTGGAGGATGAGGGATTGGGGGAGAAGAACGGAAAGTGGTTAAAGTGGATTGGGGAATAGGCTTTACTTGTTACTGTAATAAACTATCCTTACCTCAACTAATAGCAGAACTGCAACCCGATCTTTAATGAACCTGAGGATCAATGCACGATATTTTTTCTCCTTTGGTTGCCTTTTCAAGAATTCTATCATCCAATATTGAAGACTGCTGCTGCAGAGTCTCCTTACTACCCTAGTTTGCATGTTAATTAGTGATGCCATACCCTCCAGCTGACCAGCAGAGAGAGGAGGGGAGTCGCCTCTAAGAACTGCTTTGACCTACATGCATCCACAAATGTTTATTAGTTTATATAGCTTGTATGGCCCATGTTCCGGCGACAACGTAAATATCATTAAAAAATACATATAGACTTATATGAGAAAGTAAAAGGGATGTTCAAATAAACTAAAACAAGTTAATGCATGGACATGAATTTAAGAAACTCACCTGATAATGAGCAAGAAGATCCAAGTATCTACGGATGGGAGAAGTAAACTGAACATAACCAGGAAGTCCCAAGACTCCATGGCGTACAGGTTTCCTGAAATCGATTTCAGCACCGCGCATTATTCGAACAATAGCTGCGCTCCTGACAGGTCCTTCAGGAAGATGTGCGAATGCAGATACATCGATATTTGATTGGGGCTGCCCCCTATAGGGTAAAGGAATATTGTTGCAAGAGCCATAAGTGGCTATAACTTCCCCACAAAGTAACATCATCTCAGAGACAAGTCGCATTGCAGGGTCAGCCTGGTTTTCAACATAGAGGTTAATTGAAGGCTCTGGATCTTCTGGATTAGGGACCTTGATGCGAGTTTCTAATGTGGCTGTGTCAACTGCACCCTGAAAAATGCATGAGCACTTAAATGTCACAGAAATAAGAGCCCAAGAATCTTGCTACAAGGTCATAGATTATCTCAAGAAAGTCTTAAATATATTGGCCTTGACAACCTTAACCTTCCGCACTAAAGTGACAGGCTTCAAAACCTAATCATGAATTCAAGCACATTACTGTGTAACTGTAAGCATAATCAGTGATTTGATAGTAGATTACCATTCTTAAAAAGAAAGGAGTTCGCAACCTTATTGAGTAAGCACAACCCTCCATGCAGAGAAACTATAAAAGTGAAAAGGATAGGTATACCAGTTTCTAAGAAACAAGCGCATGTAAAATATGCATTTGTTTTTATTGTTATCCCTAATCATCAATGTATCCATCAGATATCATTAATATCTTCACAGCTATCAATTTGTGGAAAGCCTAAAGCCATGAATACATATTGCAAAGCAGCTAGTCCTCTTAGCATAATCAGTGAGAATAACTTTCAATGTAAAATGAAAATTATCCAAGAAAGATTCTAAAAATAAAAGGTACAGACAGGAAGAGGGAAAAAATTGATCAAATCCAATCTTAACAGTTTTGTACATATTTAGAACGTAATTTGATTGTATATTCAAACCAACCTGTTCACAACGCCACTGTAACCGAAGAGATGCAGCCTCAGAAAGAAGTTTTAATTCAGCTTCCTCATCCAGGTTCATATGAAGCAACTCAGATGCACTCTCGTATGTCAGCATATAGGTTGGTTTAATGATTGAGTTATCCACAGAGTATTCTGCAATGCTATCCAGCATAGGGCATAAAATGGTCTTCATTAATAAAATAAAATCTTTTACAAGTCTTGACACTTCAGTTCATGAGCATTTTTACAACCAATCTAAAATAAAAGTACTGTTGATCAATATGTTGATGAACAATAGACAGTGGTACCTGAGAGAATATTCTCCTATCAACACCAAAGTTCAAAATATGGAATGAAATTGGCAAGCAAATATTACCAATTTTTTACAGGCCCAGAGGCCAGGTCAATAATCTAGAGAACTTCGATAGATGTGGGTTTACACTCCAGTGACTTCCAAATAGCCAACAAAGCACAGGATAATGTCTCTGATGGCTTCCTACAACACACTTACTTAAAAGTTCTCTATTGTAAATTTGTAGGTAAAACCTTAGTTGAGTAAAATCAAAAGCCATTTCAGAGCTAGCATAAGAGATAAGTCCCAAGATATCTAAAGTACCTATATTATTTATGAGATCCTAATGTGCACAGCATTCCTGAAGTTCCATTTATACTTGTACAAACTAGAGCATTGCAAATTAAATCTCACAGAAAGCATATCCAAGAAATCTATTTTACCACTTACCAGCCATCAGAATGCAGAATAACAGATACAGTAACAGCATTGCAAACCTCTCCCTGTTTCAAACTCATTCCTTCCATCGCAAGTTTCTCTGGAAACATGGGATAAGTAGCGGTGGGCAAGAAAACAGAAGTCCCTCTTCTCATTGCCTCTCTACACATTAGGAAATGCCTCAACATTTTGAACATGACTAATATAAACAAAAGGTAGTTCTTCATCTATGGAACAAAATCCCAAACAATACCTGTCTAATTTACTCCCTGGCTGTACATACCGTGCTGGATCTGCAACATGTATCCAAACTTTAATTCGCCCATCCTGTAACCTCATTGCACTCAATGCATCATCAAGCTATAGGAAAACCAACACGATTCAAGATTAAATATCCATACAGTAGGAAAAGATCAAGGGCAATTTAGAAGTCTAAAAAAAGATGCAATCCATAAACATGCAGTGGAAGTTACCTCATCAGCCTCGTCAACATCAATGGCATAGACTTTCAAGTGAGTGAGATCTTTTCTATTAATCTAAACACAAAGAACACAAAATGAGCAAGAAGAGTATCAGACCAAAAAAAATAGTATAAGAGAACAACTCATATATTGTTTTCTTGAAATTAGCCAGGAAAATGCTTGTATCCCTTGTTTGAAACTTGGCATACGCAACATTAAAACTAAAAGGGAAGCAAGCCTGCCTTGTCGGGGTCAACTGGCTCTGATAGAAGATCTTCAGCAGCTGATATGATCTCATCCGGATGATCAGTATGAATGTTGAGCTTCAACATATCAAGATTGACATGGACAGGAAAGTATCCAATATCTATGAGGAGGTTTAATGCAGAGGATGCTGTTTTCCCCATTCCCATTGCTGTGAGGATCTGACCCACCAAATAAAAGGGAAAAGAAAATCATGTGCAGAATAGCAGATGTTGAATACTTAAGAAAAAAACAAGCAGCAATGAAAAGATTTCATGTTTTCTTTTACTCTTTTCATGAAACTAATGCTTCCTGAAGTATTTTGTAGGAGGTTTCATCTGGTTCAGCCTAGCAAACTTGGTGAAGTTAAGAAAGATTACCATCCCTGCAATTCTCTTTTGGTCATTGCTTTTGCATGCATCAATTGCATATGCTTCAAGAGACTCAATTTTGCATCGGATTTTCTCTTCAACCACCCATGAAGTTTTGGGGGGTTTTGCATTTGAAGGCATTGCCTTGGCAGATTTCAGTAGTTGCACAAAATCCTGAAGTTCTTTCTCAGCAGCTTCCTTTGCAAGCTTCCTACGCATAAGTTCTTCTACCTAGCTTTTCAAATAAATGGAATATTGCTTACCATAAAATAGAAGAAAACTAAAAACATTGAATTTGCAAAAAGTGATCTGCTAAAGAACATGCATTAGTAATAGATCCACTTTAAAGTTTAAACAACTTATTTACTACCAATATTAAGACCACCAGCAAGAGGCAGGAGTTAACAAAGAAGAAGACAAAAATTAACCAGGTTTCAGTTGAACAAGACAAACATAGAAAAGCCTGATCTCATCCTTAACGGCATATCAAGCCAGCATAGTAAGAAACCTAGTCCAATTCCAGACAAATGCCTCTGCAAGTTTAAAATCGTTTTGAGGTGGGCAAAATAGAAAAAGCTTCAGACCAGGAGTAAATCATCACAATCCTGTGGGGACAAGTGCCTTAGTAATATATGATCAAATTAATTATACATACACTAAAGAAAAAGGTAATAAGATATAGCTCCTTGATTTCTTATGTTATAGTTGTTATGGATTTCCTACCATGGAAGCAATTGAAACAAGATATGGTTTTACCAGGATTCATTATAAATTGTCCGCTACCACAAAAAAAATCAGATAATGCAACTGCTCAGATGGTAGCAGTTTTAAATCATTCATAGCTGCTGGCTTTTCTCAAACCACAGTAACATCAAATGAAACATAACATACCAAATCCATAAATCAAGGCTAGCAAGAATTTTATGCCTTTATGGAATAAATTTAATTAAATATAAAAATAAAAGGCATCCACCTGCGTAGGAGGTCGAGGCCCATAAATAGAGCGAGAACCTTTTGTCTCCAGCACAGTGAAATATAGATCATCCTTTGATAGCAAAAGATGGGCACAATAACTTTCAAGAGGCTCCACGCTGCCAAAAATCATCTGCAAATTAGGGCAGGAACATCATTAGTGGAGAAGTGAGACATGAAGCTGTAACAAAAATTGGAAATTCCAAGGTAGAGTACCTCGGCTAATTCTTCTGGTGTAACTGACTTATTCTTTTCAAGAAGCTCAATCCAAGCAAACTCAAGCAACGAGGAGTCCTGCACCATATTAAAACATGCTAGTTTTATGTACACACACACTTATTTAAAACAGCGGCCCATAACGACATGAACTAACCAAGTTTTGCTGAGCTTTCTGAATAAAGCTTGAGATTTGGGTTTGGTCAAAATTATCAACACCGGGAACAATATAAGTAATCTGTTGGGGTTTAATCGAGGAAGTAACACCATTCTAAACTACACAGAGAAAGCACAATAATCAGTCATTTAATCTCAAGCGTCTAACAAAAACAAAACCTTAGTTGTGTTTCTACTTGAACCTGATCGTACACCATCCAATTCTTCTTTCCATCACGTCTCTGCACCACTGCCAGCAATACTCTCTCTGAATCCTTCTTGAACTCCACTAATAATCCTTTCTCCACCGCTTGGTTCACCAGTTTATCATCTAAAGCCTCTCCACCCGTCGTTAATCTGCCCAGTCATTATCATTTTCCTTTTCAATTACACACATCAAAATCATATAATAATAATTACAGATATTTCTTCTTAATAATAGATTAGGAAGGTCAAGATGAGACGGAACTTGATAGCAGAGCAAATGCCTTGGCGTTTGCGTTTGCGATAAGAAGCCAGCTCTTCCAACACCGTATCAACGAAACTTTGAAGGGAGTAGCTTCGTACATCGCCATGACCAAGAATTGGAAGGTCGAACCGGAACATAGGGAAGCTAATGCCTGATTTGGAGTAGCGGTCATGGTGCGAGGAGGAGGTGGTGGTCCTCAAATGGTTATTGAGACGGCAGCGGAAGGAAGAAACGGGAGGTGATGAGCGAAATATAGAGCAAGAGGTAACGGCTCGAACCGAAATCATTTTTTGTAAGAGAAGAAGAAGAAGAAGCCTCCCTCCTCGGTTACAGATTTTTTCTATTTTTTCTTTTTCTTTAGATAAGCTGAGCCTTGTGTCTACTCTTTCAGAGTTGCTGAAACGCTGCGTTCAAAACCTCTTGTTGGGCCTGGGCCTGATAATTCTCAACAATCAAATACAAGCTGCACCCCTATATGCTCGGACACATGATTCCCTGAAACTGTATCCGCTCCTGCCTGGCCACCAAAGCCGCGTAAGATATTCACTATAAAATAAAATTATTATAATATTCTCACGAAATAAAAGCCTCGTAGCTGGTTATAGTCTTAAAAAACATCAACTGATAGTTACAAAGGTAACAGTGAAATTTACACAATGATTCAATACAAAAGAGTGTTGGGAACATGGGACGGGGAGGGGATAGTAACTGTCTAAAAATATGAACGGAATTGCTTTCGAAAAGCTGGGACCAATTATATGATTTGTACATGTATCTGGCTAGTGTCCTCTTCCATCCACACAACTTGCATAATTCAACGGCAGAGCCCAGTGCATAACCCCTGAATCTGAGAACTCGTTGCGCCAGGCAATATGTACACGCTGGATTTTCCATTGCTCGAGCACGTTAAGTTCAGCTGGTTGCCTATTTGGGTGGACTGCAATATTGAGATATTTGCAGCATCAGGCTTAAGCTTATGGTATATTTCACAAAACACAAATTAAAATGCAAATCACAAACTATTTTCAATGGCTAATCCTATGCATGGCGAACATGCATTTAAACCCTACACTCTGTCTGCACATTGTGACTCTTGCTTTTCAACAAAGCATTGTCAACATGTCCGCAACTTGCATAATCATTAGCACCTGATCCAAAAGGATGCAATGGCCAAAAAACGTAACATCAATGTTTCCATTCAGATTTTTAAAACCCATCCAGCATTCGGTAAATAAACAAATAAATTAGGCCATTGAATCCATTTGACAAAGTGATCCAGATTTGTGAAAGGAAATGGTCCACCTGTAAATGGACAAAACTTTCTGATGTGTATATATATACATATAACATGCAGGAGAGCGGGTGTGTGTTGGGAAGGGGGGATTAGTTTTGTTACCAAACAGTATGCAGGCTCGGTTTTGCAACTCCATTTTCCAGTAGGGACGCAAGACAAATAATGACACCATGAACAGTGTTCATTTGCATCAACTCCCCGGAGAAGCAGAACCATGCCAATGGTAAGACTGCAAATTACAGTTAGATTAGCGTAAGGTAAAGCATGCTATATGTAACTGTATGCATTACTAATGAACACTGAGAATTAGGCGAAGGGGAATAGCTGGATGGGGAAAAGATAGCAACAAAGGATGTTGTAATGTGGACCATGGGATATCAATCTCATGCGCATACTAAGTTGCCAAACAAATTGCTTGACGTCTCCTATAGTTTTGGGGTGTCGAGGTCAGAAATACTTTAATCAAAGGAACCGAATTCGCTTAAAAACAGACAGCAGACTTTGAAATGCTTACCCAACAATTAAAAGGATTAGAGATATGATCCACAATGCACACTGATAGGTCTTGAACTTAGATTTTACAGAGGCTGGAATATACCCAAGAGGAGCATATCTTTGACTAAACCATCCAAACTGTGGGCGGATCAGGAACACAAACCCGAGGAGAAAACCAGAAAGAAATCCTCCAATATGGGCGAAGTTGTCAACATGTGGTAGAATTCCCAGTGCTAGATTGACAGCGATGATCACCAAAAGAGTAATGAAAGCCGCCACCTGAGCTTGTGCCGAGAATTGTAAGATAATGAGCTCAACAATATAAATCAGTACGATTCTGCTACCATCTTACAAATCATGCTTCAACTTGGTGATACAAAAAGTACCTTATTAGCATATATAGTCCAATTTGTGATGAGTTCAGAGAGCATGCCCCCAAGTAAACCAAAAAGTGCACCAGAAGCACCAACAGAGATATTCGATTGGATAAAAAGAGCCGATAACAAACTCCCACCAAATCCAGAGATGACATATAGCAAACCAACCTTTACTGTAAACCACCAATTAAACAGAAATGAGCCAAAAATATTAACCTGTAATAATAAATAAATATCTAAAAGTTTGTTGTGAACAGCTTGTTTTTTATACTATTGAGGGTTCTCAACTAGCAGAAAACATCGTGATACACTCAAAAAGTTTCATATATGCATTGCCATGTCCATGACATTTAACTTAGACTGCATCACAGACTTATACCTATATATCAAAGTTTCCACTTACATATTTCCCAATTGATGAACAAAATCGACAAGAAAAAAAGACTAATGGAGGGGGGAGAAAAAAGGCATAGTTTCAGATATGGACACTCATATGCAGACAAATAGAATGGTATTAGGGAGGAACAACTTAAAAAAGGGAGTTAAAACTTAGCGGTAGTGCACATCATGTACAAGGCTGCAAATGTTGCTCAATACTGCAGAAAACAGAACATTTGCCAGGTTAAAGTCCAAAATGAAAAATATCTTGAAACTAATTTGGGAATCAGACACCTCCAGAGCAAACTATCATTTCAAAAAGATGATACGGGTATAAACAACAAAGCAATTTGAACATTCCACGAGTTTTAGGCCTCAGACATTGAACAGAATAACAAAAATCACACTTCTTCAAATCACTGCTTTAATATCTATATCCTCGTCATTTATAAACATTAGCATTAAAATACTTAATATGTAACAAAATATGGTAATAGTTCCCTCTCCTTTCACTTCTCCCTCTACCCTTTTTGGTTCTATTCTTTTTAGTATACTACATCCATTTTTTAATCAAGAAGAAGAAAAGCAAAATTGTCTAGAGAACTGTGCATATGCCTAGCTATGTGCATCATGATGCTTCCCAGAGTAACCACAGTCTTTTATTGCTATAAACTCGACTTATTTTCCAATATCCTGTTCTTGTTCAAAATAGTTATTCACTCAGATAATTTGAAATTTTAAGTTTTTAATAATCCTCACCAATAAGACAAATTTTCCTCTTTGGAATAGTAAAGCACAAATATTACTACAGAAAGTTTTTTACTCTTAATCATTTTCCTCGTATAAGCAACATCGTTTCCTTGAGAGAGTTTACGGTGATTTAAAATTAATTCTACTACAATCTTTTTTAATGTCCATGACATCATATTGAAAGAATTTAGCAGGTGCTGAAACGTGATAATCAGTAATTTTTCAGATTTGTAATTGCTATATAAGCTATTTATGCACAGTAATGCAAATGTTAATGATGATGATGATGATGATGATGATGAAAAACCAAGTTAGAAGAACACACCAAACCCAAATTCCTGCTCGAGCCGAATGCCAATAACCAGAAGAGATAGCATATTCGCCAACAAATGAAAAACCCCTCCATGTAACCAATTGCAGGTGATGAGCCGCCAACCCTGATGTCCATCAACCACTTTCTGTACATCTAGAGCCCCCATCTTCTGTAGCCTGGAACAATATTAAGTACAATCAGAACCAGCCCTTTATTATATCTCAACGGTTTTTAAACTTACCAGTCCATGAGTCGTATAGACTGCAAGCAGTCTGATCACACACGCCCAAAAAAAAAAGGAACTTACGAGATGGATGAAGGACCAAGAAGAGGGTTCTCTTTGAAGGGCTGAAAAGAGAACCTACCCAAGAACCGAGCAATACAAGAGACATAGTTCTTGGGACAGTTGTTGACATACATAGTGATAATAAACATAACAACATTGGCAATCACAAAAGCAGGTATTAACCAAGGCCACCATTTCTTGGAAGGCCTAGCTTTTCCATACACCACTGGACTTGGAGATGATGACGATGCCATTGCCAGCGACACTTGATGATTAGGTGTTTCTATCTCTGCTGGGTGTATAGTAGAGTTGTTTCCTCCTCTTCTTGAATTCACCCTGGTTTGGATCTCTGATGGAGGAACTGGATATTGCTTTTTCTCCATTGAAAAAAGAAGAAGAAGAAAAAGTCGTAGGAGAAACAAGAGATGATAATCAGCCTAAATGACAAGCGAATAAATGCAAGCAGGATTTAAGAGAGTGTGAATTGAAAAGGGAGGGAGCGATTACGGTCATTAAATGAGGGCGCTGCCGAGTCTTTTTTTATGTTTTCTAAAGTATTTTTTTTATTTGAAAATATATTAAAATAATATTTTTATATTTTAAAAAATTATTTTTATAACACTATATCAAAATAATTTCAAAATATTTAAAAAATATTAATTAAAAATTACAAATTACAAATTTTTTCAAAAATATTTCTGAAAAAAAAGAAAAAAAGAGCAGGGTTAGTCAGCGGTTTCACCAGCTCCTCCTATATTTTGAACGAGACGGCACCTTGCGTGTCAACATGTCATTTTTTTGCCCACCTCATTGCAACAAGTTAGTATTTAAAATCCATCAATTACCTAATCCACTCGTAATTAAGTTGAAAAAAAATCCAACATTAACATTAACAATAAAATTAATTAATTATTAAAATTGACATTAACAAATAAACTAAAAAAGGATTGGTTGTTTACTGTACTCTCTCTATTCATACTTTCACGTATCATTATTTACGGCATTGTTTACTAGGCAGATTGTATCCTTAAGTCCTTCAAATTTGTTATTTGGCCATCTAGCTCCTTAGTGTGTTTTTGTTATTCTTGGATTTTTTATTCTCTTTTGCTATTTTTTATTAATAGCAATGTTCGCAAGGCAGATTTCCATTCCAGGCCCCTCGTATTTTTTAAATGTTCCAATGTGATCATCAAACTTTTTTTTCTTTCAATTTAGTCCTCACAAGTTTTATTTTCACTACACTCGAATCATTTTTTTCTTGTGTCCAGTGGGTCACAGATCATACTAGATTTAAATGACAAGTCATTTTCGATCTGTTTCAATTTATTCATCAAACTTTTCTTTTCAATCTGTTCCCCCACGTGTTATGTTTTCTTTGTTCCTGGATTGGAGAAATGACAGGTCAATTTCATATAACTTATTTTCTAATTGTAGTAAAAAAATAAAATCAAGATAACAAGAATTAAAATTGATATTAATAAAAATTTAATACCTTTTTTCTCATAAATATTGCTCAAGGGATGCATAAAACTATACTTTAGTCCCTACATGTTTAGTTTTTATATATGGTTCCTTTTGTTTTGGATTTTTCATTTTCACATCAAATATTATTTTTTCACGTTTAAGTCATTAGATCTTTTGAGAAATAAAATTATTGTAAGAATTTAGAAGAGAGAAAGCTCTTGGATGTCCTAATCTTGACAACCAAACAACCAATCACTTTAATTTTGATGTTTTGTATATTTGTCTTTAAAAAAGGACTCAATGGAGGTGGTTTTTCACATTTAATGATATAAAAAAATAAATCAAAATTTAATAAGTTTATTTTATTTTATTGATTTATAATTTTTAGATTAATCAAAATATATTTTGTTGTTAATAATAAGGTTTTTAGAGATTTACGAAGAGAGAAAATTTAGGTTGTAAGTGACTAATAAACTTGAGTTTTGATTTTTTAATCAATAGCCATCTCCAATAACGAGAAAGGCTGTAAATTAATGATGCATTGTTCGTTCACTTTAAATAAATAAATAAATAATGGGTAATGTGTTGTTTTCTTTTCTTTTTTTAAAAAAAAAAACTAAAACCTAGGCGCGCAAATTTGGAATTTCAAGCATTTATTTTTTTATCTCTTGCATTTTACAATTAGATTTTTTTAAATAAATTTATTAAAATGATTTTTAAATAATTATTCAATTATCCAATTTTTGAAATAATGTTTGTATCTTTTATCATAATATTAATAACTATTTCCAAATAATTGTATGTCAACCTTGAATATCAGATGCGTATCAAACATTTTTGTTTTTAGTTTTTTTATTATAAATTATTATATATATATATTATAAATTTGTTATTCTTATATTTTTTAATATATTAATATAAAAATTACCCATTCATTCTTTTTTTGATCAAAACTTTCTCTTAGAATTGTTTATAAACAAAGGGGTTTTTCATTAAAGAGATACATTTTTTATTCTTATTTTAAATTGTTAAAAAATAGATATTTATTTTAATTGATTTTAGTTTTCATACAATAAACATCATAGTTCAAAGAAAGATACCGTGAACGCGTGAGCTTGACTTGTATAATCTACTTTTTTAATAGAGTGTTTGGTATTATTTCATTATAAATAATAAAATAAAAGTATTAGGTTTCTCTTGAATCCGAGAAAGAGAGAGAGAGAGAGTACTCACAAATTTTGATTGATAGTGGATTCTAAATATTAAATGGAGCTTATGGATCGAATATAAACCAAGATATGATTGGAATAGGATAAATTATTGTACTTTATTCTCCATCCATAATTTCTTTAAATTATTGTATTGCTCTTTTATTCACAAGTTATTTATTTATATTGCCTTCGAAGTTTGTATTTCTCCATGGTTTTCATCAAGGCCTGTTCACGTTCCTTGTGAACCTATCTCGCAGCCCTTTAATCCTAACATGCAGAGGTATCTCTTTATAACCTAGATATCTCGTGACACGTATGCACACACATTAAACCCAAGCCTTTTGATATATTTGTTTTTCTTTTTATATTTTATTTTTAAAAAAAAAATTAAATTTTTTATTTATTTTAAATTAATATATTTTTAGTGTTTTCGGATCATTGTAATGTACTGATATTAATATTTTTTTAAAAAAATAAAAAAATTATTACTATATATTTTAATATGAAAAATTATTTAAAAAATACATGTAATTACTATTTTTAAATTTAAAAATCTAAAAGAAAATAAAATAAAAACTAAAAAAATCCATAAAAAAGGGACAAATTTTCTTGGACATATATTTCAATGCTCAATTCACCTTCTAATAAGAAAAATATATTTTAACTGACATCTTTCAAGAATTGTTTTTAAGAGAATTTTTTTTTTCTAGAAAGGTTTATGTGCAAACCTTTGGAAATCGAAACCAATTTGTCAAAAGAATTTTTATACGAAAAATGTTTTTGTTTAGGTATCTTTTTTCTTATACCAAGTTTCTCATCACTCACCTTTTTTCTTTGGAAGAAAAATGACCAATAAAAGGGAGATGTACTTGTAAACCTATTTAGCAGATACATTTAAGATGTAACTATTTCAAGGGACCATTATTGAGGGCAACCTTTAAATGGTTAATCAATTCCAAACCGTTTAAGTTATGTATATACCATATTATACTAAAAAATTAAATATTTTATAAATAGATTCATAGAATATAAATATATATTTTATGTTTAGTTCGAGTGAATTTTAAATCAAGTTTTATAATATTTATACTCTATTTATTATTTATCAGGTTCAAAATATATTATTTATTTGAATTCAAGAAGAGTTGATATCCATCTTATTTGGATTGAATTATCTTTTCTAATCTTAATATTCTCAGTTCATCTTTCAAACTGTCAGGTCTATTTTAAATGACCAACACCGGGGGCAAACTTTTACCATTGGTTAGACAATTCAAAGTTTAGCAAACCAGGTCATGGTCAAATATAGGTGTTGAATTTGTGGAATAAGACTACCATAACAACAAATTGGACTTGACACGTAGAATCCAAGCATAACGAAAATGGAAATATTCTATACATGCTGTTTGATCTAGAGTCCCTTCTCTGTAAACAAACACTCTCTCATCGTCATTTTACCTACTTAAAGCCTAGCATGACAAGCATAAATTATAGGCTGGATCATTAATGTTATTGCGCGCGGGAAAAGACCAATAAAACCATTTTGGGCTTATTATTGAAGCCCAATCCAATCCCTCCCTAAATCAAGTCTCGTTATATGTTATTGATTTAAACCCACTTATCATGGGTCTCCAACGGGTAAAATAATAAATATCATGATTTTTTTCACAAATAAAATAGAATAGTGCGGATGTAATTATATAAAATATTAAGGGCATTTATTTCAAGAAAAAAATTAAAAAATTTAAAAAACACGTAAGATGTTAATTTACAGATTATGGACAACACAACTGTATTTTTGAATCCATATCTTGTCACGCTAAATGAATATTCCCGCAGCAATCATCCCTTCCAATCAAGAGTACAAATGCTGGACTTGAAAAAATCTGTCCACGTGCCTACCATGTGCATTTCCGTGTCCACACCCCACAACACCACCAAAAGCTGAGGGAAAAGTGAGGCCCACGTACTCAGGAAAAGTTTTTAAACACGGTGAAGGGTGCAGGGACCGTGGAACCGTGCTCGCAAGCCGGCACGCAACCTGTTCATTGAGTCCACTGTTAAAGCCGCCTATTTGGAAATTGGATTTTCTAACCTTAGGGAAAACCTCAAGAAAGTCCTCCAACCAGGAATCTTATCTAGATTAAGTCCTTAATATATGTTTTTGTGTCCATTGGACCTTAAAGTATTAAGGATCTATTCGATATAGCTGCTTTCATGTTAAATAAGGTTTAATAGGGATCTAATTGAGATAAAAGTTGGTTTTGTAGCTTAATCGAGATAACTAGCAGGGGACTTTCTTGGGGTTTTGGTTATCAGTTGGTGTTAGAGAACCCACGCGCTGAATAAACGAGTGTGTTACCAAGAGGATTCAATTATAATAAATGATGAAAGATATTTTTTCCGTTCCAGCACGGAAAAATCTCTCATCTCTTTAGACTTGAAACCAATTAAGCGCCAACTAGCCAGCCAAAGCATCCTTTTCCATCTGTGCTCTTCATCGCTGTTCCCTTCCAGTATCAATAATAATTAATATTCAAATAGCCGTAGTGCATCATTATTATTATTATAATTATTATTACCCCTCCTTTATCATTTCTTAATTTATAAAAACAAATCTCAAACGAACACCGTTGCATCATCAATTCTCTCTTTCTCTAGTTGTCGCTTGGCATCTGTTTCCTAGGGTTTCCAAAGAAATGGCTCCTCCTAATGATCCCAAACAAAGCGAAAGCGGTAGCGGTAGCGGTGGTGGCTTCTTCGCTTCGATCGCTTCCAGTTTGTCCAATTTTGGTACCGCCATGACCAGATCAGTCAACGGGTATCCAGATCGGTTTCTTCTTCTTCTCTTCTTCTTCTTCTTCTTTTTTCTCCAGTTCTTGATATATTTTGCTCATGGATTTGGATTTGGTTACAAACGATTCATCGCCCGATGTAATTATGTTCTAGTTTAGTGCCTTGGATGTAAATAGGATTTGTTGATGATCTGTTTGTTTCCTTATTTGTTTTGTTCGAATTGAAATCAATTTTTTTACTAGTATTTATCAATGATTTTATTATAATATAGCTTCATGAATGATCCATATCAGCGTGATTTATATCTTTGAGATGCGTTTCGAATTTTGATCGTGAAATGATGAGCGGGCTTGGGTTAATTTTAGTTGTGTTAAGCACCTGTCATGCTCAAGCTGGCAGAATTAATATTGAATAGGTTCTGGGAATCACACTTTTTTGCATTTGTCAATATGTTTGGTAAGCCAGGCGGAGGATATTTTTGACAATTTTAACAGTTTCGTGGTTTTGATTGGTTGTTGACAAGCTGCGTCGTTCTTCTTTTCTGCAGTTTAGTGCCATATGAAGGACTGGAAGTTGTCAATCCTGAAGGAGGCACAGAAGATGCTGAAGAGGAAGCAAGTAAAGGAAGATGGAAACAAGAGGTACACTGCTGTTCTTCTGTGTTTTGTGTGTGGTGACGAGCTAAAGTTAGTGCAGGAAGCTGGTTCAATCGAATGAATACGGTTGTTGGATTTGAAACACGATACTGGGTCTTTCCGGAACATGTTCCGGACAGCAGTGCATCTAATCAGCTTTGTAGTGCATATGTTCATGCAATTCTGTGCATCTGTAGGATGAGTTCTGACTTCAGATTAGTTTGGGACATCATGATGCTGGCAAGGAAAGAATAAAAGACACATCAGCTCAAGACCTGTTTAGCATAGTTTACAATTCTTGAATAGCTTTACAGGGGCGCATGTTCATATTAAATATTATCTTAAATATCAGCGGCACCAACTGAAACTCTACATGCTTCCATCAGGGGCAAGGCTTTGATGTTTTAAAATTGAATATAATTTTGAACTGTAGTCCGCCTACAATATATTAGATCAGTTTAGCTTGCATGTAGTCAAAGCTCTATTGGCTATATCCTATGGCTTCTCATGCAAAGTTATATGCAGTGCATGTCTGACATAGTAAGAAATGATATTCTTTTAGAAACCCAATTTCTAGTTTCATTGATGCTTAAATGAGCCCTCCTGTAGCAAGAAGATGCCTTTTGTATTTGGTGGAATAAAATGATTTAGTATTCTCATACAATAAATCAGAGACATGTGCATGTGATTATATTCATTTGTTGTTTTCTCGCTTTTCTCCAGGATCGGGACAGTTATTGGAAGATGATGCAAAATTATGTAGGATCTGATGTTACATCTATGGTTACACTTCCTGTACTTATTTTCGAGCCAATGTCAATGCTCCAGAAAATGGCAGAGGTTTGCTTTATTAGGCTATTACTTTTTAGAACGTTCATCCTATGTAATTTTATGAAGAGACTGATGGCACTGTATGGTCACAGTTGATGGAGTACTCGCACCTGTTAGATCTTGCAGATGAATGCGAGGATCCCTACATGCGTTTGGTGTATGGTGGTATGACCACTCTCCCTCTCCCTCTCCCCCTCACACTCACTTACTCTGTCCATGCATTTGTGGTATGAGGCTGATGATGTGGTGATTGCAGCGTCATTTTTCATATCTGTATACTATGCCTTTCAACGCACATGGAAGCCGTTTAATCCGATTCTTGGAGAGACTTATGAATTGACAAATCATGGAGACCTTAATTTTATAGCAGAACAGGTGAGATACATGTGAAATGTTAGCAGTTAGAGATTTATCTTTTAACCTTTTCTTTGAATGATAGTTTTCAAGCTCTACTGCTTTCCTGTCCTTCATTTCTTTGGTCTTTAAGTTGGATTTACATATATGGTAGCAAATTTTCAACTCATTGTGATACATCTTTTCTCACAGGTTAGTCATCATCCGCCAATAAGCGCCGGACATGCTGAAAATGAGCATTTTACTTATGATATCACTTCCAAGGTCAAAACTAAATTTTTAGGGAACTCAATCGAGATCTATCCTCTTGGGAGGTAAAAACATCCGTGGTTTTGTAGTCTCCTTTGATATGCTATTCTAGAACTTTGGAATCAGTTTAGTGGATATCTATATTTTTATTTATTTGTTGCGATTTTGAATGTAAGCTGAAGGGTGAAGGGGCAACATGCAGAAATCTCTATCACAAATAATTTTTTTTAAAGTAATACAGTTACCTGTGTATTTAACCTCCTTTGACCGGAGGTATGTATCCTGAACTGGTGAACTTCCCCCCTTGTGTCCTCTTCTTGCTGTGTGCTGGCATGAGGGCGACATTTAATATCATTGGATTGCTGGAAAATCATTTGGTTGATGATGATGTCCAGGGATGTGTTTCCTCTTCCGGAAATAAATTTCAGTTTTCTTCTCTTTTTATTCGTGTATTTCATAAAAAAATTAAATTTTGCTTATGTATTTTTAATCTTTCTAAATAAAAAAGAACGGCTCCATTAATTTTCTTAAATAAAAACAATGGCTTTATTATATTTAGTTTTTGGTTATAAAACTGTAATATCAATTTTTTCAAACTAGAAAACAATGGCCCCTCCTCCTCCTCCTCCTCCTCCTAACAATAGCTTTAATTCAAATTACATAACAATAGTACGAACTAGTGTACCAACCAGTAACCATCTTTTCTGGTTTCTCTCCTTGAATTTTTTAAAATAATATTTCTCCTTGATTTTTTTTTTAATTATAAATATTTTCCTAAGGAAACTTATACTAGATGATTCCTTTTGTTTTCTTTTGAACCACCTTTTCACGGAAAGTGGGCGGGGACTCTAACGTCAGCTATCACTTGGCATGGAACTCTAACCATGTATCATAATGCCATGTTTTCCTAGTAAAGCTGTGTATTTTTCCTTACCTTTTTTCATTTGGGACAGTCCTTTTGGGATGCTTTCAGTGTGATTATTGTCTATTACTAGTTTTACCAAGAATTTACTTCTGTAGAACTCTAACCTCAAATATCACTTGGCTTGGAACTCTATCCATGTATCATAATGCCACATGAGATTTTTTCCTAGTAAGGTTGTGTTGTTTTCCTTACCACTTCTCATTTGGGACAGTCCTTCTGAGATGCTTTCAGTGTGATTATTGTCTACAACTAGTTTTACCAAGAATTTACTTCTGTAGAAAAATATACAAATGTATATCTAACAGTGCAATGTGCATGCAGAACACGTGTGATGCTCAAAAGAGATGGTGTAATTCTTGATTTGGTGCCTCCTCCAACGAAAGTGAGTAACTTAATCTTTGGACGAACTTGGATTGATTCACCAGGGGAGATGGTCGTGACAAACATGACAACAGGGGACAAAGCTGTACTGTATTTTCAACCATGTGGCTGGTTTGGGTATGGTTACTTCACCTTTTAGATAGTGTTGGATGCTTCTGCTGGAACATTTATGATTTGTTTGCATGCTAGACTGGGGAAAGCTCTTTTCATAAAAGGTTGCTGATCCATCTAGCAAATCCTATGTCCCCCACTTAGTTTACCTCCACCATGGGCGGAGGTGCCTTTTTGAGGCAGCATTTATATATGGTTCTTATTAAATCCATTTAGTATGGTTGAAATCTTCATCTTGTTGTGGTATTCCTTTGTTGAATTTTGTGTGTAAATGCTACCATGGAAATTCATTATTTTATTACATGATCATGTATCAACAAACTAAAAGGCCTTTAAACTGTACAGTGTAGTTTTAGGTTGATGAATCTTGTCTAAAAGTTCAATTTCACATTTAATGAGATCATCACTTGCATATTTTAATAATCTCAATCTTTCTATAAATTATTTTTAACTCTTAAGAGACTTTTGCAGAGCTGGTCGCTATGAGGTGGATGGATATGTATACAATGCTGCTGAGGAGCCCCAGATATTGATGACAGGGAAATGGAATGGATCAATGAGTTATCAACCCTGTGACATGGAAGGAGAGCCACGTGCAGGCACTGAAATGAAGGAGGTTAGTGTGGTTTCTGTCTTCTTCTGATTTTCTAATTAGAAATTTCTATTGGTTATTGTACACCCTTGCTGTTCCCATGTATGACAACCTTTTTACTTATGTCTTGTTTATATTTGGTGTAAGACCATGGGTAGCTGGTTGATTGTCTTTAGACCATATCTTTCTTTATTGTTATCTCGTAGTTAGGTTTGCTTAAAGCTGTCTAATGTTTCTTGGTGGTTGAGTATTTAATATACAGAATGTTTTTAATTCTTATGGAAATGGTTTATCTTTGCTTAGGCAAATCCAAAATTGTCTTTGGTTTGATATGTATTCTTGTTTATGAAATTGAATCTTTTAAGTTTTACAGACTGTCTGCAAATTTTAATGATTTCTCCCTCCCTCTCTTTATTATTAAACAATAATTGAGTTTAATATCAAAATAAAAAAGAATGAGACTTTACTATTTATCTTACAAAGATCTGGATAAAATAGGACATCATCAACACATAAAAGTTAATAATTGAATCCAATGGAGATTCTAGTAAATCACTGGATGTGTCAATTCGCTTAAGGTGTCTGCATATTGCTATTGTTTTTCCCCATTGAAAGTTATCTTCTTCAATTAGTTAGGTTCCTACCAATTTATGATATCTTATAGGTGATTTTTTCCTCAAGTTATTGACCTTTCATGTAGTTGCTCTATGCTAACACTTCAAGTGCTTGAATTACCTGCCTCTTCAACTTTTATTTTTTACATTTTAAGTGTGTATGAAATCTCATTATCATTTTGACAAATTAATCAATATAGATCTACATATCATAATAAAAGAAAAAAAGACCTGCACATTTCAAACACAACACCATGTTAAATTTTGTTAATTTTTATTTAAGAGTATACAATCACATATTTGACGTAGTCTATTATTGGCTTAAAGTTTTATAGTTAGGAATAAGAATTTTTTTATCAAATAGTATGTCATTTGGGTTTAACAGGGACAAATGAAACAAATTTTTAGCTAGTCTTGACTCCTCATATCAGTATTAAATTATGCTTTGATTAATAATGTTTTCTTGTTGGATTTCTCACCGAGTTCTCAGAATTGTTTAATTAGTGTTTGCTAACAATTATTACATGATTATAGTTTTAAAAAATGGTTTTTTTTCTCAAATTTGATATTCCGCCTCTGTGATATTAACAACAAAAAAATATCATGAAAAGTAAAAAAAATATCACCAAAAAAGGTCCATCTACTCTAATTATCAAAGTTTGCTGTAATTTATACAAAGAATTGAGTTATACCAGTTTTAAGGAATAGAAAAGTACTCAATTGAGAAAAAAAAGCAAAATTATAGTGCCATGAAGAAATGCAAGGGTCCTTAACTAGTATATTTTGGCGCAAAGTTACCCACCTTTGGCCAAGTTAGCATTATGCCTATTTTAAACATCTGTTGTCACATGTTATAAAATGATTTGAGGATGTACATGTCATACCGCTTGATTCTAATATTAAAAGGGAATAGCTAGTGGGTGCTCTCAGGGCACTCATTAAGGAGTTGGTTTTGTAGTTAAGTGGTAGTTAATTGCTGTAATAATTTGAGAATTTTGAATTTCAAATTTTATTATAGGTACTCTTTAGTCTTGAATCTGCTTGATTTAGGTAGAACATGGTCCTATTCCACTCACTCTTTTACATCTCTCATAATCCTTCCCTTTTCTTCTTTTTTGGACTTCCTGCAAGTAATAGAAAGGTGCAATGTGTTTAGACTACCTAAAGACCTCATCCATTTCTGAACAACTTTAATACTGTGGAATCAATTGATTTTGCCTTTTTATTTTTTGTTCTGGGCAAAAGAAAAGACAGATTTTTCTGTTATGAAACAAGAGAATTGATAGAAGACATAAAAGTTCATGTATTTTATTCATAAAAAAATAAATCCAAAGATAGTAGTGTAAGGGAATTTTTTGCCGAAAACTGTCATGTTGCTTGCTTTGCCCAAAAAACCTTTTTTTGGAAGTTAGCAGCTACCTGTGTTCTCTTAGTACCATATTTAATGACAAGGGAAGCTCTTGACATAGGAAGATGTTCATTGATCCTTGTTCAAGTTTTTGTACTTGTTGATAACCTGGATTTTCTTGGACAATAGTTTGTGTATTTGTTTTCTCCAAGAAATTGCGTATTAATTAATTTGTAATTTTTTCGGGAGCTGAAAGGATTTGTGACTTCTATTTAAATATTTAAATCACTTGAATATGCTATATGGTTATTGAATTGTAATTAAAGGGTTTCACTATTTCTGGGTTGAGTGATGGCAAGACTTATTTGTTAACTGGGCGCATAGCTCATCATTCTATTATTGCCATTGTTCAGGTATGGAGGGTTGCAGAAGCTCCAAAGAACGATAAATTCCAGTATACACATTTTGCTCACAAGATCAACAGCTTTGACACTGCTCCAAAGAAGTTGCTAGTATCAGATTCCCGTTTACGCCCTGATAGATATGCTCTTGAACACGGTGATATATCCAAGGCTGCCTATGAGAAGAGCAGGTACCATCTCACCCTTTTATGCATGCATGCACTTGTCTTAAACACTAGAAAATGCCAACAGTTTGGCATGCTAAATTGAATCTGGAAAGGCTCCTCCCCAGGAAAATTCATGGTTACATGGATCATGCTTGTTATTGAGTTCATTCTGGTCGCTGAAAAGGGGAATTAATACTATTATTGTGTTTTACCTTGTTTTTAGTCTGGAGGAGAGACAGAGAGCCGAGAAGCGAAACAGAGAGGTCAAGGGTCACCAGTTTACTCCAAGATGGTTTGACCAAACTGATGAGATTCACCCTACACCTTGGGGTGACTTAGAAGTGTACCAGTACAATGGCAAGTATTCTGAACACCGGGCTGCTATAGATAGTTCAGGTAGCATTGAAGAGACTGACATTCGATCTATGGAATTCAACCCATGGCAGTTTCAAAATTTGGCAGCTGAATGAGCTTTGCTGAGATGAAGTTACCTGTATCATATTTTTTTCAATTATTTGGTTGTTCGGTATTGTAGTTTTTAATGTTCTTGACGACATTCCAAATTTGACTTGCAGTTTTCACTATTCATATCTTACTATTTGTTCCTTTTTCCGAGACAAGTTTGAAGTATCTTTTTCCTCAAGATATGAAGGATCAGAGTATTTATTTATTTATCTATCTATTTTTTTTTATTTTTTTTTGGGGGTGGGGGGTGCGGTGTTCTTTATCACGACCAGGGAAGAAATTTCCACGACAGCTTTGAAGAAAAATATAGGATGACCAGGATACGTAGCTTCATTGCCTTCAAGTAACGCACATCTAGCATTATAATCTAATGATATAATATAGGATGACCAGGCACCGTGGGGGTGGTAAGCGGGTGCATACATAGGATTGAACTCGGGTCTGCTGCAAAGCAAGCCTGCCAGTGGACCATAGAGCTAGAACCTCAAGTACAGCTTGCGCGTACCACGACTAATCTCACGGTTCAACTGAACATTCTGCAAGCCCAATAGATAAGTAAGGCACCGTGGGGGTGACAGACAGATGCATATAGAGGATTGAACTTGGGTCTGCTGCAAAGCAAGCCTGGCAGCGGACCACAGATCTAGAACCTCAAGTGTAATCTAATAAATTTTCCCAAGGATAGTTGTGGTTGTTCATGTAAAGTCAGTGATTCTAGCAACACATGTAGGTAAATCATGGCCGTGATTCACACAATGCTTAGCAATATCGGAGTTTTAACTTGTTTATACCATGTTTTCTATATTTTTTCCCTTTTTTATTCAGTAACCAATCTCATTTTTTTCCTGTACAGCATATTTAATACATATTTTTATTATAATCTTATTTATTTATTTTGCCGACCACAATAATTTTTTTTTTCATAGCACCATAAGCTTTTTTCTCCCAAACATGTAGAAGAAATCACCCTTGCACGCACGCACACTAAATATTTGATATTTTTCTTTTAAAAAACCTCTGACAAACATATTATTTTGATATGTTATTTTATATATAAAATTTAAAATGTAAATTAAAAAGTTTATCTAAGCATTTAATAAAATAAATCAATAATTATCAATATAAATAAATAAAAATATTAATAACAACTAAAAGAAAAACTACAAAAAATAAAATAGATGTAGATTAAGATATTTAATATTATAAAATGAGACATTTCTCAAATTGTGCCAACAAAACTTGTTATTAAAATCAATAAAAGATAATCAAAATAGGAATACATGAAATTAAGTGAACAAAAAAAAAGAAAAAAAAAGCAAGGCTAGACATACTATAAATATTATTTTAAAATAATTATTTTTTATAAAATAAAGCGCATAAAAAAAGTAAAAAAAATTCAAAAGTTAAATACAAAACAATTTTTTTTTTAAAATAATGGGATAAACCAATAAAAGTTTTTTGAATGTTATTTTTTTTAATACAAAACAATTGTTCTTTGATTTAAAAATTAATTAATAAAAGAAAAAGTACAAAGCATCTCTTATGATTCCTTCATTCATAAAAAAAACCAACATAAAAAGACAAAGTTGTCTCTAGACTTTTCTTTTTTTAATTTTCTTCTAATATAAAAGTAGAAAGATCCTTTCGCGACCTTACAAAAAATATAAATATAAAGACATAAACACTTTTGCCCAACAATTATTTTTCAACTTTTTTTTCAAGCTTGAAGGAAAATAAATAATTATACTATTTTGAGAAAATTAAAAAGATAAAAGTAACCCTTAGTAATCCTTTAATAACCAATTGATTTTTTTGAAAAGATAAAATTATCTTAAAAACTTAGGGCAACCAAAATTCTTTTTAAAGGATAAAATTGTCATTATTTCATCATAATTCATAGTGCAAAGTCTCTACATCAACACCCTTTATATATATATATATGTTACAGGGTTGGATTTTTCTCATTAAAATTTTTCAGCCCCTATACAACAACCAGACTTAACCTTCCCTCTATCAATCCACTCGTATTTATCTAACAACCAAGTGTTTTCCCTCACCAAGAGGTTTCCTCACACTTTTCCCTGTTACAAGATAAGCAGAACATATAAGTAGAAATGATGTAATGTATACAAACACACAAGTTATTACATCCAAGTGTTTTCCCTCACCAAGAGGTTTCCCCACACTTTTCCCTGTTACGAGATAAGCAGAACATACAAGTAGAAATGATGTAATGTATATAAACACATAAGTTATTACAGGAATCCAACCTTTCATTAACTTAAAATATACACAAGTTTGTCCGTGTGTGCATTATGCACAATGATTTTGCCGACCCATAGAACTTGCATTGCCTGCTACACAATAAATTTATAGCCTATATATTACAACAACATATTAGAAGTTACAATCCTAAAGTTCCAGCATAATTCAAGACATATGTTTCTCTGTTTTGGTCATTTTTACTTATATAAGAAATTACAAAAATCTATCACTAATTGTCCCAAACTACCATAACTCTCTTGGCTTGCCTCCCATAAACCAACTCCCACTATTAACACCTTTGTAGCCATTTCTATTATGCCTCTTCATGTCTTGAACTGTTTGTCATCCAAGTCCCTACTTTGCCAATAAACCGATATTATCGAATTGCTAGATATATACTGCTTCCAAATCTGCCAATGCCCATGCATGTTGCTATTACCGATACATGCTGTCATTCATGCTAGAAATCTTTTTGTCAAGTCTGGAACTGTCCATCATTTAGACTTATCATTATCCTCTACTTTTGATTTTATCGACGTTGTCAATCTAATTAGTGCTGCTGATTTTGACACTGCCCCACTATATCGTTCCAACATTGTTTTTGTCAGTGTACCCCTGATAAATTTAACCCCTTTACAAATCTCCTTCATAAAAAAAAGTTGACATCTATTGAATCTTCAATGCCTAGAAAGCCTTAATAGTCCATCATCAACTAATTTCTGAACTAATCCATGATTATACTTTTCTTTAAGATCTTGCTTTTTTCCCAACATAGTCAAATAAACTTTCGGTCCCACCCAAAACTATCAAGATCAATCGCATTAGTCTCGTTTAGAAAATGATAAAGCTGCAACATCACATTATAACAAGCTGCCATGTCTTTTGAATTTTGTATGCAACTCTCACAAGTCATATACGCAATAATACTTATCTTCTTGGTAATCCCACATGCCAAGTTCATTCACCTATAAGTTATCTTCATGAATCCAGACGCTTCTTACAGTATCATAGAGATCTTGTTCTCTCCATAAAAAACACAATATAGAACCATCTTGAAGAATTAAATAAACCCATAAATTCACCCAACTCTCTTAGCTATCCCAAATGTAACTTGCAAGTATAAAAATAAACAACCCAGTTTTGGAGATCAACATATCTTGTGTCAAAATTCTTTTAACAAGTCCTAATTCTGCCCAAGCACATACAAAACATCTCAACATCAAATCTATCTAACCTAGTCTTCCATATGCTACAATTGCACCCCAAGACACTTTCTTATTGGCTATAAAATTTCGTTGACACAACAACTCTGCTATCCAACCTTTGTCACATGTTTTGGCTATCGAGAATTCCTAACATATTACCCAACAAAGACATATACCATTCTACTTTCATCACCATGAATCATCTGCCATTATAATGCACATAACAACCACTCATACTACCTCTTTTCAAAGACAACATACCAAATCATCTTTATTGATGATTTTAACTCCTCAACCGAACTCACTAACTTGGCTATTGAATCTCTAACCCAAACTTTACATTGTCAAAGTGTAGACTCCCAATACCATACCACTATTGGACTACCTCCCTACCAAGAAAATACACTAAACCAAATCCATTTAGTATGGTTCCTAAACTAAATATTTGCATGATTAGTTACGAAATTCTTCACCCTAATTCATGCCCATTGCCAAGGTGTCTTGAATTCTCGATCTTTCATCATTGTATGGCTTGTCTATTAGCTATAATTTTAGCATAACTATCTTGCTTCCATCACCCTGATTTGTCCATTAACAAAATGTACAAAATAGTCCCCAAACCAGCCCCACCCAAAGCAGTCGGCCAAGCCATCTCCACCACCACAAGGTTTGCCCTTTTTGACCAAATCTTATGCGATATAGTCCTTAGTTCTGTCTTCTTTACATCGTACTGTCCATTGCCAAGGTTCCTTTCAAAGACATCAATTTTTCCTTTATCCAGTTTGGCTAAGCAAATCCTTCCAAATAGCCAAGGTTCCTTTCAAAGACATCAATTTTGCCTTTATCCTAGGTAGTTTGGCCCATGACCAAGTCTCTTGACCAAGCCATAAAATCTTTGTTTCCATCACCTTAAATAGTTCATCGTCAAGATGCACAAAATTCTTAGATTTTGCCTCCATTAAGATTGAACAACCATATGCCAAATCTTCCATCGATTAGGCTGGCTGTTTGGCCCATGACCAAGTCTCTTGACCAAACCATAGAATCTTTGTTTCCATCACCTTAAACAGTTCATCGTCAAGATGCATAAAATTCTTAGATTTTGCCTCCTCTAAGATTGAACAACCACATGCCAAATCTTCCATCGATTAGGCTGGCCATATGACCAAGCATCCAAGCACTTAAGTTAGTAGCAATGCATATGTATGAAATCTACGCATGCAGTTTTCTCTAACACCATCTTCCATATTAACATCGTCAAGTTTTTCTTTTCTTAAACAATCATTCACAAATTAATTTTCATTAAAAAAGTAATATTCCAAAATCTGCCTTCTTGTTTGACCATCCATCATCAATAACTTGTTTGGAGTCAACCCCACCAAAATTTTTCTTTCTCATCTCTCTCACCACAGGTTTAGTCGAGAAATCAATTGTCCATCCGTGATATCTGCACCCAAATATATCTACCATCAATAGTTAAGATAGACGAAGCTAAAACCATTTTAAATCTGATGCTTTATCTTCTTTTTACATCACTCATCAATAATTTAAGTCTCTTTTTACATCACTCATCAATAATTTAAGCCATCAGACTTTGCAAATCCTTAGACATTGAATTTGTCTGACCTTTGCAAATCCTTAGACATTGAATTTGTCCGACCATCATATATATATATATATATTAATTTATTTAAATGATTTATAGATTATAGCTTTAGAGTGGATTTAATAAACATAAAAAACAAAGTTATATTGTCCAATAATCCTTCTAAAAGTTCAAAGAAGGATTTCTATCATTTTTATAATATTATATAGCTATTACAAGTAAAAGAATTTGAATGTTTTATTGTCGGGCAATTAGTCCTCCGTGGCCAAGAATTAACAGAAACGAGAATTATGGTAGCTCTTAGCTCTTAGCTCTTAGATTTCCATCTCACAATTCATTAATTAAAGTAGTTATTCTTACTTGCATCTTACGTCTCATAATATTTATTCAAGTTATGTATTATTATTATTATTTCTTTGTAAAATTATTATTACTATTATCGTTTCTTTCTTGAAGTAGTATTATTAAATTGTTCATTTCCTTATCTTCATTAAAAAGGAAATAGCTAGCTGCAAACTGGTTTCTACATGATTGTTATATATAGACACGAGAAGGAAGTAAACTCCGAGCCTTCTAAATTAACGGCAAAACTCACTGCACGAAAAAACCAAATTGTTCAAAAACAATTCTTCCAAAGCTAATTAATTAATTAACCAACGTGTTAAACACGCAGTAAGAACGAAATATAAGAGAATTAATCAACGAGTTTTTAGTTCTTGTGCGGACGAGATAAGATTAAACCCACGTGAAGGGAGAGGCTTCCACGTGTCAACTACAGAACTCGTTACAAGTTTGAGTGGATGAGGAACCGGTCCTCAGTGGTTCTGCTTATGACCTGCTGTAACCGGTAAACAACACCGGCCAGGTAACCCTTCACTTTTTGAAATGGGTCAAAGACCACAAGGATATAAAGTGTGGTGGTTTTCAGGAGGTTTTTGATGACCAGACAATCTTAAAAGGTCAGTTTGTTTCTAAATTTACTATTCATTTTGTCAATGCATTTTTCCATTTTTTTTTTTAGGAATTTGCATGAATTTGACAGGTAATTAGAAAGGATGCCTGAAATCTAAGTTGCAATGTGTGTGTGTGTGTATATTGTTGATTCCATTTTGTTTTGATCTGATTTGATTTTATTTACATTGTAAAGCTTTCTTCTTTCCACAAAATTTTTTAAAGCTTCTTTCTCTCTTATGTTGACTCCATTTGCGTTGTTTTTATGTTTGGTCCAAGGAACCTTGCAGTGTTTTAGGTTTGTTAAAGATTGGTTTTTGTAATTATTCTTTTTTTGTGATTTGAAATCCAATTGGCCTACCATATTTTATTGGATGATTCTTATGAGGACATAGCATGAATATCTAAAGCTGCAGTTTCAGTTTCTGTCAGTCAGGGTTTAATTTTATATTGTTATTTTTATTTTCTTTCATTTTTACATTTTTACCTTGGGTTAAAATGAAAAGTCTTGTTCTTTTCTTTTAGTTTTTGAGCTTACAGGGATTGAAGGCTGCATGTTTAAGGATCGCACTACCTGTCATGGAGTAAAATCGAGGTATCTTAAATGCCCCTTTAAATGTAAGAATCTTTATCTTTTACACAACGACATAAGAAAAGGTTTTTGTTCTAGATCTGCTCCTTTTCCTTTCCTTTCTTTTCTCTTGTTTTTTAAGAGCATGGATACATTTATTGGAGAAATGGGGAAAAAATAACTTTCATGGCATCAACAGAATTTTCAACTATGTTTTGATTGGCCAGCAATGATAAGTGAGAATACATGTGTAGACAAATACGCTAACATACAGGTGCAGATGCCTTTTTTATTTTAATATTCTTTGGATGTTCAAGCTATTTGATCACTTAAAAGTGTTCATCCTTCTCCTCTAAATAAATAGACAAGGAATAGAGTGAATGCTGATTTTTCAATCTCCACTACCTGATCTGGGATAATTGCTATATCCCAAATCACTGATCTACTCAGAGTTGCTGTTTTTTGGTTGTCGTAATTGATTCTGGAATGTGTATTGTCTTTTATCCTGATCCCAACTAAATTTGGTTTGCTGACATGGTCTTCTCTTGAGGTGTGCAGGTTCAAGCTAGCTGGTTAGTTTAATTTAATGACCACTTTTTGTAATGAATGTCTGAGATATGGTATTCCAAAGAAGGTTGGACTATGGTTTTGATGGCTACCAGGTTCCTGTGGTTCCTCGAGCATCTAGATCAGCTAGGGTAATCAAATGTTACAATTCCAAGGTTGTCTGTTGTCTATATTTTTGTAAATAGTCATTGACCTGATAAAGTCTTTATTACTGGTTTTAGGGGAGGGGACCGATCAGGAAGAAAAGTGAGAATAATCAGAAACATGCATTTGAAATTCTGGCTAGTGTAGCTGGAGAAATCTTGCAGGAGGAGGAAACTTCTGCTCCAACTAATACTGCTTGTGGTAAAGATCTTTGCAATGTTAAAAATACCATTCAAAAGGAGCAAGTTGATAGAGGGAAGTTTCTTATAATAGAACCTTTGCTGGGAGAACCTTGTAATGAGAAAGCCTTTGCTTGCATTCCTGAGTTGCAAGGCCACTGGCATGGCAATGCATTGAATAAATTCTTCAATAACCAGGAAAGTTTCAACTCTCAGGGAAGCTTAGCTTCAGAGCGTTTTGATTATCCAGAAACAATATATGTTGCTGAAAAGTTGGTTGTTGTCAATAGCAAAAATGCTGGTGGAAGCCCTTCTTGTGAAATGAATGGAGAATCCTCTCATGCAAGGAAATTTTTTAAAGGCAAGGTAGGAGGTTTAACCGAGAGAAAGCCAGACGCTGAATTAGTAAAAAGTAGCAGTATTGAAAGTGGAACTCTCCTTGTCAAAGATGGTTCAGAAGATGCAATGGATCTTGACGCAGGTTCTATTGGACATGCTAGCGTAGAAAGCAATGTAAAGGCATCTTTATTCAAGGATTGCATAGGCCTTTGTCCTTTTTCCAGGCCTTGTGCTGATGTAGAAGTAGTGAGTAGAGATGATGACGGAAACTCTTCTGGGTGTTCTCAATATGGCACCAGGCCAAAGACTTCTAGGCCGCTGTCATATACTGAAACTCGAAGAATGAGTAATCTAACTGCTTCAAGACACTGGCGAGCTGCTCCAAATTCGAAGAGTGGTGGCTACTTCAGAACTGGTAAATGCCTTCTTTATGATTTAGCTTCAAGTGGAAATTACATCCTTTTTATGTCATGAATTGGTAAAGTTCTCATAGTGTCTCTGGTTCTGGAATGGTCTTTTCAGCTCATGCTGTGTTAGCTTCATGAATTCACAATCTTTCATTCCATGTCAGTATAACTAGTCATGGCTTTTGATATGTTTCCAGACTGGAAAACAAAACCACCTTTTCGCAATGGAAGAACCAGCTATAGCTGTCAAAGATCTCAGAAGATTTTTCCTTTCAAGAAAAGGAAATTCTTTGATCAAAGTACATTACCTACATCTGACGGAGCATTTCATTGTGAAGACGTTTTTAATTCTTCTAATAAGAGGACCAATGGCAATAACATGGTCTCAGGTGCAAAATTGTCTGGTTACTAGCTATTATTTAATTTGTTTTTTTCTCTGTTTATGTTTAGGCTTTGCAGTTGCATTTAGGTTTAGGTGAATAATCCTAGCTCTTTTATGCAGCAACCGAAGCATCATCCTCAGTAACAGGCCAACATGCATCTCTGGATTCAAGAGACTGTAATGGTATGAAAGCCTATAATGGATGATTGTTGTTGGTATCTGATCTACTGGTGGCTCATTTTAATTGAGGTCATTCTTATGTTTACTTCTTTTTTTATCATCCAGTGAAGCTAAGTATTAAATCATTTAAGGTTCCGGAACTCTTTATTGAGATCCCTGCAACAGCAACTGTTGGCTCATTAAAGGTATCCAACAGTGCCTTCTGGATATTGTTTTGTTAATAACGTAAAGTAGTTTCATGCCTTCTCCTTATGGAGGAAGAAAACAACATGTAGGTGAGGAAATCTTCCAGTAGAAAATAAGATGCAGTTTTATAATTTCTGTGTAGACAATTTAGTAGAACTAAATCAAGTTATGCAGCCTGTATCAATGCCCTTCTAGTTATTGTGAAACAAATGGGGCTTTTGTTTTCGTTCTTATGTTTATTACTGTCAATGTAATACATAATCCTATCCAAGAAAGGCGTCTTTCATGTTAAATACATGTTATGAGACTTCAATTTGGTAGGGTGCCATATCTGTTATTGTCTATTGGTGACATCTAATACTTTACATTCTGTAGAGGACAGTCATGGAAGCAATAACTGCTATACTTGGAGATGGACTACATGTTGGTATCCTTCTCCAAGGAAAGAAGGTTAGAGATGATAACAAAACTTTGCTCCAGACTGGAATCTCTGAAGATGATAAGCATAGTAATTTGGGTTTCATGTTGGAGTCCAGACATGCAAAAATGATGTCACCTCCCCACACTAAAAACCCTTCAAATTTACCTTTCAGGGCATCTGGTGGGATAAGTAGGTAAGCAAATAGCTGGTGCATCTTTGTGCATTTGCTTTGTGTTCTTTACAAGCTTCTCAAATTCTCAAATTGTTATTATTTGTGTCTTATTAAGTTTGTTTCTTTTTGATTTATTTGCAGGCATACAACTTCTTTGATGCTACAGGCAGGGACTTCCCATGCTTCCTCAGTTCCAGCAGAGACTAATTTTAGCAGCTCTGTTGGTAGTGATCTTGGTGCAGTTTGCTCTCTTTCCAAGGCTTCGACTGCTGATAAGATGTCAGATTCACGAGCTCTGGTTCCAGTTCCTCCAATTGGCCGGGGTGCATTATCTGTAGTTCCCTTTAACTGCAAATCTATGCGTCCTGAGTTTGGACAGCGCCGGATCAGGAGGCCATTTACAGTTTCAGAAGTAGAAGCCTTAGTTCAAGCAGTTGAGAAACTTGGAACTGGAAGGTTTGCTCCATGATCATCCTTTTTATCCCTGAATATTATTTAACACGTAGTTAACCCATTTGGATTTTTTGATTTTGTTGTTGATTTGCAGGTGGCGTGATGTTAAATTGCATGCTTTCGACAAAGCAAACCATCGAACTTATGTTGATTTGAAGGTGAGTGATTCATTACTATATGCCTTGTAGTCCACATTCTGAGAAGGCATTTTTAATTATTAGGATCTTTTTAATTTGGATTCCACTGCTAGATAACAAGGCATTTTTAATTTGCTTTCAACTGCTATATAAGAAGGCCGGGGAATCCTGCTTCAATAAGGATGAATGCAAAAGATTAGTGTTTTCTTCTTTGATTACTGAAGGCTTAAGCGTTTTTTTCCCTCCCTACATTACCAGTAAGAAGATTGAAGACATTGATAAAAGAGTTCTAATTCTTCTAATCATTTGTTGGTCTTGGGATGGTGTAGGATAAGTGGAAGACATTGGTGCACACGGCAAGAATCTCCCCTCAGCAAAGGAGGGGAGAACCGGTGCCGCAGGAGGTTCTAGACAGGGTCCTAGCTGCCCATGCCTACTGGTCATATCGGAGGCAACTGGTCAAAGCTGAAGTTTGATGCTTTACCTTGTTTCCTGAAGAACACCGGTAAGACTTGGATAGGACAAATTTGGTTAGAAAGAGAGTTGTTGTGGTGGTGGTTCTAATGCTGTACAGATTGATGATAGAAAGTAAATCTGATGTAAATTAAGTCAATTCGACACTGATCTGTAACTGGGTTGCATTGGCTTGCAAGGAGCTTGGTGATTTGTACATGGCTGTTTCCATAGGATAGAAGGCGTCGTGCCTGGGGCAATGTTTTAACAAATTGATGAGCTGAAATATGCTATCCATGTAAAAATAATCGCATCGTATGATAGATCATCAAAATGTGACCTTGTGGGCTCTGTATGATGATGTTGCTGGGCATTTCGCCTTGTGGTTCATGCATTAGTTTTGTTAATTCGCTAGTGCGCCAAGCAACTGTGCCCGCACGCTGATGTTTTTCAGGGACTGCATGCTCAGTGGAAATGGATAAAGAGATCCCTAATGTAGGCAAGCTTATTCTTTTTTGATTTAACAATGGATCTGCCACCCATAAAGAACAGCGAGAGCTCCATCTAATTTACTGTCCGTCTTTTTTTAATGCTTTTTTTTTCCCCATCTTTATTAAACACTATTTTTTAAAATCATAGGTTTTATCAATATTATTATTTTTTCTTTTTTTTCTTCTTAATTTTGAGAGTTAATTATAGATTAGTCCCGTTGATTTATCGAAATGAATCAGTCAATGCCTTCAGCATGAGAAATAATTTAATAATTTTTATGATTTTGTGTTCGTTAATAAATTATTTTTCCTTTTGTTTTTTTGGTTATTGAAGTGACGAGGTGTCCGGAATTGAGTTGTTTTTCCAAAAATAATCGTTTTCTCAAGTAAAGAACTTCAATTACGAACAACAATTTGAGATGTGAAGACTAAATTAAATAATATTAAAATATGCAAGTACTTAACTCAAGAACTCCAAACGGAGAATGCCACCAAAATGCTGCTGGAAATTTACGAATATAAAACCTTAAAGAGTAAATATTATATTATATTATATACATATACATATCCAGATGACAGTAACGAATTTCAATTTATCCCATCTTCTAAGTTAGGCGTGAACCAAAGAGAGAGATGGAAGGTAGGCAGATTGAAAAAAGGTTTAATGGATGGTTCCAATTTATTGACAAATATAAGTGTTTGATGATCCAGTTAAAACTAAAATAATATTTTTTTTTAAATATATAAAAAATATAGAGAATATATTAAATATTTTGTGTTTGATAATCAAGTTAAAACTAAAATAGTTTTAAATTTTGTTGTAAAAATAGATCTAATATTCTTGGATTTAGTGTTCAAGTTAGAAATGATCAAGCTATAAACGGTCGAGCCAGATTTAGAAACATTAGATTTGACAAGCTAAAAAGTCTAAAAGTTGCTAATTCTATTGGAAAGTAAGATCTAACATTACTAGATTTGATTGGTAGTAGAACTCAACACTAAAAAAAAAAAATTCAACCCAACCCAACCTTAAATGAATAAAAAATTAACACCAAACTTTTGTACAGTATAAACAAAATCACATCATTTTTTTATAGTATGAAAAAAAATTAAATAAAAAATATAAAAAAAATAAAATTGAAAATATTTAGGTTGGCTAAAGGCCAAACCCAATAGCACTATAATGTTGTTCATAGTATAAAAATTCTATATATATAGTATGATTCACAGTAATTTATATCTATAGTACATGCACAATATTTTTCCCATATCTTTTAAAATATATTATAATATTCATTTCCATGATTCTAATTTAGATAATTAAGCACATTTAATTTCGTTCATTATACGTCAGTAGTCCCTCCATCAATAGTTTAATCAATATTTTTTTTATTAATTTTGATTTTTCAAAGATATGAAGCAAACATGTCAGTTTTTTTATTGATTCTAATTTCATATAAAAGAGAAATTGATTAAAAAATCAAATAAAAGATAAAAAAGATTTTAAATTTCTTTCCAATTCTTTATTTATTTATCACTAAAATTTTTAAATTTTTTTAATTTCTTATTAACATCATGAAAAAATTATTTTAAGAAGACAAAAAAATAAAAAATAGATTAATTTTTTTGGTTAGTGTTTTACTCATTTTTGTTATCACAAAAGATCGTCCAACTATATTCAATGAATGAGAAGTTGATAGATGTGTTGGTAAGAGGTACTTGATGGTAGTAAAAGTGTAATTTTTTAGACATGATTTTTTTTCAAATTAATTTTCCATGGAAATCTGATTTTGTGTGCTTGAGTTTTCTATTTCTTACATAAAATTTATTTATTTCATGAAGTTTTTCCTTTTATTGAAAAAAATAAAATAAAAAATAAATTTTTTTTTAATCAGTTTTGATTTCATAAAATAAGGTAATTGTTTTCTGCCAATGTAAAGTGAAAAAGAAAAAAAATTCAGTAAATAAATACGATACCTTTTAATTATTTTTTCTAATAAGGAATGGATAGTGGAGCCACGGGCGGTCGGTAGAGGCAGAGGTGGCGTGGGTGGACGTGGTGAACAGGTTTAGTTACTATTTGTTGATGTATTTTTAAAAAAATTATTTTTTTTTATTTTAAATTAATATTTTTTTTGTATTTTTATATTATTTTAAAATACTAATTTTAAAAATAATTTTTTAAAATAAAAATATTATTTTAATATATTTATAAAAAATAATTACAGCCATCCTTCTAAACGAAGTCTTCGTAGGCATAAAACGGTAGGGGAGAAGGCATGAAAGTTATTGTGTTGTTGCAAAATCGGTGGCGACGGCTGCAGGTAGCAGCAATATGAGATTGAAAGTTCATTTTACTGTTGTTTTAAATTGTTCTCGTGGTTTTAATGGTTTCACACACAACATTTTGTATTATAGGCTTGACGTATTCTTGTGGGGATTCCAGCTTCAAAATCTACTTGAATTTTGCTTAAGAAACATAATTTAGCGATGATATTCTAAAATCTAAAATGCCCAGGGTGGTTAGATAACATATTTAATCAAGTGTTATTATTATTTAATCTATTTTTCATAATTAAAGAAGATGATAACTTGATTTTAAAAGTCAAATAACTACAAAACAATATGTTTTGAGTGAATTTGAAAACCCTCAAATGTTTAAGTTGATATATTTATAAAGAGAGATCATAATAAATATGCAAAATAACATTAAATCTCAAGAATTAGGTTGTTTGTTATTGTTTTGGTATGTATTATTTTTTTTTAGGAAAGTGATGTTTTGTGTAAACAATATTGTATAATATGTTGAAAATAGAGAAATTATAAACCATTTTTTTAAATAATTTAGAAGTATTTATACTTTATGAATCTTGTTTCTGTGCTTAGATAAAAAAGTTAAAGAGACATTCCACTAGTGTAATATTAATAGGTCAAATATCTTACACATGCTTTAATAAAAAATAAATATTTCTTACACATATATATTGATAATGAAAATGTGGTATGTTATTAGATATTCTTGTATACCTAAAGGTGTAGATGGAATATAGACTTGACGAATAAGTTAATTATATTGTATGTAATAAGTCAAAAATACTAAACTCCCCAACGATAGAATATATGGAGTCCCTTAACATTTTGGATTTAGGCTAAAAAGTTCAAATTTAGTAAAAAAATCCTAGAGAGCCAAGCATTAGACCTCAATAATGCTTGAAACGGGGCTCAGGCTGCAAGCTCGAAGATCCAAAGATGCTAGGATGTTGACCTAGTGCTGGGCTTATGCCGCACATATGAGCCAAGAGGTGCCATATAATAAGCCTAAGCCTAAAAGACTGCAAGGTAGGTGGCTTGACATTAGACCCAAACATGATGTTGTAACCCATTTTTCCTAAGCCTAAAAGACTGCAAGGTAGGTGGCTTGACATTAGACCCATACATGATGTTGTAACCCATTTTGATGTTGTAACCATTTTTGAGTCCCTGTGTAAATATATATATATATATATATATATATAGAAAAATAAGAAAATGA
>NW_011499854.1:201229-201846 GCF_000495115.2 Populus euphratica | reverse complement strand
AGAGAGAGAGAAGAAAAACACAGCAAAACACCGACCACCGTGCCTCTGCCGCTAGTAGCACCGCCCCGACACCAATTCAGGTAATCTTCGGTTGCCCTGTCTCTTTATTTTTTTGGTCTGCATTAGCATGTAGAACGTGAATTAATTCACGTTCTGCAGCAAATGAAGGAGGGGGGGTGGTTATTGTTTGTACAATAACCAACCCATTTGGTTTTGGGCCGGGTCCGGCCCAACCCACTGATCTGGGACGAGTCCGGCCCATAAAAAAAATACAAATATGGTATTAAAAATACCCAAGTTTTTTTTATCAACTAAAAAAAATTTAAATCAACAAAAAAAAATATTTTGTGCATACGGCCAAGTGTCTCAAAGTTACAAAAAAAAATAAAAAAAAATTATATTGTATTTTTCATACATCAAAAACAATATTTTAGCATGCATTTTGACTTTAATAACCAGTTTATTAAAGTCAAGAGAACATTGGCCAAAATATAAAAAACAACAAGAAATTTTTTTGTATCAGGGATTATAAGGTTATACGTAACACGTATTCTTGATTTTAAAAGTTTCTTTGGTTTTAGATACACATATAATTAGATACCACAACATGATTTCAT